>NC_058091.1:134339310-134643275 GCF_020171115.1 Neogale vison | reverse complement strand
ATTCAGCAATTCTGAATCACAAAATCCGATTTTTTTTAATTTTTTTTTTTTTAGATTTTATTTATTGATTTGACAGACAGAGATCACAAGTAGACAGAGAGACAGGCACTGGGGGGTAGGGGAAGCAGGCTCCCCACAGAGCAGAGAGCCCGATGTGGGGCTCAATTCCAGGACAGTGAGACCATGACCTGAGCTGAAGGCAGAGGCTTCAACCCACTGAGTCACCCAGGTGCTCCACAAAATCCGATTTTTAACACATTTTGGAAATCATCAAGCCCAGTCTCTTCTACGTACAGATGAGAAACTCATGACCTTTAGGAATAAAGTGCCCAAGGACATCCAGCAGTCTGTGGCAGAGCCCAAAGCTGAATTCTGTCTTTGGATCCCAAGCCCATGCTGAGTCCACTTCTGCCAGGCAATGGTTGTCACTGAAACCCCATCCCACACAGGAACAGTCTGGTTCCTTAAAGTGAAAAGCCTGACCTACCAGGGGCACTTTATAAATGCTTCATTTTAGAAGCAGAGGAGATGATGATGCTGGCCCTCAAGCAGCTTTAACTGTGGAAAAGCAAAAGGATAAGCTAGCATGTCAAGCACTTACCACATGCTCAACACTTTGCACGTGTTCTCTCATTTAATCCTGGTGGCATCTCTTGAACACAGATGCTACTGTGAAGCCCATTTTATGCTTTCAGAAACACAGATGCCAAGTGATTATCACACCCAAGATCTCAAGTCTATGTAGTGGCTTCAAAAGTCCTCTGCTCTTGAGCCAGGCTTGCAGACTTGCTGTCTTTCCATGGCCTCAAGCTCTACGCCTTACCACACTTCTCCTGGGGTCCATCCAGAAAGGAACTGGTTGACAGCTCTTCTAGGACATTTTTTTCTAACTGTGGCTATTCATTGGCTAGGGCTGCCAGAATAAAAGTACCACAGACTGGGGAGGCTTAAGCAACAGAAATGTAGTCCCTCATTGTTCTGGAGTCTGGGAGTCTACCACCAAGATGGTGGCATGTTTGGTTTCTCCTGAGATCCCTCCCCCAGCTTACAGGTGGCCATTTGGTGGTGTTCTCATATTCACTGTGTCCAGTCTGAGTTGTCTGTGTTCTAATGTCCTCTTCTTTGAGGACACCAGTCACACTGGATTGGTGCCCATCCTCATTTTAATTTAGTTACGTCTTTAAAGACTATTATTCCAAAAGGTCACATTCTGAGAAACCAGGGGTTAGGACTTCAGTGTATCAATTTGGGGTGGGTGCAGTTCTGCCCATAACACCCAGACACATGGGGGTCTCCTCTGAAACAATTCTGAAATCCACAGGTACAAACGTAATGGACAAAAGTTGGGAGGACAGGGGACGAGCAGGGGGCAGAGTTTCTGCCTAGAAAGATGCACATATTTCATTTCAAATGCCTTTCTGTGATCCCTTTTGCCCCCTTGAATGATTTTACTACTTGGTCATTCCTTGCTCTATCCATATTCTCCAATGAGCACTTTATACAGTGTGTCCCTGCTCAGAATCACCACGTACCCACTCTGTAGGTTGTGCTCTGCTCTAAGACACTCGGAGCTGGGGTGAAAGATGGCTGAATCCAGCCCTGAATCTACTTGCCAAGGCAGAGGACACAGGACTGCGCTTCCTAAGAATGGGATGTCTTTTTCTTGATGCAAAAAAAAAAAGCATATTTTTCTAATTGGTCTTCCCAGATGAGTACTTTCTCTAATTGGTCCAAAATCTTCATCTGGGCTCACAGGGCCCTGACCCTGTCCCCTCCTCACCCCTCCCCCTAACCCACAGTGCTCTGAAATTTGACTTTCTTCTAGAGCTGCTCTTTCCCAATCTCCTTTCACTCACCCATTCTGTCTGGTGGCTTGCTCTCAGGCTCTGTTCCACATTATAGGACATGGCACACCTTTCAGGCTTCAACACTCTTGACCTCCTGGTGTCCCCAGTATCTCCCTCCTGATTCCTCTCCTACCTCTGAGATAAGTATGCTGACTTCTCTGTCATTCTCTCTAGACTTCATCTTGGAAGTCCCAGCCACACTCTCTTCTTCACCTCAACTATGAGGGACACTTACAGATTGATATGTATCTATGATCTCCCTTCCCTTCTGGATCAGACCCATTTGGGAAACATAACAGGCTGCTTATGGCAAATACCCATCCACTCCTCAAGCCCAACAGACCTACCAATCAACACCTCATCTTCCTAGACAGAAAAATGCCTGTTCTCTGTCTCAGTTCATCAAAATCCCATTTCTTTCCAGCTCAAACCGTCTCTCATCCATAAAATGTTCCCTGAACTGCCCCCTGTTTCTGAAACAATGGCCTGCATCACTTCTTTAACATCCATCATTTGTGACTTCATGCTGAAATTGCTTCCCATGTCTGTAGATATGAAGAGAGACAGATAAAAACAGAAAGGAAATAAGTGGGCTGTGGGAGAGAGAGAGGGGAGGAGGAATATTCCATCTTTGTAAGTGCATCCTTGAGGGCGGGAGTCTCTGCCTTGCATCTTTGGGTGTTCAATAACACCTAATGTGGTTACTCATAGAGGGAGAAAATTCCTTACATTTATTCCCAGGAAGATAAGGCTGGGTCAGGAATGGCAGTTGAAGTAGTCTATGCAAATTTCAACTACTGAGATTTATTCCTGTCTTTATTTCTCAACACCTTCAGGGCCCAACTATTTCTCCTGCTACACCAAAATATATCAAGTCAAACTTTTAAGTTGACTCTAATCTCTATATGTTGCAAACTTTTAAGTTGACTCTAAACTCTATATGTTGCTAAATTTTTCTGATTCCACCACCTCCTTCTATTATTTATAATCTCAATAAGGGAAAAGACTACAAACATCTTCCAGAAGCAAACACACAAGAGCTTTAATCCTCTATCCCTGGCTGTTCTCCTCTGTGATCTCTCTTCCTCAGCTACTTTCCCCTCCAAGTTCCACCACTTCCTCTCCTATCTTTTTTCTTTTGGTCTTCTAGCTCAAATGTAACATATTTCTTGTTCACATTACAGTGCTGAGAAACAAGTTCTTTCCAGGGCATTTCTGCTCCACGTGGAGACTGAAATCTGGAAAAGGGCTATTGGAAGGAACTGATGTCATGGGTGAAATGACCAGACATCATTCCTGACACCTTTTGCTCCCTTGTGTAGACCCTGCCTTTTATCAGGTAACATGTTCCATTTGCCTGCAGGATTTCCTTTAACGTGTCTTGCACAGTCTACAAGCGATGAATTCTTTCAACTTCCACATATATGACAGAGTCTCCATTTTAATTTGTTTTTGAAAGTTATTATTGCTGGTAGAGAATTCTAGGTGAATAATTGTTTGTTTGTTTGTTTGTTCTTTCAGAACTTTAACATGTAGCTCCACCATCTTGTAACATGCATTGTTTCCAAAGAGGAGTCTTCTAAAATTCTTATCTTTGTTCCTTTGTATATGTATGTTTTTCCTTTGGTCACCTCCCAGATTTTCTCCTCACCATGATTTTTTTTTTTAATTTTAATCTAAATTTAAAAATCTATAGGTGGGTTCCCTGCTCAGCAGGAAACCCACTTCTCCCTCTCTGCTCTTCCCCTGCGTGTGCTCTCTCTGCCTCTCTCTCTCAAATAAATAAAATCTCTAAAAATAAATAAGGAAGGAAGGAAAGAAGGAAGGAAATAAATAAATAAATTTAAAAATCTGTCATGAACTTGATCCTCACCACCGTTCTTACCCGATTGAATTTGATTATGATATGCCTTGGAGTAATCAAAGAAATTTTTTCACATTTCTTCTCCTTGATTTTTGTTCCATTTCTTAGGTCTGTGAGCTTAAGGTTTTCTACAATTTTAGAAATTTTTGGCCATTTTTTTGGTCCCCTCTTACAGCTTCTTTTACACGTATATGAAATTATGACTGGTTCACCCAGAGCGCACTGATATTTTGTTGATGTTTGTTTACCATTTTTCTTCTGCATGTTCCGTTTTGAGTAGTGTTTACTGCTGAGTCCTCAAGTTCACTAATATTTTCCTTCATCATGTCTAAGCTCCTATTAATGCCATCCAGTGTAATCCTATCTCAGACATGGCATTTTCATACTTAACTAGTTGACTCAGGTCTTTTTTTTTTTTTAATTTTAAATTAAATGTCATGTATTTCCTCCATATGCTCATAATTTCCTCTATCTTCTTAAATATGGAATAAATTTCTAGGGGGTGTTTTACTATCTCTTACATTTTTTACATGGTGAGCCAATACTACAAGGCCCTGTCACTCTTTACCCAGGCATTTGTTCAGGAATGTTCTTAGAGCTGTTCCCCTTGAGAAATGAGGCAACACCTCTCCCTGAATAAGAGCCAAATTAACTTACTGTTTGTAGTGGATTCCCTCAAGGTCAGGGTCACTTATAATGCAAGCACACTGAGTGGCATTCATCTGGGCCACATTGTGTTTCTCTGGTGAGAAGAGGCATATGTTAGTGGCATTGCCGTAAGTACCAGAATTCTTTTTCTCAGATTCAAGAAGCTCATAGCTTCTGCTGGCTTCCAGAAAACACTAACACACTACTTTGCTAACTTGTATATACGGTAAACATCAACCCCAGGCCCAGAAGAATACAACAGTGAAAACTGAATAAAAAAGTGGTCTGATCTTTTAAAAATCTCAAATGAGGGGCACCTGGGTGGCTCAGTCAGCTAATAGCCTGACTCTTGATTTTGGCTCAAGTCATGATCTCAGGATCGTGAGATGGAGCCCCATGCTGGGCTTTGCACTGGGCATGGAGCCTGCTTAAGATTCTCTCTCTCTCTCTATCTCTCTCTCACCCTCGGACCCTCCCTCAACTCAAAAAAATTAAATAAAATAAAAATCTCAAACGAAGCTCAGTTGAGTATATGTACACACTTTGTTTATTTAATATAAACTTTTAAAACCAAAGGGCTTTGAGTAAATGCATTCCCCCTCTCAATGGCACTGACTGAACCACTGTCATTTGGTAAATATTACATTTTACAACTGCTCATTTGCATTCACAGAAAGCAAATCAGGATTGGCTGTATACTTGTCCATCCATCCATCTTTCCTATGTTGACTCTCTGTAGAAGTGATTTCTTAGCCCTAGGTAAATCCTTCAATTACCTATGACCTCTGGGAATCTCCCCATTAGTGCTTCGGGCCTGAGGGCAGTTGTATGACTGACATGGAACCCTCTGAGAGAGAGTAGCTGGAGATAGGGAAAATGGGAGCAGAATCTAATGGTCAGCAGCCTGAAAAAGGCAGAAGAAAAAGGTGAAAATGAAGCAGGTGAAGATGATAAGGGACAAGATGGAGAAAGCGGAAAAAAACAATAGCGAGAAGGAGCAGGAGCGTGAAGTCAGGGAGGATACCGAATCAGGAGAGAGGGCAAAGAGAACATGGAACTCACCAGAGGATGATCTTGGGAAGAAGAAAGCAGAACTTGTCATTTCTAAGGCACAAGTAGCTAGCTGCCTCGGCTGCTCCCAAACCCAATGCCCGGTTGCCATGGAGGGTAGGAAGTTCAAGTCTCTGGTTGTTCTCCTGCTTGAGACAGAAATGAAGAACGTGGGGATCAGACATGGACATTCTGAGGTGCGTGGGGGTGGGGAGGGACATGGGGAGGGGCTTTAGAATGACGGAGGTGGCCGTTGTTCACTGAATGCCAGAACTTGAATGTGGAACAGGGCAAATAACCTGAGCTCAGCGGCCAATGGAACAGTGAGAGCATGGACGGGGGCACCTGTGCTCAGGGCGATCTGGCCTGGCACCTGCCATGATGACTCCTCAGCAGCCCCTCCCTCCCCGCTGATGCATGACCACCAGATACCACCACCTCCTGATCCCTGGCCCACTCAGCTATCTGGTCCCATGATGCTTGGGCAGCCCCTTCCTGGCCCCAAGACTACCATCACTCTGTAACCTTCTGGGAGTAGTCCCATCCCTTTCGGTGCTCCTCCAAGACCAGGAATCTCATAACCCTAAGTAACTCCCCACCCCAGCCCCTGACAGCACGTGTCCTGACCTCATTTGTTTGGGCCTGTAGTTCAGAAGCCGCAGACCCTTCCAGGACTGTCCAACCTGCTAGCAGCTGCCTTGAGGGAGGCTCTCTGGCCCTGGGAGAGACAGTCCTTCAGCAAACAGTTATCACTCACCTATGTGTGTCCAGCCAGATTAAGCACCATGAGAGTTAAGAAAGGAAGACACAGAATTCATCCAGGAATGAGCTTATCATTGAAGTAAAGAAATAAAATTAAGAGAAAACCATTAAAATACAATGAAATGGGGGTGCCTGGGTGGTTCAGTGGGCTAAAGCCTCTGCCTTCAGTTCAGGTCATGATCCCAGGGTCCTGGAATTGAGCCCCGCATCGGGCTCTCTGCTCAGTGGGGAGCCTGCTTCCTCCTCTCTCTCTCTCTCTCTCTGCCTGCCTCTCTGCCTACTTGTGATCTCTGTCTGTCAAATAAATAAATGAAAATTTTTTAAAAAATACAATGAAATGTTTAAAAAGACAGGGAAACCAAACATAATTAGTTTCTGGGGGGAATAAAAGGTCAAAGGCCAGTGCAGTTGGAGCTAGGTATATACTGAGCCAGGATCATTTGTTTATGCCCCAGTGGGATTTTGCAGGGGGCCAGTGTATCTCTGAGCATCTCTGAGCCCTGGAGAGCTGGGGCATTAGGAAATCAACAGCAGGCCAAAGTCATCAAAGATCTACATTCATCATAAGGTCTGAAGCTGGCCGTTGGCAAGAATGTAGGATTCTCTTCCCAGGCCTCCTGATGGACTGTTGGCTCTCCTTAGCAAAGCTGTGCTAGCTGCATGGCTCCCCCAAAGCTTCCATTCAGATCCCCTGTTTTTCTCTGTTGCCTTGAAAGTTTCATCCCGCATTCTGCACAGAAACAGATGTAATACCATCATCCAGACCCCTATCTATGAGGACTCTAGTGATGTGTTTTCCTGAAGCCTCAGCCTGGCCAAGCAAAGATTCATCATTGTGTTATATCTTTTTTCTGCTGGGGGTGGGGGGTCTCACTAGTCATTTCAACAGGTAGCTCCAATCTGTATAGAATCTCCTATTGCTTGACAAATTGTAGATGCTATCCCTACCCTTCCCATTCCTGCAACACTCTTCCTTAGGGCTAAGTTTCTGGCCATGGTAACCATGAGCAGAACAAGCCAGAAACGACAGAGAATTCATGATCCCAGGAATAGACTTCCACTCATGACAGATGGAAATTTGAAAGACAAACACCCCAGCTTCCTCAGTCTTCATCTGGGGTGACTGTGGGATACCACTGTCTCCTGGAGGCCCCAGCAGGATCAAGCTCTAGTTCCCCACAGTGGTAACTAGTTTGATAGCACAATGTTAATTGGCCTCCTTCTCTCTCTCCTTCTCTCCATTTCTCCCCTCCACACCTCTCCCCTTACGGGGGTTTTCAGGGATCATCTTCCGAATACATTATTTCAACTCAAATCTTTATGTCAGGGCACATTTCTGGGGAAATGCAAACATAGACAATCACTAAAATGAAATCCTAACTAAATGTGACATAAACCTTAGGAGACCTGAACCAGACAAATCTATGATCGGGGTTGAGTCTAATGACCACGTTAAGTGTTTCTGCAGACGTTTATATTTACCCCCAGCTCCCTCTACAGTGGAGCCCAGGGCAAAATGAAGATTGTTTAAAAACAAGGCGACTGGGGCTCCTGGGGGCTCCGTTGGTCCGGCATCTGCCTTTGGCTCAGGTCATGATCCTGGGATCAAGGTCCTGGGATCAAGCCCCATGTCAGGCTCTCTGCTCAATGGGATCCTGCTTCTCCCTCTCCCTGCTGCTCCTCCTGCTTATGCTGTCTCTCTTTCTACGTCAAATAAATAAATAAAATCTTAAAAAAAAAAATAAAAGCAAGGGAACTAATGTTGTCAAGGTACTATAATATGGGGGACCTAGGTGGCTCAGTCTGTTAGGTATCCAACGTTTGATTTCAGCTCAGGTCTGAAATCAGACCTGATTTCTGTGTCGGGCCTTACTCCCAGGGAGGAATCAGCTTGAGAGTCTCTGAATCTGCTCCTCCCTGCTGCCCATGCTTTTTTTCCTCTCTCTCTTTAAAAAAATAAAATAAAATAAAATCTTTTAAAAAATAAATAAAATAGATAAAATAAAATTTAAAAATGAATTTAAAAACAGCTATACCTTTGATTCTAACTTACGATTAATATTTTTCAACATTTGAGAAATTCTCCTTTTTTTTAAAGGTTTGAGTTTCAATATTCTCCATATAATTATTGTCTACTCTGATAAAGTCAATGAGGAATTGTTTTTATTTTTTTTATAATATCTTTTCAGTGTAACAGAATTCATTGCTTATGCACCACACCCTGTGCTCCATGCAATACATGCCCTCCATAATAACCACCACCAGACTCCCCCAACCTCCCACCCCCTGCCCCTTCAAAACCCTCAGATTGTTTTTCAGAGTCCATAGTCTCTCATGGAGATGAACCATGAGAGACTATGGACTCTGAAAAATTGAAACATTTTAATTATTAGCATGAATTTTACCATTTTTCTTTACAGGTGCAATGCCAGTTTTATTTTTATTTCAATGCCAGTTTTAAATGCAAATCTAAGAATATGTAACTCATGCAGAATCACTGAAATTATATAATTCATATTTTGTAGTTCATTTTATTCTTACCAAAACAGCGGAAATGCTATTTAAAAAACCTAACTCAATTGTTTTCATTTCATTTCATGATATACACACATGCTCTCAAAAGCCTGTATCTCTGGCTTACTGGTGAGCAAGAAAGAACTGAAAAGAAAAAGAAGTACCATTGGCTCTATTTTTCCATTTTCTTCTATGTCTTCATTTTCAGCCGAAATGCTTGGCTAACTCAGGGAAGCAAAGGCAGTATGGAAGGACGTGGCAGGGTTCTGTGGTCATCTGTGCTCCTCAGAACAGCACTGCCTTCTTTCTGGAGAGGAGTGAGTTCTGTGTTCACTTGGACTATCAATGCGCCCTCCTTCTTTCCTGCTCCCACCTTAGTCATAGGCACGCTTTCCTTGTATTTGCTTTGAGTCTTTCCTAGACTTGGACCCAACCTGGGTCCTGTAGAGTTCTGTGCTCATGGGACATCTCAAATGGTACCCAGAAATGGGCACTAAGAACCAGAACCAATGGCGGTCCATACTGTGTGGAATTACTCAACTCATATGCATATTCTGCTCTCCCATTGGACTTCATTTACAAAACACAAGTTCAAAGACAATATTATTAAGAATTTCAAGATGGTGACAGCAGAGTGTTCAACCACAGGGTATGGGTCCCTTCTGAGAGTGGGCTCCGGGCCGCAGCACAGTTTACGTGTCCATGATGCCGGCCCTCCTCATCAGCGTAGAGAAGGAAAGTCTGATAGATAAGCCTGAGTTGGAAATCACCATTCTGCATTAAGATGGACAGATGACCCAGCAGATGACCAAGGGCAAGGCACAACTCCTCTTTGGTCATCAGAGTCCTTATAAAATGAGTTTCTTGTATATGATCTTTACAAAGTTCTTATTTCCAAAATCATATCATTGTACCAGAGAGAGAGGGGTCCTTAAAGCTCTTTTTCACATTCAAGCAGGTCTCATTTAAGACCTGGAATGAATTTTTTTTTTTAATAATTTACTTATTGATTTTAGAGAGAGAAAGAGTGAGAGAGCATAAGTAGAAGGAGGGGCAGAGGGAGAAGGAGAAGACAGACTCCACACAGAGCCCAGGGCCCGACTCTATTGGACTCCATCTCACAATCCTGAGATCATGACTTGAACTGGAATCAAGAGTCCAACACTCTACGCACAGAGCCACCCAGAGACCCCGAACTACAATGACTTTAAAGAACATATCCGCCCCTCTCTTTGGGGTTCCCCTCACTCTCCCTGGTAAATTTGAGAAAAAGGTCTGACCGCTGCAGAACCTATTTGGCAAGAGCAAACTTCTTGCTAGATGTTAAGATAAATTCCATGGCTATTTTTCTCTGAAATGCTTAGGGCTTTGCAGGCTTCCCACTGAGTCATTTTTCAGCCCGAGTGTCCCCACAGATCCACGCACACACGCTCTTGGCTTTGTTTAAGCAGCCACATCCGCCTGGTGGGGTCACTGAGGCTGCGGTGCCCAGGGACAGGAGGCTTGTTGTGTTCTCTGACTTCCAGCTGTCTTCCCTGCACCTGCCTTCACCTCTGTTCTCTGTGTTGCTGGAATGTCTGCTAGTTTTCCGTATCAGGCCCGCGGAGGAACACAAACATTTTGCCTTTTCTGAACGAGACGTCGTGTGTGCGTGTGCGTGTGTGTGTATCTAACTTCCTAGAAACCAGAACTGTTTGCTCTTGCCAGGCGCCACCGTGGGCCTTCCTGTGCAGGAGGTCATTTCAATAAGGACTTGGAGCTTAGTAAGTGGAGAAAAGAAGGTCATTCTCAGACAGGATGTTGGGAAGACGTCCTGAGTGAACCTTGCTGGGCAAGAGACGCCAACGGGACCAAGAATGTGGGCCAGTCCCCCAGGAAGTTATTCATGAGCCTGCACTGGATGATAAACAGGCAACCAAAGCCTTTCTAAACAACAAAAATCACAATGCTCCAAATTCCAGAAAATCCTCAAACAATGACTGGACATTCCTTATCCCCAATTTGCTTATTTGTGCACCAAATACTTTCAAAGAAACCAGAAACTGGGGTCTCACTTGGGCTCAGAGCTGAATGTAGTGTGCAAGGAGATGTGTGGGCAATGGCCTTCCCCCTCAGGGCCATCTCCCTTCATGAGGAGTGTGAGTCTCCCGGTGCTGTGCCAGCCCCAAAGCCTAGAATTCCCTCTGCTCCCAAAAGTCATCTTGGGGTGAAGGACAGCATGAAGTAGCTTTGACCTCGGTCAGCAGGATCAGATCAAAAGACGGGGAGTTTGCCTCTGCTGTTCATGTCACCAAGTTGACCGAGTGAGTTGATCAGGTCAAAAAGCTCCTCCTGAATAAATAAAGACTATTTGGGGAACTAGAAATTTCAGATATATAGGAATCTAGATCCCCCTGACTTGAAAAAGGTATCAAAGTTCCTTGAGGATAAAATTTTCATTAAATTACAGCCTGTATTATTATGTACATGTGTATACATATAATTATAAAATGATATTCTGAATATTGTTTTATAAATAAATATTAATATTAATAAATATTAATATAAGATTTTTAATTCTACAGACAATGATATGTATATCACTGTCTCAATGTTTTTTTATTGGCAAGACCAACTCTCCATAAGAAGGATCAGAAATTCTCATTTGTCATTTTTCTCTCTTGTTCATTAAGGTTGCCCTTGAAAATATTTTGAAAATTTTCTTTTCCCCATTCTACCTGCACACCAGGTCCCCCTTTATCTGCTCCAATTTTGCTTCTATTTTGTCTCTATAACTTCTTTCTCTCTCTTTTTTATTTTTTAGGATTTGTTTATTTTAGAGAGAGGGAGAGAGCGTGCATGCATATGGTGGGGGAATGGTGGAGGGAGAGAGACAGTCTTAGTCAAAGTCCCCGAGGAGCTTAGAGCCCAAGGTGGGGCTCAAGCTCACCACCTTGAGATCATGACGAGAGCCAAAACCAAGAAGCGAGTGTCAGACGTTTAACCGTCTACGCCACCCAGGCGCCCTCTGTTTCTATTACTTCTAACGTGTCACACAATTTACTTATTTCTTTATTGTTTCCCATCTGTCTCCCACACACCCCATCCCCCCTTGAAGGTCACAAGGTGACCTTTCAAGGCAGGAAGTTTTGTCAGTTTTCAGGTATCTCAAGGGCACAGACCAGTGACTGGCACACACTGGACCCTCAAAATTAATGGATGTGTGAACAAATAAATAGGGTAGGTAGACGAGCTTCAATGACAGGTGTCTAGAATTGAAGACTCTTTCCCCGGGATGGGCACGGATCCTGGCACTCAGTCTTGGAACAGCAAGGAGGAGGAACTGGACTTCAATGTCTGGATGAGGGCTTCTGTCTGGAGAAGCTCATAGCCAGCCCCAAGACCATCAAAGAGGCATCATAGCTTCATTATTACGTTAATCAGAGGGCTGAGTTTCTTAAAACGCACCATCCTTTCGTGGATTTATCACAAGGACCGGCTGGCACTCAGCTGAGCATCCCTAGGGCGGTTCAGCAGGCTATCTCTGTCACAGGAAGGCAGGTGGCCAACTAGATCTGGGAGGAGGAGGAAACTGAACCAGGCACAGAGTTGGTGAGCCCCAAGGTTAACTACCCATTGAAACAGCCTAAAAGGAGAAATCACCTCTGTTCTGCTCGGTTTTCATTAGCAGCTTCATCTGCAAAGGAGCGGAGAACCCGCACAGAATCAGACCCTTGACTTGGTTCTCTGGATTCTAGCAAGCTTGCCAAAAACCTGAAGGCGCTGGGGGAGAGCATCTGCTTTCATGAAGGGTCTTAAATGTAAAATCAATCCACATACATTGTTTTAGAAACACGCACTCCTTGGCAGCTCTCCTGCCTCTCTCCAAGTGGCCAGCAGGGCCCATTTGAAAGACCTGCCCCAGGCTCCCACAGCCCCCCCCTCCACTGCATCGAACTGCCGCAGCCTCAGAAGAAGCCCTATGCCCAAGGCCAGGGTGCCTTGCTCCTTGCAAAACTTGAAGGCAGTGGCTTCTCTCCTCTCTCTCCTCTGGCATTACTCAACACGGATTATCAAGTTTTGCTTTCACTCAAGTCAACCCAAGGCTTGTTTTCCTGGGAGGCTCAGAATTTCTTCTTCTTCTTCTTTTTTTTTTTTTTTTTTTTTGCAGGTGGTTCCCTGGAAGGCCTTCACTGTTTCCCTAGCCCCAAGAGCTTATATTCTATTTTCGGCCTCTGCACACGATAACCCTTTTGTTCTCTTTGGAGCCCTCATGCTGACACGGCGTCCTTCCTCCTTTATAATCTGTCTGTCTTTCTGTATATTTATCTCAGCAGGAATGTAGCTCCAAAGAAAGAAAATCGGCTACAGGTTTAGTCCCCACAGCTTAGCAGGCTGTTTTTGTCCATACAAAGCATTCGCCCCAGAAAGGAATGTGTACAGCTGTAGGCATCCAAGAAAACAAACCATCCCTGATGTCAGGTAGCAGAGTCAGGTACACGGGGAACTCGCAACAGATCTATTTGTGCCTTTGTATGAGAACAAATGGTACCCTTGAGGGCCCAAACTCAAGTGGAGAAAGGGGGGGCGTGTTAGGAGAAACAAAACAAGTGGTGTTGCAATCTGGTTTTCTTCCTTTCCCAGGCCTCCTGTACCCCACCCGTGGGGCAACCAGGCCAAGAACAGGAGTAGATTCTTGATGGGAAAGCCCCAGAGGTTCTGCTTGGGGCTGCCTGGGGGAGGGGCGGTGGTTTCCAAGCACCTTCCCCATTGATCTTCGAGTCCTATCTGTGGCTTCCGGGGAATCCTCTGTAGTTAGTAAGTCTACCTCTTCCAAGCTCCTAAAATAAAGGTGATTAACAGATTATTCAAAAAGGAAGCTTCTGGAAGCTGATAAAAATTACTTTAGGCTTAGAGGCCGAATGCCTTTTTCATGCTCTTCTATTCTTCCACAGCACCTTTTAAATAAAAGAATGATAAGATTTTACTTTATTTTTTTAAAGATTTTATTTATTTATTTGACAGACATAGAGCACAAGTAGGCAGAGAGGCAGGCAGAGAGAGGGGGGGAAAGCAGGCTCCCTGCCGAGCAGAAAGCCCGATGCGGGGCTCGATCCCAGGACCCTGGGACCATGACATGAGCCGAAGGCAGAGGCTTTAACCCACTGAGCCACCCAGGCGCCCCAAGAATGATAAGATTTTAAAAGGCGAGGTCTAGGGAGTCTAATAGGGAAAGAGGCTGGGGCTCTCCTGCTTTGAACCATTTTCTGACTCTGACAAAACCCAGATGAAACGCACAGTGTAGACTTGGAGTCACCTGTGTTCTCCGTTCCCTTCCCGTAGCCCTCCTCCCTCTGTTTCTCACTTTCCTGGTCACCTGAAGTCATCCTGATGAGACTGCTTTTCTTGGGGGTTAAGAGCTCTCCAGAGGTAGTTCTGGGTTAGCCTCAGCCTGTTGGTGGCCACGGATAGATGCTATCAGCTCCCGTCCCCTGCGGTCCTCACCCCACCCCACCCTGCACTGCTGGGGCAACTCCCCCCTCTGCCCCTCCAAAGTTTCCCTGACCAGAACCAGTGTTGCAGCCAGACTGGCCCTCCATGGATCTTGGGATTCCAAGTTGAGCCTAAACAACCTGCATAGAGGAATTTTGAAAAAACAAGGCTGTTACTCACAGGTCCTGCACGGTCCACAGCAGCATGCCTGAGACCACACAGTAAGGTTGTGCGGGTGTGGGGGCAGAGAGAGAGAGAGAGCTCACCGACCTGGGGTTTCGCTTCAGGGAGGTCAAAAGTGGAGTGCCTCGGGTTTTTCGGGTTCATTTTTTATTGGCGAACTTAAAACCAGAGCAGGAAGGGAAAGCAGGGTCCCTGGAATGGTCTGTTGTGTTCGCACTCAGGTCTTTCTGCAAGGGGGACCTCCGTGGCTGGGGTGGCCTTTCTGCAAGGGGAACCTCCGTGGCTGGGGTGTCCTGGCCCTGCGTGGAGGTGTGTCGGGGGCCATGTGTTTATTGAAGGTGACTGTCTTTGAGATGGAGGCCTCAGCGATCACAAGCTTCACATCAGGGACCCACACTAGAGCTATACTTGAGAAGGTGCTGATTTCCCCTCCGCCCCCCAGGCCCCTACTCCTGGGTGACATCATCTTCATATGCCTTCAGCTATGTCATGGAGACAGCTTCCTCGTAGTGACGTGGACAGTCTGCCCAACCCCAGAAACTGTCCTACGCATTCAGTGCCACCATGACGCCTTATAGGTCATTAGTCTGGCCTCAGCTTCCATTCACGAGGGTGAATTCCTGATTATTTGGTTCCTTTTCTTTGTCCCTTGAGGCTCTGCCACCTTGATGAGCCGAAATGTGCTCTGGCCCAGCTCTCCAGGGTAGGATCCTGGAGTGTCCCTTACCTTTATGTCCCCTGCCTGCATAGGGTTGTCCAAAGATTAGGAATTTGAGGCCCAGCTACTAACAACCTGCACCATACTGTGGGTAAGCTGTCAGGTGCCATGATCTCAAGAGTCTGGATTTCAACCAGGGTTCTTGTGCAGGAGTGAGGCTGGATGAGAAGGACCTCAGAAAAGAAATCGGATGCCCCATCAACATTTTCTTTCCTGACACAAAGGCTTCTCGTCCACTCCCACCCCGAGCATGTAAACAGTCCTGGGAAGCAACTTTGGTAGTAAAGAGACCCCAGGAGGCAACCCTAGGTGTTGGTTCCTTTTTTGTTGTTTTTTTTTTTAAAGATTTTGTTTATTTATTTGACAGAGAGAAATCACAAGTAGGCAGAGAAGCAGGCGGGGGGTGGGGGGAAGCAGGCTCCCTGCTGAGCAGAGAGCCCAGTGCAGGGCTAGATCCTAGGACCCTGGGATCATGACCTGAGCCAAAGGCAGAGGCTTAACCCACTGAGCCACCCAGGTGCCCCCTAGGTGTCGTTTCTAAACCACAGTCCAGGTCGAAGGTCCCAGTCGGCATCTCTGGATCTGGAAAAACACATCATTAGCTGTCTGGCTGTTGCTGCTGGAACTCACGCAGGCATCCCTGGATTCGTTCAATGCTACCCACATGTTCAAACGAGTCCCGGGATGAAATCACCAGGGCCTTCCAGAGCAACAGCCCCGATGCAGTTGAATTGGGCAACATTTATCTATGCCTGTTACATGCAAGATAGTTTGGCCACCACTTAAAGGAGTGAAAAAGCCCACAGTTCCAGGGATGAGGAGAGATGCACATAAATAATGACAATGAAGAGCCAAAAGTTTATTAGTAATCGTATGTAATCGCAGACCCAAGCAAAGTGCTGTCGGAGCACAAAGGAGGGAAGACATGACCTCCAATGGAGGAGGCAGTGGGAAGAAGGCCTTTATATTACCTGGGCCTTGAGAGCAGGGTCTCCAAGGGTTTCTTACTGAGTGAGCCAGATGAGAAGTCCTTCATGGCGGCTCTGCCCGCCAGCCCGTGGATGCTGCACCAGAACTTCTCCCCTCTTTGTTCCGTTTTGAGTTTGAGGTATCTGGAAGAAAGGACTCCCAGGAAAAGACTGATATTCTGAATATCAAATAACCAATAAGTCACAGGCAGGAATGGACCTGTGGGAATGAACATACTGTAAGCCACTGGGCAAGCTCATGCCTACCAACATCATTCCCACTTCCGGGGTGCAGCTGGTACAGGAGATAACAAGATGTCAAAGAAGTTTGGGAGTAGGGCAAGGTTTGGGGGAGACCAGCCATGGAATTATACCCCCTCTAATGCCTGGTAGGGTTTTTTGAATTTTAGGTTTTATTTATTTATTTATTTATTTTTAGGGAATAAGACTTGTTTTTATCATTAAGTAATAAAGATATAAAAAATAATCTACTGATTCTAGAATTTCAGAATATTCAAAAGGGTTTCAAAAGGAGACCGTGAAACTACCTCGTACCTATTAGGATGGCTACTGTAAGAAGAAGAAAAAGAAAGAAAAGAACAAGAGTTAGCCAAGATGTGAAGACACTGGAATGATCACGCACTGTTGTTGGGAAGGTGAAATAATACAGTCGCTTGAAGAGCAAGATGGCGGTTCATCAGAAAAATTCCAAATGGAATTGCCACATGAGCCTGCAGTCCACTTCCAGGTATAGATCAGAAAGAATTGAAACAAGGACTAGAACAGACATTTGCACACCCATGTTCACAGCAGCATTAGGCACAACAGCCAAAAGTTGGAAACAACCCAAGCATCTATCAGTGAAAGAATGGATAAGCAAAACATGGTCTACACACACAATGGACTATCACTCCACCCTAAAAAGGAGGGAAACTCTGACACACACAACAACATGGATGAACCTTGACAGCATTATGCTGAGTGAAATAAACTAGTCACAAAAGGACAAATTTAGTAGGATTCGACTTATGTGAGGTCCCTAGAGCAGACAAATTCATAGATATGGAGAGCAGAAGGGTGGTTGCCAGGGTTTGGGAGAGGGGCGAATGCGGAGCAAGTGTTGAAGGGCTGTGGAGTTTGTTTGTTTGTTTTTGTTTCTGTTTTTTTAATATTTTATTCATTTATTTGACAGAAAGAGACACAGCAAGAGAGGGAACACAGCAGAGGGAGTGGGAGAGGGAGAAGGAGGCTTCCCATGGAGCAGAGACCCCGATGCAGGACTGGATCCCAGGACTCTGGGATCATGACCTGAGCTGAAGGCAGACACTTAATGACGGAGCCACCCAGGTGCCCCAGGGCTGTGGAGTTCTAGTTATAGAAGATAAAAAGAGTTCTGGGAGTGGATGGTGGTGAATGCACTTCATTCCACTGAGCTGTACATTTGAAAATGCTTAAAATAATAAGTTTCATGATATGTGTCTTTTGCCACAATTAAAAAAAAAAAAAGACCATGGAAAAGAAGGGTATCACAGGTGGAGGGATTGTCTGTGGGAATCCTGGAGCGGCGAGAGCTGAGTGCATGCCTGATCCCATCACAGCGGTCACATGGCATTACCTGGACCATTCACTGGAAATGAATGGTGAGAGAAAAAGTTGAAATATTTGTTTGAGTCCGATGGTAAAAATGCATGACATCAAAGTCAGATAAGTTATTTTGCAGTGATTTGACAGTTTTTGAGGAAGAGGGTGATATGATGAACAATGTATTTTGGGAAATATCTATAAACAGAAATACATGGTTCATCAAATGAGGAAGGGACTGGAGGGCTCAGAGAAAAAGGAAGAGCTAGAAGAACAGGGAATCTGGGGGGCACCTGGATGGCTCCGTCGGTTGAGCGTCCAACTCTTGATTTCAGGTCAGGTCATGATCTAGGAGTCATGGGATTGAGCCCCGTGTCAGGCTCTGCTCCCAGCACAGTTTACTTGTCCATCTTCTTTCCCCCCCCCCAACTTATGCTCTCTCTCTCTCTCTCTCTCCCTCTCAAATAAATAAATAAATAAAATCTTAAAAAGAAAAGAAAAAGAAAACAATGAACATTTTCATGGGCGTGAAAACATGGGGAAGGATGAGACAGATGTTGCAAAGGTGGGACCAACGTGAAGGGTGAGCCAACAAGAGCCATCGGATATGACATTCGGAAGAGTTGGGGAAAAGACACTGAAGTGACTTTTCCTGAAACCAGCATGGAAGGGGTGGGAAGGAATATTAAAAAAAAAAAAGAAGAAGAAGTTTGAAACCTGTCCAGGCTTAAGAATCTGTCACCAGGGGACGCCTCATCAGGTGGAGTTGTGAGTGCAGGAACAGAGCCAGTAGAAATGCCTGCACTCTGCTGGTTGGTCCTGCAGACACTCCCCCACACACTGTCCCCACCCTTCAGGTCTCTAGCTTGTCCCATTGCTCCTCCTCAATGCTGCTTCCTTAGGGAAAGCCTTTCCTCATGGTCCCATCACTAATGGGGATCCCTACTGGGTTCTCCCAAAATGTCCTGTACCCCCCCCCGCCCACATCACAGCACTTGCTCTGCATCATTGTAAGTGCTATTTCAATGTCCTGGTACAGGGCCCGGCCCACAGAAGATGCCCAGTAATTACCTGCTGGACCAGTGAGAGGAAAGGAGTGAAGAGAGGGAGGGAGGAAGGGGGGGAAAGAAAATCTGGAGTTTGGAAAAGAGAGAAGTGCCCGTTTAGATGTCATTGACAGATGAAGTCAGAAGAAAAACGAAAGGGACAAAAGAGTATCCATAGAAAAAATGGAAAATATGTCAGGACAGTACCTGTACATTGAGGAAGAGGAGGAAGAAGGAGGAGGAAGGGAGAAGAGAACACAGTAAAGAAAACAGAATGATATCAAGGGTTAGAAAAAAAAAATCACAATGGAGAAGGTGCCATTGAAGTGGGGAAAGAGAAGGTTTAAAGAAGGGGACACACTGGTGCATCAGGGAGGGGGACAGTGACCTGGAGTGCTTTGGGCTCAGAAGTCAGAGAGAGGACGAGAGCTCCTAGCAAGTGTGGCTGTGAACAGAATTGCCATGTCTAAGACCTTGGCCACCAGCAAGGAGAGGAAGATGTGCAGGAGTTCAAAGGAGGAAGGGATGTGGGTTTTTCTCACTCAAGAAGATTGCAAAGATATGCTAGTATTCATAATACTCTGTTAGGAGAGCACTCCAAGACAAACAAGAGAAGACACAGATAACCGAACAAAGTCAGTGGTGTTTGCAGGAGGCCTCTAAGTCTAGGTCAGGGACCAGGGCATTAGCCTTCAAGAGGCAGAGGAACACAGGGGTCCTGAAGAGAGGGGAGAGGTAGGAGGGATGGACAAGTAAAGAAAACAGGCAGGTGAGGGAAACTGAGGGGCCAGTGGATGAGCCAAGGTCATTGGCTGAGTGGGGTTCAGGTAAGAGGGACATGGGTCTTGCCAGGTTTGGAAAGAAAGGTTTAAAAATCTCTATCTGGTTAAGAAAAAAGAATGTTAATATCACAGAAGGTCTAGACCCCACAGAGTCCTTGAAATCACAGCATGCAAGTCCTGGAAGCTCACTCCTTTCCCTTTCCAACCACCCAAGTGAGTTCGACAAGACTTTCCAAGAGAAGAAAAGGACTGTATCCATTCCAACAATTACTACAATCGGCAAAGTCAAGCGAAGCGAACACCCAGGGACAACCAGATCTCTGCCTGCAGGATGACCCACCCATGGTCCCAGCCCTCTGCCGTGTAACCTGTCTAACTTTCAGCCCTGCAGCCTGCTCCCTCTATCCGGCAGTGGGTCTCTTTAGAGTCGTGACCCTGACTTGGCTGGAGCCAGCCTAACCTCCAGGAAGAACAGGGAATTCCCTACAGGATGGGTACCATCAGGGGTGGGTTGGCAATGTGTCACTCTTTCATTAGTAGAGACGTGCCTTGGAAATCAAAATGACAAGAGAGGCACAGGAGAGAAGGTCATTTCTGTGGGCACCTGCGGATGGGTCACCTTGGCATCTCCTGCCCCAGGAAATGAGATTGGGGGAAAACCATCACCAAGACAGACCATTTTGGAAAACAAGGAAGAAGGCAGAACTGGGCGGGCTGTTGCAGTGACGTTGTCTGGATCTCTGGGTACTTGGGATTTTAGCAGAGCAGGCAAGAAGCAGAGATGAGAAACCTAGAGAAGAGAAGAGGTAGAGAGGAACAGAAGCAAAGCCCTATCGGCGTCATAATTTTATTTGGATTTGGTTTTATTGCAGAACATGGAGTGGAATTAGCTCAGAGTTTATTCTGTCCAAACAATCTAGCCAAGTACAACAGAATCAAGTCAGGGAGTACTGGAATGACACTGGAAGGTATGAAAATCCCAGGAGGGCTGGATGGGGCATCCTCAGCAGGCGGCTTATCTTACACTCCTCCTCCCTTGAGCAGAGAGTCAGTATGTTGGTTTCTAAGGTTTCTAAGGAACTCCTCCAGCTCCCCTGAGAATTCCCTTGTACTTTTCTCTCCTTTAACCATCCCGACTACCCCATGAGGGGGCCACTGTGACCCTTCCCACCGTACAGATAAGGAAACAGAAGCCCAGAGAAATTAAGTAAGTGGCCCAAGATCACGTGTATAGTAAGTAGCAGAGTCTGGACTCAAATTCAGACCATTGAGACTCTCTAGCCAAGGCTCCTAACCAGAAGCTTCACCACCTCCAAGATGCTGCTTTTTCCTGAGCATAGTAAAGAAAAATGATAGGGACAGAGGGAAGGAGGTAGGGAAATGATGGTGGGGAGAGGAAGAGAGGGAGGGAGGGAGCTGTAAGGGAACATTTTGAGAACGGAGAAATGACCCTGAGACACATTCCAAGAGGCAAAGAGTGTAGGTCTACCAGATTTAAGAGAAAAGAGTTCCAGACCATCCAGTCCAGAAAGATGAGGCACTGTGTGCCCAGGGCCCACAAATGTATACCCCAACTTGGATATTTTTACCTCTGGCTTATTCCTGCTCCTGCCTCCCTTCCAAGTATTAGTACCATAACATTCTTTTGATAATTTTTCCTTTTAAAGGAGATACTACTCTTACAAAAAGGTCAACTAACTAAAAATATTTTGCTTGAATTTTCCATGGGCTTTTCTGCATGATTTCTTTGCTTCGAGTCCTGCCTAGGAGAAACTGCGAAAACATTTTCCACACGTAGGGGCTTGTTTTCCAGGCCCTGGTGCCAAGCTTTCTCTTTTCCTTCTTCCTTCCCTGCTTCACCCCTTTTGGTCTTCTCGGTCACTTTCAGAAAAACCAAAAGAAAGATTGTGTTTTTAAAGAAAGAGAGAAACATTTCTTTTTTGACATTTCAAACCAAAGGGCCAAAGTTCCTCTTTAATAAATCCCTTTATAATAACAAAGGCAGGGCGTTGCAGCATGTGGGTCATTGAAATGAGCATTTTCCTGGGGGAAGGGCTGGATGCCCCATGGAGTGATTTGAGGGGGACCCCCAGACAGGGTCTGGAATCCCTATCAGTAGATCAGTTGTTTGAGCCAAGACATAAAAGGTCCCCATTTGAAGCTCTCCTCCTGGAGCACTCCTTCCTCTGTTTCTCTATGTGGCAAAGTTGTACCCATTCTTTTTTTTTTTTTTTCTTTAAAGATTTTATTTATTTATTTGACAGAGAGAAATCACAAGTAGACAGAGAGGCAGGCAGAGAGAGAGAGAGGGAAGCAGGCTCCCTGCTGAGCAGAGAGCCCGATGCGGGACTCGATCCCAGGACCTGAGATCATGACCTGAGCCGAAGGCAGCGGCTTAACCCACTGAGCCACCCAGGCGCCCCAGTTGTACCCATTCTTTAGCACACACTTCAGTCTAGATCCTCACAGTAACTGACTCCTAGCCCTGTTACTTTTGCTCTCATCATTTTTCTATTGCATGGCTGTCTCTTCACCCCACCCACGCTCTCCGTGTGGGATCCTAAGCACTTCTACCCCAGCTGGGACCAGTCTTAGCATCTCTGGAAATAAGCCCTGGGGGGAGGGAGAACAGACTCACCTCTGAACCTGGTAAGAACATCTGAGGGTTTCTACCCAAGGAGTAAGGGGTCAGAGGGGAGGTGTGGTTGGATATTACTCAGAGGTCATGTCCAAAATAGGGGACTCTTGCTAGATGACCTAGCGGGATTCTTTGCTAAGTCTAGGCTGGGGTAGGCCAAGTACAGGAAGGGGGTCAATTTTAAGACCTAGTAGAAAAGAAGGCTCAGATGAGCCTGACCAGTGTTTGATCAAGGGCAGTCTTAGTAGCAAAGGGCATGTAGAATGAAAGGATCTAATTGCCGGTAGTAACTCATTCTGACTATTTAACTCAATTCACATTATTCTCTCTATAAACCACCACTGGCTATTTGATACACATTCTCTTTGACCAAACTTGAATCCAGCCTCTTCCAAACTCTTCCAGACAAGACTTTGACCTGTGGGCTTCTGTGTTTGTCTCTGCATTGTCCAAGTTCGGCAAGAATCCTGCTAAGTCCACGTAGCCAGACTCACCCTCCCCATATTTTTTCCCCTAAACTCCTTGAGAGATGTCCCCTTCCCCGGGGTAGAGCAGTGTTTGCCCAAGAACAGAGGTTCTCCTCTGTAACCACAGTGCAGTTATCAAATTCAAGAAACTGAACACTGATAAGATATATTTCATCTCCAGTCCATAAAATACGACTCTAATGTATCCCAAAAATCTTAGCACAGTTTTAGGCAGTTTATTATTTGTCATGAAACAAAAGGAAAATGTGTGGTACATGGCAGAGACCATTCCTGAGAAACTTCCCACCAATTTCTACTAAAACCAAATGATTCGCACCAAAAATTATTTATTGATCTAACTACGTTTACGTTGGTTACTGCCTCATAGAAGACCTCTAAATACCTATTTATAAATCCGGGAAGATATTCTGACCATCCTGCTGACATCAACTTGATTTGAAAGATCTGATATTTCATTTTAAATGCAATTAATCCGTAAGGAAGTTGAAGAGGCAAAATACAGCCTTCAATATTTTAGCAGGATTTGGGCTTCTGGGGTACACAAGAATGGAAATGTAGACTTGCAGTGTTCTTTATGAAAATGACCGCAGGACCCCAGGAGACCAGAAAATGCACAACCAACAGCCGCAGCAGGAGCCAAGAGTTGGAAGTGCTGAACTCAACACATGACCAACCTTGGCTCTGGCGCTCTTCCTTCTTACCGAGAGAGAGAGAGAGAGAGAGAGCCCACACCGTTATCCACTGGGAGGGTATGTGCTGATATAATGATCATGTGATATCGATACTGGATCAATGGCATCTACGTTCCCACAGCCACACACAGTCTTCTATCCCTTTCTTCCGGGTCATTGCAAGAGAAGCCTTGGGAGGTCAAGGCTTCCGTCCTCTCCCACCCTGTGGAAACTAATGGAGGCTATTTGCTCTCTTTCTCCTCCAACAATCTCTCTACTCCTCCCTCTCTCTGTTCCTCTCCTTCCCTCTATCTCTCTTTAGCTGTCCTAGTCCCCAGTTCTCTATCCTCCCTCCCTGCCTCCTCCTCTTTTTCCCTCCATCTCCCCCTTCTCCTTCTTTCTCCCCTCTCGCTCCTTCCCTCTCCTCTCTCCCTATCCCTAGCTCTCCCTTCTTCTCCTCCCTCTTTCTGTCTGTCTCTCTCTGTCTCTCCCTCTCTGTCTCTCCCTCCTTCCTTCCCTCTCTCTGTCTTCCTCTCTGTTTCTCGGTCACCTTTCCTCCTTCTCCATTGGCATTTTTGTCCCCATAACTCAGAGTCTACCCAAGTTCTTTCCCAGAAGACGTGTCCAGGCGCAACGGCCCCTGGAGTAGGGCCATGGTGGGTGTCTAGCCTAGAGGAGGTGGAAAACACAAAGACAGGGACAAGGAACCAAATGGACACGTTATTTAAAAAGCTACCACGTGAGGGGAGAATGAGATAAGGCCTTTAGTCCAGAAAGAGAGTCTGGGTTGAGGGGTTAAAATCAATTTTTTAAAATAATCTATCTATTTATTTTAAATAGAGAGAGGGCGTGTGGGGGGGCAGAAGGAGAGGGAGAATCTCAAGCAGACACCCCACTCAGCAGGAGCCTGACGTGGGGCTCGATCTCACGACCCTGAGATCATGATCCAAGCCAAAACCAAGAGCTGGATGCTCCACCGACGGAGCCCCCCAGGTGCCTGGGGTGTTCAAATCAATTTTGTAAAATCCCAACATATAGAGACAAGATAAGGACAGAAGGGACATAAATAAAATGTTAGCTAATAATAACAATGTACTAAGTGTCTTACAGTTTAAATAAAATCCCATAGATGACAATGTACTTTTGCTTATTTTCAACACCTTGGGCCCCGGCTAGCATCCAGGTAAGAGCTCTTCGAGATAATTCCCATCTGGCCTTCCCTCCCCCAATTAAGGAACTTCAGAAAGAAGGGGAAAGCCACGAGGGAACTGGGATTTTCCAGCTTTCTGTGAAAAGAGCCAGGCTGGGGTCAATGGGTTTCACCTTCCTCTGACAGTCTCCTTTGCACGGGAGCTATCTGGGCAGATAGGGTTTCAGCCCTCCTGCTCCCAGAGCCAGCCCAGGTGGCTGCTTTTCTCCAGATGACAGCTAAGGCTAGGGCTAATGCTGCTGAGGAAAGCAGTGGTAGGGGGCTCCTGGCAAACAGACGGACCCAGCGGCTCAAGAAGGGGAAGCATGGAGGTGGCAGGATCCTGTCTGTCCTGGGCACTTGGGGCCATGCCAGCCAGGGATGCCGCCGGGGTGCGCAGCTTAGCCCACGGCACGCTGATCAACGTCTCTGTATCCGGAAGAGCAGAGTGATGGCCAAGGGCATGGCTTTTGCCGCTGTCTGCAGCCGTGTCTTTTATTATTATTATTATTATTTAAATTCAATTAGCCAACCTATAGGAAGTATGTCATTAGTTTCAGATGCAGCGTTCAGTAATTCATCAGTTGCGTTTAACACCTGGGGCTCATCACATCGCATGCCCTCCTTCATGCCCAACCACCAGTGGCCCCATTCCCCCACCCGTGTCCCCTCCATCAACCCCCAGTTTGTTTCCCAGAGTCCAGAGCCTCTCATGGTTTGTCTTCCGCTCTGATTTCTCCCCATTCGGCTTTCTCTCCCTTCCCCTGTGGTCCTCTGTGCTATTTCCTACATTCCACATCTGAGCGGACCCCTAGGATGGTCCTGGCCTTTCTCTGACTGACTGATTGGCACAGCAGAATCCCTTCCGGTTCCATCCGCATGGATGCAAACGGTGGGCGGCCGCGTCTTCTTCCAACAGCACAGCCGCTTGACAAGGGTGGAACTCGGACGCTCACCACAACTGGGTCCCCACCGAGGTAGTTTTGCAGTCATTTCATACATGGAGAAGCTGAGATTTTTGTGAGGCCAATTACGTTTCTCAGAATCATAAGTGAGATCAGGAGGAGGATTCTGGATGGAAGCCCTTGCTCTTTCCTCTAACAGCGAGAAGGGGACACTGGAATGACCGGGGAGCTCCCGGACCCCAGCGCTCTCCTTCCCTCTCATCTCAGATGGAGGCATGCCTTTCTTTCTCCAGAAGTTCCAATGGCTCCTTCTCCTCTAGGATCAAAGTCAAGTTCATGAGCCCAGGTGAGGGCTCTTCCATGTGGTGTCTATGCACCGTCGAGGCCCCCTTCTGCCATCTCCCACTTCCCCCTCTCCTGTCTGTCGCTCTCCTGGCACATCCCACCCCACCGCCTGGGTTTCTGTTATCCTTCCCCCTGCACTGTCCAGCTCTATCCTTTTCCTCCTCAACGGAGGCTGGAGAAACACCCTTCAGAGTCCTGCCCTGACGCCATGTCACTTGGGAAGTTGTCCCTGACTTTCCCACCCCTGGAAATGCCATGACATCCAGCCTGTACCTCTCACTTGACACGTGTCAGGTGCAACCTTTGAGTCTACATGAAAATCCCAGTGAACATGACAAACTTGAGCCTGGGTCACAGATGGCAAATGCCAGCCTGGGACCGAGAAGCCCCAGAAGGGCATGCTAGTTACAGCAATGCCGACATACCTCTGCCAAGCATGACCTCGCAGGGACACACCTGCGGCCAGAGGTCTGGGCCAAGCCAAGGGTGAGAAGCCTAAAGGTCAGCATATACTGGAAGCCAGAGAGGAGCAGCCCCGGGCTGCTGGGATTAAAAACGTGGGTTAAAACTTAGATATTAAAACCCTACCTCATGCTTAGCATGATTGAGCCAGGGATCTTTGAGATGGGCACACCAGGTGGAAATTTAAAAATACGTTTGGAGGGTTCCCCTTTCTCCACATCCCCTCCAACACATGTTGCTTCCTGTCTTGCTAATTTTGGCCATTCTAAGTGGTGTAAGGTGGTATCTCAATGTGGTTTTAATTTAAATCTCCCTGATGGCTAGTGATGATGAACATTTTTTCATGTGTCTGATAGCCATTTGTATATCTTCATTGGAGAAGTGTCTGTTCATATCTTCTGCCCGTTTTTTATATGATTGTCTGTTTTGTGTGTGCTGAAGAGGGGAACCCTCTTACACTGTTGGTGGGAATGCAAGTTGGTGCAGCCACTTTGGAGAACAGTGTGGAGATTCCTCAAGAAATTAAAAATAGAGCTTCCCTATGACCCTGCAATTGCACTCCTGGGTATTTACCCCAAAGATACAGATGTCGTGAAAAGAAGGGCCATCTGTACCCCAATGTTTATAGCAGCAATGGCCACAGTCGCCAAACTGTGGAAAGAACAAAGATGCCCTTCAATGGATGAATGGATAAGAAAGATGTGGTCCATATACACTATGGAGTATGATGCCTCCATCAGAAAGGATGAATACCCAACTTTTGTAGCAACATGGACGGGACTGGAAGAGATTATGCTGAGGGAAATAAGTCAAGCAGAGAGATTCAATTATCATATGGTTTCACTTATTTGTGGAGCATAACAAATAGCATGGAGGACAAGGGGAGTTGAAGAAGAGAAGGGAGTTGAGGAAAATTGGAAGGGGAGGTGAACCATGAGAGACTATGGACTCTGAAAAACAACGTGAGGGTTTTTTTTTTTTTTTTAAGATTTTATTTATTTATTTGAGAGAGAGACAGTGAGAGAGAGCATGAACGAGGAGAAGGTCAGAGAGAGAAGCAGGCTCCCCGTGGAGCTGGGAGCCAGATGCGGGACTCGATCCCGGGACTCCGGGATCATGACCTGAGCCAAAGGCAGTCGCCCAACCAACTGAGCCACCCAGGTGTCCCCAACGTGAGGGTTTTAAAGGGGCGGGAGATGGGAGGTTGGGGGAGCCAGGTGGTGGGTATTAGAGAGGACAAGGATTGCATGGAACACTGGGTGTGGTGCAAAAAACAATGAATACTGATTCGACGAAAATAAATTTTAAAAATTAAATAAAAAAATAAAACACACACACAAAAAATAAAATAAAAAATATTAAAAATAAAAATGCGTTTGGAAATGATTTCCAAAAGACCCCCAGATCAGCCATGAGATCCATCTTACAGCCATGGACAACTTTTCAGAGGGCTCATGGAAACGAAGCAAAGCCAAACAGGGCTCTTAACTCAAAGTTTTTCAAAATCCTAAGGAGGCTTGGGTGAACTGTGACAGTCTAAGTTAGGAAGATGCGAGGCAAGTTTTATCACTTAATTGTCCCCGGAATTCTTTTTCTCAAGAGTGAACTTTGGAATATCCTTAATACCCTATGTACATTTATGTGAAACCTGTGTTTCTTCATGGCTAAGAGAGCAGTGAGACTGGGAAATTTCAGAGAGATTGAGCCTGGTTTACCAAATTTTCACTATACTAAGAGCCCAAGTTATTGGTAGCTTCAGATAAAATGATTCCAGCCTGGATTAATCACAGCCAAGATAATTACAGAACAGTAAAGGTGCACCTCAAAAACCTGGAACCCTACCAAATGATTTGATACATTTCTCCAGTTGACATCTGATATTTTCTAATAATAAAGACACTGAATGGATATTTCCAAAAATAAAACAATTCGTCCTTATTTTTAGCTTGATTGTTCTCATTTTAGTTGATGGAAGAAACCTTGCCCTTATGTCAGAATCTATTTCGAGGGCTTCTTTCGTAAACTTCTGGGGTTGTTTTGACCAAAAAAAAAAAAAAAAAAAAAAAAAAAGAATCTTATCTGCTCAATCCGTCTTAATTCTGTATTCTGCATGTAACAAAATCCTTCAAAATCTTTCAACGCTTAACTACCTCTGCCCCCTTCCAGAGATGGTGAGTGAAGACCAAGTTTATATACATTTGAGAAAGAAATGCTTTAAGATACAAAGTGATGTTGATAAAGCAGTGTGGGTTTCAATGTCAGGCAAAAATTCTTTGGGGGTTATCTGCCATTTTATTATCTCTGCCTCTTGTTTCCTCCATTGTGAAGGTGGGGTGACATAATGTTGAGCTGATCTTTATTTACGGACACGGCTGTAATCTAGGTTTTGGTTCCAGCTTTCAATAATTTTCTCAGTACAGTCTCACATACTACGAACAGATTGCTGATGTCAAGCGTGGATGTGTTTTCACTTAGTCCTGACTTGTGCTGTCCACTCTGCCTATTGTAGTCAACGAGTCTGCTACGGAAATACCAAAGACCCTAATTTACAGATATCCCGAACACATTGCTTCCCATCTCCGGGATACCAAAATTACATTTTTTTTCTTTGGTCTCTTTTGGACGCAAAAATGTCTAGGAAGACTTAATGTTTTGCTTTGACTCGGCAAGTTTTCCTGTCCAGATAATTTGTAGTGTGCATTCAGCCAGTTAAGGTGAAAACAAGAGTCTCTGACAATCATGCTGTTTTATTTATGAAAGGAATTGTTTGCTTAGTGAAGCTAACTCGTGGGAAAACCTTAATTAAATATGGTGGCTCTTCTGTCGATATGAGCATTCTATCAACACTGGGCACGGAAATCTTAGGACTAAAAATGTTCATCACAAGGAAGTTCTTTCTTTCTTTTTTATTTAATATTTTCTTATTTATTCGAGAGACAGAGAGAGAAACAGTGGGCAGAAGTGGTGGGAAAGAGCAGAGGAAGAGAGGGAGAAGCAGGCTTTCTGCCAAGCAGAGAGCCCCGTGTGGGGCTCAATCCCAGGACCTTGGGATCACGACCTGAGCCGAAGCCAGATGCTTAACTGACTGAGCCACCCAGGTGCCCCAGGAAGATATTTCTGTTGGAAGAAAATAGGTTGATTCTTTAATAAATTCTCAGTAGGACCCATCTGGGCCTTCTGCATCCTTTCTGAAAATGTCTTAAGCCAAAGCATTGTGGAAGAATGATCTAGTCATGGGTTATGCAGGAAATAATCAGTTTCCAAGGGGATCTCTTCAGGCATCTGAGGGTTACCTGAGTCCAGGCAACTAGGTTGCTGTGGCCCTTTCCGGTCTGTTCTTCTTATTAGCATCTGATCGTAATAACCTGTATTTAACCAGGTAAATGGCTTTGATTTAAAAAGAAAGATAAAAAGAAAAAAGAAAAGGCATTTTCTTTTTTCTTCCAATAAGAATGAATTGTGAGAATAAAATGAGATTATAGATGTGAAAAATGGTTTGGGAGTAAAAGTTGACTATCAACATTATTACAAGGATTACCCACACAGGTTTTACACATTTCCTCCAAATACTTGTTTAAAAAAAAAAGTTATACCTTAGTTTTGAAAATTCCATCCCTTCTCCTTCACCTTGCAAAAAGTTTCCAAGCTAAACAAGCTTCAGATAAGAAATCAAAAGATGGGGCGCCTGGGTGGCTCAGGTGGTTGAGCAACTGCCTTGGGCTCGGGTTGTGATCCTGGAGTTCCAGGATCGAGTCCAAGGGCTCCAGCTCCTTGGGGAGTCTGCTTCTCCTTCTGACCTTTTCCTCTCTCGTGCTCTCTCTCACTCATTCTCTCTCAAATAAATAAATAAAATCTTTAAAAAAAAAAAAAAGAAAGAAAGAAAGAAAGAAAAGAAAAGAAAAGAAAAGAAAAGAAATCACAAGGTGGACCAAAGCTTAGAACTGTAACAGATGTGGCAAATGTCCAGTCCAGGATGCCAAACCAGTTTGGGTCCAGTAAGATCCTTGAATGACGGATCTGTACTGATGTTGTCCCATGGAAAGTTTCAAACCATATTTAAGAGAAGACAGAAAGAGCCAATCTGTTTTCCAGAAGAAACTGGCACAGAGAGGTTCCAGAAGAAACTGGCATGTGAGGTCTCATGGGCACAAGGGGTCAGAACCGGGGAGAAGACCCAGATCTGACCCCTTCCCCATCAGTCCATACCATGGGGCTTCCAGAATTCCTAAGTCTCTCAAACCTGCTGTTCCTTCAGCCCTACATCTCCCACGCATCTCCATCCCTCCTCCTGATTTCCACACCGAAGAGAACACCAGTGTCTTGTATCACAAGCTGGGCTCACCCACCAACACCAGCTCCCCCCGAAACAACGCAGAGGGAACGGGGGTGATGTCACTTAGTGAAGATCAGTTTGGTACCTTCTCTGGTTGCTCAAGTTGGGTCTCGATTTCTTTAAGACCCTGAGTGCACAGGCATGTTTGTCTCCGCCTGTGCTTTTAAGGTCAGAAACTCGGGAGCTGAGACGCCCAACAATTCCCTGTCTCTGCAGAACAATAAACAAAGCCGAGAAGCCCACTTGAAGCAGGATCTGAGGTGACGGATGACTTTGTGTACAGCTGACAGGCAAGTCACGACCGTCATCGGGGGCCTGAATCGATGTTGGCTGCTGTGGCTTCCTCATCTTGTACGTATTTGGTTGGCAGAATACAAGGAATTCGCTTGCTGAGCAAGTTTATCCATTCTTTTTTTCTAACCAGGCTCTTGTCTACTGAGGAATGTCTCTGAGAAATTCCCTCAGCGGACTGTTGCCAGAGCAGCACACGGTTCAGTGGGACAGTTTGAACCTGGAACGAATCCTCTCTCTAAAAATACACTGTGCGCTGTGTGGAAACAGGATCCAGCTCTGACTTGGAAATGGAGGTATCTGAACTTAACTACCACAACTGAGGGCAAAGTCTAGATAGGGCATCACCCTTCCAGTGCCCACATTACACGAGAGGACGAATGGGATGGAGTATTTGCTGAATACCCATTACATGCAACAGGAGATAGCGTCCCTGTTTACTGAGGAGAAAACTGAAGGTCACAGAAGGAAAATAACTTGGCCAAGTCCACACACGAAATGGCAGAGCATGAATGTACAACCAAGTCTCATGCTACGACAAGGCGTTATGCTGGGGTATCCTCTTTGATCCAACAAGTTGACCAACTAAATAACTAAATATCACTAAAGCATTAATTTTTCAATGAAAAAAAAATGTGTTAGGGGTTAGAGTAACAAATTTGAGAAAAATACGTAAATCCAGGTCCAGGTTAATGACTTACCAAAGTCACACAGTTAATGTGATTTTTCTGATTTGCAAATAAACTCTGAACCTGATCTTAATGTTCTTTGGAAAGTTAAATTTGTTAGTGATAATGCATAGCTCTTGATTTTTCTCAACTTTACTTTCCTCATGTGTATTTTTGTCGGAAAAAAATGAACATTGGATGTATCCTACAGAATTGAGTCCAAAAGCACAGGCTCTGTTGGTAGGGAACGGCTCAGACGAAAGCAGGGAAAAATAAAATGGAGCCATTGCGCCATCTAGTGGTACAACTCTTGCTCTGCAAGAAAACCACCCGATAGTGATTCCATACTGCAAATCAGTCCCCAGAAGTCTCTGAGCCTGAAGAATATTCGTAAAACTGGCCTAAAGAAAGGTGTCTGAATACAACAAATAATGGGAAATCAATGGCAGTCAACAAGAACAGTGGAACGGAAACTATTCTTCTGTCAAAATTCTTCTGGTAAGACTCCATTAGTGCTGGAGGTGAACCCAAATTCTACTCCTTAAAGATCAGCGGCAGGTCCTGTTTTCCTTTCTCCTTGTACCCCGAAACGTTTAGTACTATTTCACTAATTGACCCGGGCTCCATTTCAGCACATGGACGGTGCAGGTGCCTATCCAGGAAGTCTGAGCTCCTCTTCCTCCACGAGTCTCACTAGGTAGGACCCACGCTCCCTCACGGAGCTCAGTCTATACCCGAACCTTTTCCCCCTGCTCTTGTTTTGCACCAGCGGCACTAAGTCTGAATTTGACATTTTTTCTCAATGCTCAGTAAATATCAAAATACCCAAGGAGAGCTTACCCGTTAGAAAAACATTATAAAAATATTACTTTAAGTGTCAAAGATAATAGAAGCAACATAGAAAATGAGGGGGGTTTTTTTGAAGATTTTATTTATTCATTTGACAGACAGAGATCACAAGTAGGCAGAGAGGCAGGCAGAGAGAGAGGAGGAAGCAGGCTCCCCGACGAGAAGAGAGTCCGATGCGGGGCTCGATCCCAGGACCCCGAGATCATGACCTGAGCTGAAGGCAGAGGCTTAACCCACTGAGCCACCCAGGTACGTCAGAAAATGCTTTTTTAATCTCAAGATTTATGTTTTGCTCAAGAACTTTTTAAGACTTATAAAGGAGAAATATAATAATTTTATAATTATTATAGGTACTGAGAAAAAATTATTTCAGTTCAGTAATTAATATGTCCATGTACATAAAAAAAAAAAAAAACCCTGTTTACTTGCGTTTTGCTTGTAGAGTTTTTACAGTTACCTAGCTTTTATTCCTGTGGGGTTTGTAACGATGACAGGGACCGCCTCTGTCAGTCCCAATCTTTTCTCAGGCAGAAGAATAGAGGAGTCTAACTGGGTATCCCGTACCAGCCCCCTGAAATCCCTAAGAAAAATTCCGAGTATTCATAAATTTGACAATATGAATCCCGAGTTGATAATTTTTCAAATCCCTGTGAGGCCATCTGGTCTTGGTCAAGAATGAGACTTTCTTCCTGCAGGTAGGAGCTCTCAGAATGCTCTGTGGAAGCCGACAGAGCTTTGTGGAGAAAACACACAGGTAAGATAGTAAGAAAATCCCAGCACAGCGCTGTTAGCTGTGTGACCTTGAGAAGTTCTCACCTTCTCAGAACCTCCAATGCTTCATTTGCAAAGGATTACCTTTGCAAACCTTAGTAATCCACTTACCTTGAAGGATCACCGTGTTAAAGAATAAGGTGTCTAACAGATAATAAACACTCCATAAATGGTAGTCATTTATTAATAAAAGTCATTAATTAATAAAAAACAATAATTCTTAGAAGAAGATGTTTATGTGGCCTACGACTAGTCCTGGGTAAAACAATAAATTCCACCAAGTTTGTCTTTTGGACTTCTTACTTTTGCAGGACTACCTCCAAAATCCACATGTAAAACAGGCCGAGAAAACCCGACCGAAGGGTAAGAGAAAAAACATTCCAGTCCGCAGTGAATGAGTTGAGAAGCTGTCGTCAAGAGTCAAAACGCCCCATAAAGCTTTTAAAGACAGGTTTATTTATATATAAGTGCATGAAATTGAATACAGAAATTTTATTAAAATACTGTATATTACAAATTTTTAATCCAATAAATTCTGTGTAATGATGTTTAAGTGCTGGATTCGCTTTTAACAGTTGTCCTGTGTGTGTCAGTAAAGAGTTCACCCTGTAAATTACAAAGAGGAGAGACACACGGACCTCAGAAATGGTCCTGTGATCAGACAATAGATAGTAATTGTGCATCTTTTCTTTAAAGCAATGAATTGGAACCTAGATCTTGTGTTTGCAGACCAACTTTCTAGAGTCAAAAAAAACTTGCATGTGTTTATTGCTGCCCTTTGAAGAAAATGAGTGGTGAAAAATAAAATAAAGACCAACATCCCTAAGGCTAACTTGATGCTTACCACAATTAAAATAAAGTTCACTGCAAAATTTGTGTTCTCCAGGAAATCAGGCTATATACACAATGAGGTTTGTACATGAATTGGGAAATAAAAAAATCGCTTATATAAAATTAAAAATCAATAGTATACAATATTTACAGCTCGTTAGGTATTATACATAAACATAGTTTTTAAAATAATCCTTCAAAATTAAACTATATTATGTAAACATGCAGTACACATACTCATACAGTGTAGTTTATAGTCTTAACAGAAGGAGGGGATTGTGTTCACATAATATGGGGTAGTTCATCACATATGCCTTTGCTTTTGTGTGTGACCCCGTCTAACATTTATTCTTCCTGTCTTTAAACTTCACAGTACATTAAGTTTTTCTATAGTAAAAAGAAATCCCTGATGGTAAACATATTCCTAAAGGTTACATAAAGTTTCTGCCCTTTAATACTACGATATAAAACTAACACTGTCCACGCTAGAATTTCTAGTTTACGACAAAACTGAATTTTAAAATCCCACACTTCATTGTCTTGACTACATTTTTCTCCATTTCGAACTTCCTTGTAAAAAGAAAAAAAATTATAGACAAATACCACATCATGAAAATGTAAGGAAAGTAGTTGTCATTTGTCGGAGTCAATGGCAAAATGGCTGATTTTTATTCACCATAAGGAGTGAATTCAATAAAACCATCCCTAAATTCTAAATCTCCAGTAACAAGTATGCCAGTCCTGAATCCCGTCAAATTCACTCTGCAAAAGTATCTTAACTTCCAAGGCACTAAGGCATCATTTAGCTTTTAAAAACTGCTGCGTTTTACTAAATGATTCATCAGTGACCTGAGAGTTAACACAATTTGAAAGTGAATTTTTAATACCTAGCGGGTAAACTATATTTTGTTGCTATTTAAATCAAGCCATTGTTGTTGGTTCATTTGAAGTGGATCCCCTCGTCCTCAAATGTCTAGAGTCAGGGGTTAATACTTCATGGCAGAATCCTATAAATTTTAGTAAGTTATAGGACTGTAATGGAAAATACTGTGGAGTTTTATTTGTTCATCTAAAGTATGTACAGCTCACGTGTGTGTGTATTGAGGGTGGAAACTAAAAATTTCTCCACATAAATGCATCTGCTATCACAAACACCAAGAAAGGGTCAACATTTAACAACCAACTCATCCAGTACTGAAAGTAAATCATTTTTAACTTCTTTTCAAACAAGGGCCTCTATTTCGCTCTCTATGGAGGAAACTTTAAAACGTTCCTTCCCCCAAGATACTTAGTGATGATGTGCAAATATTTAAGTCTAAAAACAAGAGAGATTTCTCCTAATCAGTAGTACTGTCAAGTTAACATTCATTCGTACAGGGCTCTAAAGCAAGAGATGGACTTTGGAAATTTTCAATATGTAATTAGGAGAAAAAGTGTTACAGTTATCGTCATTATGGATGATGGTGCCTCGTTCTATATATTCGTGTTACACTGCTTTCCAGTTCCAGTTCTGTACCTAAATAGATTCCCAAAGAGGGGACAGTCACATTACCATTGAGGCCAGACTGAGAGGACACAGAACATCATCCAAAAAATATGGAAGAGGTTCATGCTTTCTTGGCTTGCCTGGAACATTTATTTTTCAGTGAAATTATAACTGCATGACTGTAAGGTGTTAAGAACCTTTTCTTCTAAACAGTGCTTCTGAGTCTATCAACAAACTGCACTTGGGTTTAACCTTTAACTTATGACATTGGTATGGAAGGAAGGGGGAGATTTTTAAGAAACTGGAAAATTCGTTCTTGAAATTGACAAAGGGTCATTATGTAAGTCCAACGTATGCGCAATGAATGTAAGGAGGAGTCCTCTAATCTCCGGGGAGGAGATACAGTTCAGAGCTCAGCTCATGTAGAAATGTGGGTGTTTCCATGGATTTAATCAAGTATTCACTGGTAAACCTCCACATTTACTGAAACATACTAAGTACTACTCCCCCAAACAAATTCGTAAATATATTTTTAGATAACAACCTTAGCAGCCTCCTTAAAAACACTGTACTGTCTACACTGAACAGAGATCGTTCTATGAGAAGAGCTAACCTATCAACACACACACACACACACACACACACACACACACACGGATTGCGAATGCTCCCTTGAGTCTCTCAAATAAACAGCAGACGTCCTCACACAGTGTAGTTTACAGACCTACCACCGGGGGGCAGCTGTGTTCGCCCTGACTTGGGGTGCTTCCCCTCCAGCTTCTTCCTGCCTAAAGGACAAACTGCCCCCTGCTACAAAATGCTACCACGTGTTTGAAACACCTTGTCATCTTTAATCGAATAATGTCCTTTTGCATGAAAAGTCTCCCCTCAAGTTAAGAGAGATTATGAGCCAACTGATCGGATCACTAGCCAATTTTCCGCACTGAGATTCTCACCCCTGACGATTAAAAACAACCACCATTTACACAGCGACCCAGCAGGTGGTGTCCAACTTCTCTGCCCCTTAGGTCTACTAGAACTTCTTCGTGACCTTCTATGTTCTTCACATCTTACCAACAAGTAAGGACTCTGAAGAGATTCTGATTAAGACGTTCGGGAGAGGGGGAAAAAAGGTAATAGAAGAGTGAAGTAGTTGGAGAATATTTCAGAAAATATCCTTCATGTCTTGTGACTTCATGAATTATAACCTGACATAAATCAAAAATAACAGAACCCTCTGCAGTTAGAAACAAGTAGGGCATAAGCATCTTTGGTCCGTGGGATGAGGGACACGGCAGGCACCAAAGCCCAGATCTATTTCCTACAGAACTGACCAGACACCTGAAGCCCGCGGCGCAGGGCGGCGGAGGAGGGGAGGACACGGAGGACACCCTGTCCCATCCCTGAAACAAGGACAGTGAAGCCGCATGTGGTAGATATTCAGTGGACGTAGGCTGAATGATCCAAGGGAAGCAAAGCAGGATAAGACAAAGACCGGGCCGAGGAGGGGGAGTGCCAGAGCTGGCCACTCTCACCCTTTTTCTAGTTGAACTAGCGATGAACAAACGAATTTAATCCTGCTCGTCCTGGCCATCTCCACCCCCTCCAACTCCCAGAAGTGGTCTTGCAGAATCTGCTTATTTTCAAAATAAAGAGCTGGAGAGGAGGTAAAGGAAGCAAGATTATGAGACTTTTTTTTTTTAGTTTCCTTCTTAAAATAGATGTAGGGGAACATGTGGAAATGGAAGAAAATAGAAGAATTTTACAAAACAACATATTCAGTTGGTGTTAAAAATGTAATTGAAACCATCCTAATGATTCCCTTGGTCACCTACTGCCAAATAGTTACGGCTGTGCATTCAACGAGAGACGGGTCCTGGGTTCGAGGTGAGGCGGTGGGCTACAGTCTAGCCTTCTGTCCACACTGTCAGAGCAATGGTATCTCACTTTCAGAAAGTCCATTCAGTGGATAAACTGGGAAAACCAGAATCTGGGGGCAGGGGGAAGGGGGACCAGGACTTAAACTCTCAAACAGAATCGGGAAGTAAAATTCCCCAACTTTTTAGGGTTTACAATTACCTTGCTAGCTCTTGGTGGACTCAAGGGCAGGGACCCCCCCCCCATCCTTGTATTTACTATAGAAATACTCAGGACGGAACCTGGAAAGCCACAGAGCCATGCGTACCAGACGGAATTAGCTGGCGTGGAAGTGCCGGCATGGGCACAGCAACATGGCAGAGCCCTCTGTGTCTTAATTAGTCCTTCTTTAAAGGTGTTTTCAACAACACTCTTTGATTTTAACTTACCCCTATTCCTTATATCACAGATGCGTGATATACGGGGCAGCTCATTTCCTTACTTCTCACTTAAAGTACAAACAAACAAAACCCTTATGCTTTTTTGGGCTGTGCAAATATACGTTGCAAATACTAAGAAAGTACCTCAGGTAACAGACTAAGACTGCTTAGTATACAGTAAGATGTAAAGTAAGAGTGATTAAGCTGTGGGCATTGAATACAGCCACCATTTAGAAATGTCCTTATTCTAGGCAACCAGTGGAGTCCTCCCATGGGGCCACCTGCACTGCCTTCATTTAAAAGTTCTGCATTATTTGTAGCTTCAGTGGGCCCCCCTGATTGATGCTGATCTATGGACAGTTCTAACCAGTATGTTAAGTAATAATTAGTTTGGAGATGTTGGCATAGATCTCTTCTTTGGGGAGCTGATTTCACCATTAGTAGTATTTTAGTAAACTTTTTATTATTTTTTTTAATAAAGGAGTATAAACTCTAAAAGATTTCCCCCTTCCTTCCTGCATTCATCACAAAGAAAGTTTACTGCTAAATCATATATAAATTTTAAGACGGTGTAACCCAAATACATCAATAAGGGCTTCTTGTCATATCACAAACAAGGGTCTCCAGCACTAATAACCCAAGAAAAACTTCTCCAAATTAAAAAATCTCAAACATCCTTGCTTATTTCAAAGATCACTCAACTGAACAAATATATAAAATTCTCTACTAGAACGGGAAAGTGTTCACTGAACAAAAGCTTTCCACTTAGACTATATTCATATGTAGCAGCTTTACATATATGTATATAATGATATATATATGTGTGTGTGGATATATAACATTAAGCATTTGTTGTCTCTGTAGGAAAACCACTGATTTAAAAAAAAAAAAATCTCGGCACAGAAAGAGCTATTAAGACAATTTCTTCAACTCACACGATTCAACTGCATTTGAAAATATCAAGAGAGTGACATCTGCACAAAATCCCAATGGAAAGAACTGAAAACAGCAAAGAAACCAGCAATTCCTCGAAAGGTTAAGAGCTCACACACAGACACAATTCAGAATGTAAAGCAACTTGATGGAGAGAGCTACAGGACACTCCACAGACTAATTAAGAACCACCTAATTATACTTCCATTCGAGAATAAAAACAGGAGTTAGAATCTCTTTGGTCCACACACGGATGGATTTAATGTGTCTGCGTTATTTTCTGGCTAATTTTGGATTCTAATCCATGTGCTCGTATTCCCTTACCAAGGTAACTTTCTTAAATCATGAAACAACCAAATGTTCAAAGAAATATTCGTATCGTCGATCTGAAACAATGTGAACATGTGATTGGTAACTCCTTTCAAAGAATATGAACCCTTGAAATGACCAACAGAAGAGCCAAAGTAAAGGAAGAACACTATTCAAATCTGAAAGAAAAGGAGAAATCAAACTTACTTGGAAAATTTATGCCTAAATTTAATTTGGGAAAACATCAGGAGCATAAATAACACATGAAAATAATTTTTAGGCTTGTACATAATAAAAAGAATCAATTTTAAGGTTTACTTCAAAGATCTCTAGGGATGCATAGTTGCTTATTGGTTTAAAAAAAAAAAAAAAAACAAAAACAGATTTCCAAGCCACAGCATTAGTAAACCCCCAAAACTGGCTTCCATACTGGTAAAAGTATCCCCTCCTTATTGAAAGATCTTCTTCTTTTCGGTGGAAAAGAAGTGGTGTAGGTAATGAGGGTCTTAAATTTGAATGGGACCTAATAGAAATGTACTTTTTAGCAAATCGGGGTATAAAACAGTGAGGCTAGAGTATGCAGATTGTTTTTTGGATTGCCCTTAACTTCACATTTTCTGCAGTGGGTTTCTGAGTTAGCACATTTATCAGAGGACCTGGAATTTAAAACAATCAGTTGGAGACAAATTCAACCAGGTTCTATCCCCCTTACTCCTTGCACTCTTAAAAACAACTCCATCTTGCCAAAACCTCTTAAAATGTTGTATTACTAAGGGCTTTTTCATTCTATTAAATGTCGTCACTGATTCTAGGAAACTTAATAGTGCAAATCGAGAACTGAACGACAGAACGGCTCTAATATATGTTCAGTACTGTACTGATATGCTGAGATTAAGTGCCAAATTTTTAAATTACTTATATTCCCCCATTTTTACTTAGCGAAATTATGTTACCACATGCCCAATGTAAGATAGTTTATTACTCTTCTTATATAACTTGTCACTTATCTACAAATGAGGCTCTTTGTTTTCACAGCCTAATTTAGGCCACTCTTTAAATATAGGTAATACTCCAGAATGCAAGATCATTTATGTTTTGTCAAAAATCAAGATAATATGCAACAAGTAATATAATCCCACCGAGATACGAGTTATAAAGATGTTTTCTCCATGAGATACATGGCAAAAACTTTCTTTAGAAGGGTCAAAGAATGCAACATGCATTTCAGACTTCTTTTCTTACAAAGTTTATAAGAAAATTTTCAAATTATATTTTTATGACACACAAACTACAGTCAATGTGTGTGACCCATAGTTTTTGAATTCATATCAATAGAATAGTTACGTAGGAGGGAAACTATTAAAAGAGTGTTTGTTATTTAAGTGAGTGGGAAGATGCACCCTATGGGTCTACTTTGAGTCCTTACAAGAGTTTAGCTAGTTTTCCATTAAGTATTATTTTCCACATAAATTAAATAACAATAATGCCTAAACATATTAAAGCCCTAAATCCCAGAAACGTTCAACATTAAAAACCAAAAAGTTCGCCGCATACTAAAGGATTTGGTGTTCAGCACTCACACGGGATTTAGCATCACGAAAGAAAAATCTCACTACGTTACCTGAATTCATGTCAAATGTGGTTCACAGCACTCATCTACATCTACACTTGCAAATTGTCACATGATCAATGTTTAAAAAAAAAGAGAGAGAGAGAGAGAGAAGAGTTTGGCACATATATCAATTCCTCAAAACGTCCCTGTAACTCAACACAACACTGTTAAAGAACGATGAGTCAACGCCAGTGTTAACCTGATTGGCAGCTGAACAAGGTGCTTCTGCTCACGGCTTCCAGGATGCGCCTGGCCTGGGACGGAGGCACGTTAAGGTGCGGTGCGGTAGTGCAATCACTTGGACACCAGAGGGCGATCTTCGCACACAGCTCAAGGCCTTCTGCAGCGACCTGCTCCTTCCACGTTCTCCTTGCTCAATTTCATCCCCGCTCCTTCACAACGCCGTGTTCTGAGAATCTGTACATCTGTTTCCTTCTGTGAAGTTAGACATTCCCACCGACAGCTCAGAGTGTGGCGAGGATCCTTGAGAAGGAGATGATTAATGTCAATACAGTCTGTCCCACGCCCCACACCAGCGCCTCCAGGGGGGCCATGTTCTTCCCTGCCACTCGGTAGATGCCCGCGACGGCTGCGCCTGGGTGACAAGGGGCAGAGAAAGACAAGACACGTTCATTCCCTTCCTGACACCCTGCGCCGTGGGCACGTCAGATCGTCCTCCATCTCTGCACACCAGAGTCAGTCACCTACACGCTCGTGTTCTAAACTGTCCACGGAGGTTTCCGTGTGATCCGTGAAAGTCACACTTGACCACATCGCTTCCAGGAAAGACAGGATTTCTATTCAGCTGCAAAAACGTATTTACAACACGTGCTGTTTACGTGACACTAAACATGTTCATAAACATGAGTAATCTGTTACTGTAACCTCTCACCTGGGTGTTGAACTGGCCAATCACTATTTTTATAAACATACAACTCAATATGCTGATAATCACAAATGAAAATACAGAAAACTGCACAGTTTAATGCAGTTCCTAAATTACTCAAGAAATTTTTTTAAAAATTCTTAAATGTGATATGAAATATTGAAGAATTGACGGCTACATCTCAGAATCTACCATATAGTTTTTATTTTGTAATAAAGCATACAACCATAAAGTTATTTAGAGACTAGTATCATGACATCTAATAAAAATGGAAGATGAACCTGACGTCTGTTCTGGAAAAATGTTTAGATCGTGCACACTTCCAAGAATGCGGGAATCCCGGAGTTCCAGGAGTCTCAGAGCCCGTCTGATTCAACACTTCACCTTATTAATATACTACATATAATGAAACATTTAATTTAGAGTATGCCTTCTAAGCATTTAATTTACAGTAAGTAGAGTATTTCATTTAGAGATTGAGATGGCCTTCAAACTTTCCCCTAGAAAAAAACGATCTATCCTAGAATGGCCAAACAAAATGCAAGACCAGAAGTAAATGATTCAGAGATACTGACACAATTCTTTGAGATAGAAATCTGTTCATAAAAAATTAGCTAAGAATTAACTCTGTCGTTCTCTTAAAATCCCCCAAACAAAAGTAACTATATTCCTTTAAAGAGATATAAACTGGGAAGAGAAGTTACTGATCTAAGCCAAGGACTTCATATGTGCATTTTTTAAGAAGGAAATTAAAATGTACATCCTTTTTACTACGTGTTATGTATCTTGATAGCAACTTTACAAATACTATCTTTACAAATACTATCTTGTTTAAATATCATCCCAGGCCAGAATATTATCACCTAATGTAAAGATGAAAAACAGAGGTTCAGAGAGGTTAAATGACCAGCCCAAGAAAGTACAGTGAGGACAAGAGCTGGAAATTCAGTAACAGTTAATCTGGCTGTAAATCTCCAAATCATTCTATCACTTCACATATGTACTAAGTAAAAAAGAAAACAAGGAATTCAGAAAATCATAAAGTCTGACAAACATCTCAACATTAAATAAAACCAGTGGCACTAACATTTACCTCATCAAGTAATAAGCTTCACTAGTGTAACTGGTGATGTCCTCAAATTTTAGAATTAGAGAACATTCTTTAAAAAATGTTAAAGATCTGGGGCATGTGGGTGCCTAAGGGGCTAAGCATCTGACTCGTGATTTTGCCTCGGGTCATGATCTCAGGGTCCTGGGATTGAACCTGCACGGGGCTCCTTCTGCCCCTTCCTCCCTCATGCACTCTCTCTCTCTCCCTAAAATAATAGATCTTTGAAAAAGAAAAAAATATTTTAAAGATTTTATGCTTTCTCTGTTATCAAAAGTAATATTAAAATAAACCTGAAGAAATACTATTTTTCTGTGGATTTACCCTAGATTTCCATGACTCTCTTCAATTTGGCCTCCATCTCTCCAGCACTAAGTTTTCAAAAATGATCCAAGAAGTGAAAATCTAAGCACTTACTAGCTCAGGCTTCCTAGGAAATGGTAAGCAAATGCATCAAGTCAAACATCTCGTGCTCACGTGAGGGGAAGAGCACGGGTTTTAAGCCAGTGTGGATCAAACTCCGAAATCCACTAGCTAGCAGACATGCTACATGGGGCGGTCCCCCAACTTCTCTGTGCCTCATTTCCTCAACTGTAAAATGGGCGAGCATGCAGATAAAGAGTGACTGTTCCTAGCATGCACTCAGCTTTGGCTAATGGTTGTCATAGGAGAAAATGAAAAAGGCATTCCCAGTGACTTCGCATTCGGTATATGATGTTGGAACAACTAGCAGCCACTGGAAGGAGAAAATCTAGATCCCTCCTTTACACCACTCCCCAGAATATACTTCATATGAGTTAAAGAACAAAATATTAAAAACAATCTTATAAATGTAAACTTAAAAAGAAGAGAATGTATCTATGACCTTAGGAAAAAGAAGAGAGCTTAAAACTATATAAAAAATAGAAAAACCCTAAAAGGACAGACTAGAAAAATACTTGACTCACAGCACAGACACACACATACACACAAACACGTATAGGATAACCAAGGCAGAGCATTTTGTAGTAGCAAAAACAAACACAAACAAACACCACAAAATCAAAAGCAAGGACCCAATATCCTTCAGTCTGGAGTGGGTAAACTAGATCAAGCCCACACGATGAAACCCATACAATTTCAAAAGAAAAATAAAAAAACTTATGAACTGATATGAAAAGAACCTAAGACATATCATTTATGCAACAAAGAAAATGAAACCGAAAACTGTATCTATTCTCTACAAGTACATGCATCTGCATGCTGGTGTGCCTGTATGTAAACGTTTATACATGTAAATATGAATAAATGTAATATTCATATAGACATACAATCTGGGGGGATAAAAGCCAAACTAAAAATAGGGATTACAACTGAGGACAGCGTTAGTTTGGGAATGCTAGTCCAAAGAGACCTTTGCCTCATCCATAATGTTTTGCGTTTTACAAGGAGAATATGCAGTCATTTATTACTTATGAAATTAAAACTCATTTTAAAAATCTAACAATTTCCACGCCAACTTGTCTATACTTCTCTGTAAGTCTAAGAAACTTTCAACCTCAAGGTCAGAATATCTTTCAATCCTATTTTCGAAACTAAAATATTTGTAGGTAATGACAAAGTTCACTGAATTCTTAATATAAAATAATAAGGAATAAATTACACTTTAAGCTAGGTAGCAAATCCTATAGAATAAGAAAAATTGTGTACATGTTCAATGTCAAGTGTTTTCTATGTAACTAAAAGAGGCGGTGCTTATATTTATTATTTCTGTGCCTCTGAAGTTCAGGGTGGGTCCTTTGGCTGGAGGGAGAGGGCCCAGGAAAATGCATTTGGGGCATCTCCGTAGGGGGTCAGATTTTAACTGGAGGTCGGGAACCATGGAAACATACCGGAAGAGACAAAGGGAGAAGGGAATTAAAAAATAAAAAAGATTTAAGGAATAAAAAATGAGTACTGAGAACCTTTCCACTCTACTGGCATCTCCTTTCCCAAATAAGCTGACTCCTTTACTGAATATTTGGCTGCTCTAGTGATTAAAATGGATTTCACGCTGGAAGGCCTTGCTGTTCAAGGAAAAACAAACAAAGCTACTAAATAAACCACTCTTCTTTAAAATCTTTCAAGGAACAGAGGACAGCTCTTCAAGCCTATGTAGTGTTGTACAGAAAACAAACCACCGTTTTCTTTCCAGTGGATAATCAGTCAGGAAACAATTCGGAAGTTACAATTTTCCTCCAGAAGAAGCAGATTTATAGAAATCCCCACTGTGTTGGATTCCACACCCAGACACAATGGTCAGAAGAGTGTACCTTTGATTCTCAATCTAAAAGATCTACTAGAAAACAATTTTAGGTACCTAATAAATGAATTTGGAAATATTGCTATTGAATATGAAGCAGCTATGAAAGAATATTTATAAAAACCTATGTGGGGGGGTACCTGGGTGGCTCAGTCGGTTATGTGTCTGACTCTTGGTCTCAAGCTATCGTCATGACCTTAGGGTTGTGACCTCAGGGTGGAGCCTGTTGGGGTTCTCTCTCCCTCTGCCCCTCCCCTACTCTCTCTCAAATATATAAATCTTTGAAGTGTGTGTGTGTAGATTATAAAATAACAAATTCCCAAGTACCATCATCCAACTGAAGAGAAGAATGTCACTATCTCCTCTGAAATTCCCATGTACTCTGCTCAGTTTATGTCCCATTCCCTCCTTGAATTTGTTTTTATCATTCCCTCGCTTTTTGTCAGCTTTACCACCTTCTTGTATCCTAAAAATATATATTATTTGGTTTTGTAAAGTAAATTAATTTTATGTAAATTGATGTTGTAAGTATTCCAGAATTGGAATATATCATAGGTCTGAAAGCTACCCACATTGGGGTGTGTATAATTCATGCATTTTCACTATTGCATAGAATTCTAAGCATGAATACACCACAATTTGTTCACTCTGCCACTGGAAGGAGAAAATCTAGATCCCTCCTTTACACCACTCCCCAGAATATACTTCATATGAGTTAAAGAACAAAATATTAAAAACAATCTTATAAATGTAAACTTAAAAAGAAGAGAATGTATCTATGAATTTGTTTCCAATCCTTAACAATGACAAACACTGATTCTGTGAAGATCCTTGTGCGTGACCCCTGGCCCACATACACAGTCAAAAATTTCTCTTCAATACACGAGTAAAAGTAGAATTCCTTAGCCTTATATTATAGGCATTTTCAACTTCAATAAGGAATGCCAAACTATCTTCCAAAGTAGTTGTACCAATTTATATTTCAGTTACTTCATATCTTCAGAAACAGTTGGTATCTATTTTTTAAATTTTTGTCAATCTGATAAGGGATGTCATCTCTGTGATAAATTTGCATTTCCCCAATAATTAATGTGACTGAACTTTTCTTCACATATTAGAGGCCAGGAGGGTTTTCTACTTTTACTAAATGCTTGTCAAATCTTCCATCCTTTTTTCTATTGAGTTTTCTTCTTATTATTTGATTCATAGGGTTTTTAAAATATAGTTTGGATATTAATCTTTTTATATATATATATGTTCACAAAGGTTGTCCCTCCAATTCTTGCTTTAGTTTTCACTCTCTCTACAGTGTATTCTGCTACACACTAGCCAGATGAAAGACCACAAATATTATGGTCTTTATTTTTTTGGTGAAGTACAAGGCTAAGTTATGTAAGAATAAAGAAGACCCAAGCAGAACAGGATGCTTGAAATAAATGGTGCATGTCTGGAACTGCCCCTACCAACCACGGCAGAAAGAATCACTTAGAAATAAGGAAAGAGCTCCTGAGGACCTAGGGACTAGCAAACTCTTGCACAGTAAAGATGAAGTGCGGAAAGCAATACTGTTGAGTTGACATGAGGGTTAGTGAAAGACATGAACCTACAAGGTCAAGAGAGACTAGAAGAGCCACCAGCGGAAGAAAGATGTCAATATACAGTGACACACCAAAGAAAGTAACCTGACTTGCCCTCCAAATTTCCTGAGAGAAAGTAAACATGAAGGCTAAGGCAGGTTTGGTTTTAACAGTGTTGGTTCCACCAGCCTGTGTGGTCCAACGAGGGGCTGGCCAGCTGCGGTTCACAGGTCCACCCTGCATACCACATCACACGGATGTGTGTACATTTTTAAATAATTTTTTAAAAGTCAAAAGAAAAATACTTCATGATACATGAAAGTTGTACAAAACTTAAATTTCAGTTCTCATAAATAGCGTTTTATTGGCACACAGCCATAGTCATGTCTGATCCTGAATTATTTTTGCATTCCTAGGGTAACACTCAAAAGTTAAATGAGCCTATACTTTTCTGCTCCTGCACAGTCTTTATTTTGCTTAACAAGATTACTTTGGCCTCAGCAAATGAGCTGTGCAAGGCTTTTACTCTTTCCATTTCCTCAAAAATTTAGATAAAATAGGAACTAAACTGTTCCTTCAAAATATTGGTAGAACTCATTTGACCCTGGAATTCCTTTGGGGGGGGTGGTCTTCAGCATTTCAATTGTTTAAATATACTTGTTGTCCTAATCTCATTTAGTTTCTCTTTATACCAATTTTGACATTTTATACTTAGGAATATATCCCTGTTTACAAAACTGTTATTTTTATAATTCTTTATTCTATCTCTACCATTGGGTCTCTAGTTATTTATTCTATTTTGTTCTATACTTTATTTTTCTTAACTTTTTTTTTAAATCAGTTTACCAGCGATTATTTATCTTAGTATCTTTCTTTGGAAAGATACTAAGATACTGTTTTGCTTTATCTTTCATAGACTCCACTCAGAAAACTGAAGAGCATTTCTCTGTACCAATAAAACTAACTAATGTCACTGAAAGATACCATGCACAGCAACCACGATGTAAGAGTTTAGGAATTAACCAAAAACATGCAACCCTCTTGTTTAGAAAGACATTTTTAAACTCTAACGAAAGACACAGAGGGTGATCCAAATACATGGAAATCTAATAATACATGTTCTTGGGTAGAATAGTTTACTATGCCAGGTCTTCTCAAGTTAACCTCTCCATTAAATTAAACCCCAATAAACATTATACAGTTATACTTTTTGAGAAATTGAGTAGACATATTCTAAAATCTATGTGAAAGAATAAAAGTCCTTAAACAGCCATGTTAACTTAAAGAAAGAAATGAGAGGGATCTAGCCTGATCAGATATCAAGAAATACCACAAAACCACAGGGGGGGAAAAATAATGTGACCTTGCTGCAAGAACACATAAACAGACTAACAGATTGGAACAGGGTTCGGAGACAGATCCTCGTGCTTGAGCATAATATGCAGACAAGGTGAATTGATGAGGAAATGATGGGTATTTTTAATGGATGGTGTGGTCAAAACCGACTTATTATGTGGGAAGAAAAATAAATACACCTGGAATCCTGTCTAACACCAAATACAAAGTTAGACTCTAAACCAGGGCACAAGTCAGGAACTTATGAAATTATTCCTGAATGCCAGACCCCTGTTTTTATAAATTTTATTAGAAAAAGCCATGCCTATTTATTTACACACTTCTGTATCTGCTTTCACACTACAGTGGCAGAGCCAAAGAGCTCTGACAGAGACCAGCGGGCTTGCAAAGTTTACATACTCCCTTTAAGAAAAGGTTGGCTGACTCCTGTTCTGTAAGTGTTAAAGACCTCAGTACTAAAGGTAAAACAATAAAATTAACCTTAGAAAATATATCAGCATATCTTTTGACCTTGGTGGGGGGAAGAACTTCTTAAATTATAAACCAAAAGGCAAAAAACTCTTTAAGCTGATGACACAGAAATTCAAGCTTTCGGCTCAATAGATCATAGAATCATAGAATAGATCAACTACCATCATAGATGATGGTAATTAATAAAAGATGGAGAAGTTATTTGCAAAGACCAAAACCAACAAGAGACCAACACCTCTAGTGTATAAGAAACCCCTATAATTTAATAAGAAGCAAGAACCCCAAAAGAAAAGCAAGCACTTAAATTGCTTAAAGAAGCAATTTGCAGAAAAAGAAATCTAAATATATAATAAGCATAAGAAGAGATGTTCAAACTCTATAGTGATCAGAGAAATGCAAATTAACCCAACAAACAGATGTGTCATTTTATACCTTCAGATTTGCTAAAATTAATCAGCTATATAATGTTGGCTGATGGCAATATACAGACACCTGGTTTCTCCCAAGTTTGTTATTAACCATCAATATCAACTAAAATGAAAAATCACTGTCTTGGAAATAAAACCTAAGGAGGAGCAAAATATAATAGATATGTGTCTATATTCAATCAGTATCTTATTCAGAAGAGATCTGAAGCAATCATTTGCAGACTTGAATACACAGTCGTGAGAATATGGACAATCACAAATTGCATTAAGAAAATAAATATAGCTAAAATAGTTTCATTTTGGCTAGTTTTCTTAATTCAAGTGTCTGCAGGTCAAATGACTAGCCAGAAGAAATTTAAATGCTTTATTGCTAACCTGGATACACATTTTTACTTGAAATTATGTCAGACTTATCTTTTTAAGGATTTAAAATATAACACAGCAGTTTCTAAAATCACTGGCATATTTTATTCTTGGCTGAACTGAAACTAGGTAATCAACATACAAATGCATCATTAGAGATAAACTAAAGGAGAGTGACATTTCTCCTGCTCTCTGAGCTTTTACGGTAATTTATGCCAATAGATGCACATATCCGTACGCGGCTCACAACTGCTGAGCACAATGTTCCTTCTTCCCAACTCTGTTCGTGGGTTCACAATCCCAGCAGTGGCGCCCACCAAAAACACTGCAGTCCCTTCCAAGCCTCTGTGTATGACACCACAGTGAGTAAAACTAATTTGGGTTGTTTCCTTTTGCCATAGTCCTTACCCGTCACATCCAAGCACAGCTACAACTCGTTCAGATTTCAGCCTCAAGTTCAGATCACAGGTAAGGTCTCTTACTTCCTCTTCCTTTCCGTTTCTCCTTTCTTCCCTCCCCTGTTTCCTCCTTTCTTACCCCGTACCTCCTCCCCTACTGAACCCATCCCTCCGACCAGCATTTTCTGAGGATCTGTTATGATCCCGGCACTGTTTTATTGCTAGGAAGGCAGCAGTGGTGAAGAGAGACGAGGCCCCTGCCCCTTCAGAGTTGCCTCTTGGTTCTTTATGTATAACTATATTCAGCTATTACATTTTTCCGTCGGACTGCTTTGTCCCTTGCCAACCCCATTCAAAACGATCTTACTTGTTTTCCATGGCCTGCGGGGAAAAAAGCCCAAATTTTCTGGCTCGCCTTCCACGGCCCTCTAGGATCTGGTTCCACTGTCTTTCCAGCTGAATCTCCAGCTTCACTCTGCATGTCCTGTGCTTCGGCTAAACCTGAGCGCTCGCCCTACACCCCAGCTATGGCAGAATGGATGTGGTACCGTATGATTGGGTTACAGGCTGCCTGAGGCAACAGAAACCCAAAACAGAGTAACACAGAAAAACCAAATGGTGAGGGAAGAAAGGATGAAGAAACAGATGACGACATGGAAATCTAATACATGTTTTTTGGGGGAATAGTTTACTATACCAGTTCCCTCCACATTAACCTCTCCATTCCCTTAAATCCCAGTACAAATCATAGTTACACTTTGTCCCACAGCTGTTTATGAATGTCCTATTAGTGCCACAGGACAGACACTGGGACATGGGAACAGGACAAGGTATGCAAATCCCTCTGGGAAAAGGTGACTGCCCCCCACAAAAGGAGGCCTTTGAACTAGAGAAGAAAAGGACTGACTCTTATCTGGGGGGCTAGAAACCAACCAGAAAGGAAGATGTCCTTCTTGTGCAGCAGTGAGCTGCCCAGACACCAGGGAGCAGGCCCCAAGTGCAGGGCCATGTAAGCTGCTATGATGCCCTGGTGAGGGCAGAAGTCCCCAGCAGCACAGAGAAGCAGCCCCTGCAGGCAGAGCTGCATCAAGGAAGCAGCCATGGCACCCTCTGGTCTCAACAGGACATCTAAGCCCCGGCTCAACCAGCACCGCAGGACCTGGGACCGCCTCTCTGAACCCCAGGCAGAGGCTGGGCCCAGCTCTAGCGTCAAGGAAAGGCAGAGGGAAGGATGCCGAGGGCTGCTGGGCACCTCAGGCAGCACAGGAGGACAGCTGGTCAGGGCTTGAGGACACTCACACGCGGCCGATCCCCACTAGGTCAGAGGAGATTTGTGTTGTAACAAATTGTATTTAAGAAGAAAGTGCGGAGGCACCTGGGTGGCTCAGTGGGTTAAAGCCTCTGCTTTCAGCTCAGGTCATGGTCCCAGGGTTCTGGGATCGAGCCCCGCATCGGGTTCTCTGCTCAGCAGGGAGCCTGCTTCCCTTCCTCTCTCTGCCTGCCTCTCTGCCTACTTGTGATCTGTCAAATAAATAAATAAAATATTAAAAAAAAAAAAGAAGAAGAAGAAGAAGAAAGTGCGGTTTTACCTTGTAGTCCTCGGCAGATCACATCGAGGACCTCCGGGCTCTATTTTCACTTTTTTAATGACAATGACCACTGTCAAATCATTGTGCCTGTCTCTCTCCCTGACTAGATCAGAGTTCCTTTAAAGCAAAAACTAAGTCCACTAGAAAATAAACCTCCCCCTGAATTTCTGTGCCCCTTGTCAATTTCCACAAGTTGTTCTAGTTCCCACAGAACCTTGCATAGCGACTCTTCACAGAGAAGTACTAAAACTCTCCATTCCATGAGCCCATGAACGGATCCTTCCCTCGGAGGTGAAGTGTAATCGGTGCTGAAAAAACCTTCCGTGGGAGATGACACGAACGTCCCCTTCATCGTAAGAATAAAGTGCATGCACGGTCAGGTCCTTAAGCAAAGCAAAACCAGCTTACTAGTAATCATCGCGCCGGTGACAGAAGCCAGAAATCCGACGCTGACGGCGATGAGGGAGATCACTCTCCCCTGCCTGTGTCTCTGCAGCATCACAAACATCAACACGCCCGCAGCACCGTGGACAAACAGGGACGAGAAGAGAGCCCACAGGAAGATCCAGTACCACATCTCTGAAAAGAAGAGCAGAGGGTTAATAGTTCTGCTGGAAACAACCTAGACAATCCGGGTTAACCAACAGGGGCGCACCCAGGGTTTGGAGGAAGGGTAAATGAGAGAACGGATAGAAAAGTGCCTCACACGTAGCAACACTAACTAAACATTAACGATGATCATCATCACTGATGCTCGAGGGGGGAACAGTTCAGCCTTCAAAACATTAAGGCGAAGACGCTCTGACTGGCTCTGTCTCCATCATACAGCTAAAGCCCATCAACATGTCTAAAGAGTCCCTAATATATTTGCAAATCTCGTGCAATAAATTTATTAACTGCTGTTTGAGATAGGATTGTCTATTTTCTACACCAAATAACAGTGTTGAGATTTTTGAAATCTACCTCTTAATTCAAATTGTTCCAGAAATCAACAATTTCATCTTTTATGATTTTAGGCATTTCAGGCAATTCCCCTCTTGGATCCCAACTTTATATACTAAGGCATCACTCAGAATGGGTTTGTTTTTTTTTTTTTTAATTTCTTTGTCTCGCATAATTTTAATAGTCCTTACCCAGACCTTTCCAAGCTCCATTGTTCCTTCCTGAGAGTGTCCTTAATTACTGTTCACTGTGGTTTAGGTTACGGTCAATGAGCACACCTTCCATTCTGTCTTTCTCATGCTTGTTCCCTTTCTTTCTGGCTTCCTGCACCCTCCCAGTCAACCCATGCAGCTCCAAGAGGCTTGGCCAGGTCCTTGCATTGACTCCATCTCCCCGCCCAAGCCCATGGTGAGATACGTCAGGGGAGACAACTGATCCCAGTTGAGCCGCTCTTTCCCTTCCTCTGGGAATTCTGGACTGGGCCCAAGGGAGCACCTCAGTCTTTGGGTGGCTGAGGGATCTCTGAAGGGCCATTTCTTCATCACATGATGAGAGCCTTGGGACAAGACAAAAGAAAACTATACCCACCAAAGAGAAGAGACAACCAAATCCCTCATTCCAGTGATTCCTATGGCCTGCCACATCATCACCCTTAGTTTCCACATAACATCCTAGTTTCCTTGTCATAAAATTCCTTTTCATGTAAACACATTGTGTGACTTAGAGCTGGAAGAGCTGACACCAGAATGCTGGGATGTCACCTTGAGGATCATCCTTGGTAAGCCAACATTCTGTAATGCAAGATATCTATCTACGCTAGCGTTCTCTCTCATTGACCTCAAGAAAGGTCAATGAAACAGTCATGAAACAGACAGAGAGAGCAAAAATGGATGAATAAGAACAGATTTATCAGGTATGTGCTGTTGGTGGGAATGTAGAATGGGGCCGCTGCCAAGGAGAAGTAGAGTAGTTCCTCAAGAACTTGGAAGAAGAACTCCCATGTGATCCAGCAATTCCGCTTCTGTGTATAGAGCCAAAGAATTAAAGGCAGCATCCCAAAGAGCGATCTGCACACCCGTGTTCATAGCAGCATTATTCCCAGCAGCCAAGAAACGGAAGCAGCTCAAGTGTCCACCAACGGGGATGGCACATACGATGGAATAGTAGTCAGCTTAAAAGGGGAAAGAAACCTTGGGACATGCCACGACAGGGCTCAAGCTTGAGGATGTCATAATGAGTAAAGTCAGCCAGTCACAGAAAACTACACATACTGCGTGATTCCATTCACATGAGGTAGATCCAAAGCAGTGTGGTTCGGAGAACAAACGGAATGATGATTGCCCGAGGCTTGGGGAGAGGGAAACGGGTACAGAACTGCAGTTCTGCAAGACGAGAAAGATGTGGAGATCCGTTACACAACGGTGTGAAGGGACTACACGCTACTGAACTACACACTTAAAATAGGTACGATGGGAAATTTTATGCGTTTTTTTTTAACCATATTAAAAATAAACTTTTTAAAGTATGGATATAATTTTCAAAGATAATTATTTTCTGAGTCCACAGTCTTTCACGGTTGAGAAACAAACAGGGTTTTGGAGGGGTGAGGGGTGGGGGGTTGGGAAGGCCTGGTGGTGGGTATCACGGAGGGTACATATTGCATGGAGCAGTGGCTGTGGTGCATGAACAAAGAATCTTGGAACACTAAAAAAAATAAAATAAAATTTAAAGAAAAAAAGAGATAATTATTTTAATGACCATAAATGAGAAACAAATTAAAGACGTGTGAAGTAGCACGCCTGGGTGGCTCAGTTGGTTAGGCACCTGACTCATGATTCTGGCTCCGGTCATGGTCTCAGTGTCCTGGGATGGGTCCCTGCGTCTGGCTCTGCGCTCAGTGGGGAGTCTGCTTGTCCTCTTCCCTCTGTTCCCCCCACCCCTGCGCTCTCCCTCTCTCAAATAAATAAATAAATAAATAAATGCATTCTTAAAAAAAAAAAAACACTTCATGAAGGAAAGAAGGTGTGGATAGAACAAGGTAAATACTAGGGGTCTTGGGCAATGGAACTATTCTATAGTTTGACTGCAGTGGTTTTGTACAAGTGCACAGTTTTGTCACTCTGTACAGAAATAAATACACACACATAACTGAGTACATCCAAGTAGTACTGGAGTATATCCAAGTAGTACTGGTGAAGTCTGAATAAGGTCCATATCAAGGTTTTGATATTATACTGTGGTTTTCCAAAATGATCTCATCGGGTAAACTGGGTAAAGGGTAAGGGGGTTCTCTCTCCATTATTTCCTGCAAACGCATGTGAATCTACAATCGTCTCCAAGTAAAAAGTTCTTTTTTTTTAAAAGAGAGGATACACTGAAAACAGATTAAAAAATAAAATCATTTCAGCATGCCAAATTCTTAAGAGTAACAATCAGATTGGACTCAGTTAATGTGAAATAATTTGAAGGAAGAGTCATCAGACATATTTTCCAATGTGTGCTGAAGGACCATGCATGCTTCTCAGTGGCATAAGAGACAGATGCTGGTCATTATGGAAAAGAATACAAAGCTTGCCTTTCCAGATTTCAGGAAAATAGTGTTTTCATGCTGTCAATCCCAAACAAATAGCTTCAATTTATAATAAATGCATTAAAGACAAAAAGGCTTAACCTGCTCAGAAGATATTTCTATCTTAAAAGATGTAATTTTTCAAAGTGAACCTAAAAAACTGGAAATATAAAGGAATATAAGGGAACACGAAGGCATTTTCATCAGGGGGGCTCTGAGACAAGAAGGGTTCGATAGCAACAGGCAGATACTCTTAAGAAAGGAAACAATCGGGGCACCTGGGTGGCTCAGCGGGTTAAGGCTCTACCTTCAGCTCAGACCGTGATCTCAGGGTCCTGGGATCAAGCCCTGCATCAGGCTCTCTGCTCCACGGAGAGCCTGCTTCCCCCACCCCCCTCTGCCTACTTGTGATCTCTGTCTGTCAAACAAATAAATAAAATCTTAAGAAAGGAAGGAAGGAAGAAAGAAAACAATCATCTGCCTCGTATCCCAAGCCAGCTCTGGTAGCTTACCAGATCTACCCCAGAAAACACTTTTGTTCGTTGTCCTTGAAATACAAATAGGGTGAAAGCATTCTTAACTATATTTAAGACTATGAGTGAGGAATTATTTGACATTATAAATAATGGTGTTTGTCTATTGACTATATAGTTATTGGCTTCAACAATAAATTGGCCTGATCATTTGGAAATGTAAATTTTAAGTTTAATGTTCTATGAAGCCCCAAGATATCAAAGAATTATACAACTAAAATAGAACCTCGAAGAGTCCTCTAGTGACCAGGCCAGGGTTATCCCTTAAGCAGATTGAGCATAAACTACCTAAACTTAAATTTATTTTCCTATTTCTGTCTTTGTTAAAAAATTGTTATTATTTATCTTGGAAAAACTGAACTCTGCTGAGAATATCTATAGCTAACTTAGGCCTCTTGTTATCACTATGCTTGTGAACTACCTGATGGTTGCACGCAACCTGGTCCGTGGACAGGGCTTCTGAAGAACTTGATCTCCTCTGCATAAGCAAGTCTGTCTTAGGCCCTGCTCACTACTGGCAAACAGAGGAAGCCTGCTGGGTTAGTTCAGGTGAAGAGAACTGCAGGATCCTAAGAGAAGAGCAAGACCAGATGTCCAAGAGCCCGAGAGGAAGGACAGATGCTAGGAGGACAGGCATGGAATACCACCACCTTCTCCTCAACTGCCTAGGCTGCCTACAGCTGATGTGGACATCCACAGGCCCAGTGTTCCTGTCTGCCAACAGCCCACCTAATCCAAGCCTCCAGCAATTGAGCAACGGTGAGAGGAGGATAGGCCAGAGGGAGACTTGGTGCATGCTAAACAAGACGCAACACAAAATTTTAAAAATGCAATGCACAAAGCAGAAAATTCTGAAGCCTGCCATCCATACACTCACCTTAATTCACTGGAAGGAAATATTCCTTCTTCTTGGGTGCATCTCCTCTGGTTATTTTTCCCTATTCAAAGATTATGGAATCTTCACCGTAAACAAATTTTGCCTGAATTGTTGCACGGAGAACTGTGATGTGCCCGGCCTCCAAACAATCCTAGAATAGCCCTGCTCCCAATCTGTATCTCTCATCAGCGCCCGTTGCCAAGTTGCTCAAAAATTATCTTCTGTGCTTTTGTTTTTAATCCTTGGGCAAAATTATTTATGAGAAATGGTTTTCTGTAGATGTCTAAAATGTATTAACTGGGTAAAAACAAGTCAAAGAATGGTACATACTGTACAATCCTATTCACTAAAAAATATGTTTATGTACAGAAAAAAAGCATAAACAGAAAACTTGACAATGGCTATCTTTTAAAGATAAGAGATGGGTGATATTATTTTATATATTCTTTATATTTTTTAGAATCTGCCTGAAATGTGTAAATTTTTTAATTTTGCTGCAAACATACTGTCTTCAAAAAAGTAGTTTTTCATTCTAAAATTCATCAATGAATGTGCTCTACTAGGTCAAAGTTCCTTAACCCAGGCTGCTCACAAGAATTACCCTAAATTAAAGTAATCTCTGGAGGTAGGACCTAAAGAACAACACTTTCGTCAACTCTACCAAATAATCACAACATGGAATAGAAATCAGAATTACTACCCCATGCTAAAGTTACAGAAAAGATGCTTATGAAAAAATCCCCAAGTCATAAAAACAACAAAACCATCTCATTAGACAAACAACACTAAATATATTTTTAATCCTCTAGAGACTATCTCACCTTTCTACTAAAATCATTAACAGATACCGAACTCTTACTGTATGCTCGATATACTCGAAGTCTCCAGCAGAAAATAGCATGCCAGTAAGACCATATGTTGAAGCTGTTCATGATTTCTACCTTCTTTATAGAAATGGTCCACATTGTATGTTTAGATAGTCTGTGTTCACATTAGATTATCTCAAGCTCTGTTCTCATTCCAGAAAATCTAAAAGTGTGGAAATCACTCCCCTTAGTTTCCAATATCAGTGACTTCTCAGTTTGGGGATGCATCTCACCTAGGTGACTTATTAGACTCTCAGGAAGATGATGTACTTGTAATTTGAAAAAGTCCCCTAGATCAGAGGTCAGCAAAGTAGGGTCCATGAGCTGTAGCTGGCCCACCACCTGTTTCTGTAAAGTCTGTGAGCTAAGAATGGTTCCTACGTTTTCAAGTGGTTGAAAAATCAAAAGAACTATATTTCACACCTCAAAATTACACAGAGTTTGAATTTCAGTGTCCATAAAACTTTACTGAAACACAGTCAGACTCATCCAGACTCTTTATGGCTACTTTCATGCTATAAAAGCAAAACTGAGTAGTTATGACAGAGATCATATGGCCTGCATAGCTGAAAATATTTACTGTGGTACTTTAATTAATTTAATACAGTACTTTCATATATTAGCAAGAGCTGACACATTGAGTGCTTAGTTAATGATACTTCAATGGCATATATTCTAATAACTCGGGTTCTTCAGAGCACAGTGGGTAGCTGATGTTATGTGGAAGAGAAGCTTGAACAAGAAGGACAATGTCAAGGAAGGTCCTAAGAGAATTCACTGTCACATATGAATTTTTTAAATAAATTTAATTTAACCAAATAATACACATATTGGAGATGGCATGAGGGTAAATAAAACAATCCACTGTCAAGAAATAAAGCAATCAATAGAACCAAATTGAGGAATGACCCAGACTTTACAATAAGCAGAAAGGGACTTTACAGTTACTGTAATTTACATGTTAAAGGCTTTCATGGGAAAGGTAGAAAACTCACATGAACAGATGGGGAATTTTAGCAAAAAAATGTAAAGTCCAAGTAAAAGTCAAATGGAAATGCTTGAAATTTTTTTAAAAGTCAACAACAAAAACCATAATATCTGAGATAAAAAATTCTGTTAATGGTCTCCCTAATAGACCTGACACAGTTAAGCAAAGAACCAGTCAACTTAAAGATGGACCAAAAGAAACTATTCAAACTAAAATATGAGAGAAAAAAGAATAGAAAAAAAGGAGGAGAATAAGGGAAAGAAGGAGATTAAGGGAAAAGAGGAATGACCCATCTAAGAGCTATGCAACAATTTCAAGTGGTTTAGCACACATGTAATTGGAGTCACAGAGGGAGAAGAAAAAGAAAATGGAGAAGAAAAATATTTGAAGAGAGATAGTTGAAAAATTCTAAAAGTAATGAAAGATATCACACCACAAATCTAAGACTCCCAGAGAATCTCAAGCAAGATAAAGACTTGCCAAAATAACCAAAACACAATAAAATAAAAATAAGCTATACACTACCTAGATATGATGAAATGATGAAAAATCAAAGATAAAGGGAAAATATTAAAAGTAGTAGTAGGAACAGTTTACATATAGGAGAACAAAGATAGAAAGTATAGCAAACTTCTCATCAGAAACTATCAAACCAGAAGACAATAGAGTGACATTTTTTTAAAGACTGAAAGGGGAAAACAAACCAAACCCAAACAAAAAACCTGAAAAGGCAGGAATCTATATTTTGGAGAAATAGCTTTCAAAACTGAAGGTGAAATGAAGACTTTTTTCAAAAAGAAGAAAAGCGCATTTCTTTTCTGCTTTAATTTGCTCTTTGGTATAAATACCAAGAGTGCGGAATGAAACATCAAAAAGAAGAAAAGCTGGGAGAATTAATCGCCAGTGGACCTAAAAGACATATTAAAGGATGCTCTTCAGACAGAAGGAATATGATAGTAGATGGAAGCTTAACTCTACACAAAGAAATGAACAAAAAAGAAAGTTAAAATGAAGGTAAACATAAAGGACATTTTTCCTTATTTTTAATCATTCTTAACATATTAACTGGACTTAAAAATAAGTCGCTGTATTCGTCCACTTGAAACTGCAATTAACATAGAAGTTGAAGCTACAGTAAATATTTAATAGCTATCTGCTTCTGCTTCTTAAAGAGAGAAAAAAACACTAGTTTTTAAATTCAATGGTGATACTGTCAAGGTTTGCCTTAATTTATTGGCTTTCTCAAAGCTTATGGCAACACTTATTACCCACTTTCACTAAATTACACTTTTGCCAGTTAATTATATAATTTCAAACTGTAAATTACAGTACTTATCATTGAATAGTAAAAGAAATTTCTTTAAAAAGCAAGTTTTTAATTTAAAACAATCAAAATATCACCGCTTTAAAGCAATCAGGTTAAGGCTACTTAAAATAGTTCAAATACTGCTCTATATTCAAGCCATAGTACTGTCTTCCTAAAAGATGTCACTCAACTTGTTCTTCCTTGTAATTGATTAGCAACTCAGTTACAAAAGCATAAGAATTAAATGTCAAAATCTGAATCTATTATGAAATTATAGCATTATACAATGATTTCAATTGTTATTACTTGTATGCCCTCAAGTATCTTAAATTATACATGTCATACTAAAAAAAAGTCAGTAACAACATGTTTGTTTGAATCAGTCACTGATCTATCAAATCTTGTCAGCAATTGATAAAATGTTTCACAATCTCATGACACAGTATTTCCAAGGGATATTAACACTGAACCCTGAAAATTGAACTTTTTACATGAATGAGCATAACGTATAATGAAATTCTCGATGTAATAAACTCCTAAAGTTAAATCTAAATACAGGACCAGATGAATGACAGATCAGAAAATAAAAGCACAACCAAGAAAACTTAGCAAGTAACGTGCACGCCTGGTCAGAGCATCACACCTTGGATATCACCTGACAATAATCCAGAGGAAGCAGTTACACCACACACGGATAAACAAAAAGAAATTAAACGAAGACACAATTTCAGATACTGAATCCAGAGTTTCCTAAACAAAATTTTAAGAAGGCCCCATCCTAAGAGCTGTTAAATGGTGTTCAGAGAGCATGGATTTTTCTAGATCCTAAGCTTCACCTCACAAATCAGCCTATTAAAAATCTGAGGAAGCACCCCTTAAAAAAGAAAAATTTCTTAATTTTAAAGATTAAAGAAATAAGTTTATAAGCAAATGGTAAGCATTTTCCTTAACTCATAGTTAACTAAACTTTTCCTTTTCTTTTTTAAGATTTTATTTTATTTATTTGACAGAGAGAGAAGGAACATAAGCAGGGTGAGTGGGAGGGGGAGAAGCAGGCCCCCTGCCGAGCAAGGAGCGCAATGTGGGGCTGCACCCCAGGACCCTGGGATCATGCCCTGAGCTAAAGGCACACACTTAAGGACTGAGCCACCCAGGTGCCCCTAACTAAACTTTTCTCTCCCTACTTTCTAATTTCTAACTCAGCTTTCCCATAACATCAGCATGAGAACGGCTGGCATCAGATTGTATTACACACAAGGAACCTGAGCCTGGGAAACATGTGGCTTGTCCAACGTGCAAAATCCAGTTAGTTGCAGTCAAGCATAAAACTCAGTTTCTTGATCCATAAATGTAGGGATCCTACTGCTTCTTTAGACTCTCTATTTGCATACAAAAATCTGACAGAACCCAGATTATTCCAAAAGGAAGAGTTCCAATAACTGCACATTATCTAAGTATTTACATAAATATTGCTAATGTTAAATTCTCCCATTTACTTCAGATCTAATGTAGCTAAGCCATCTTGAATTTTCAAAATATGGTCATTTAATAGGAATTATTCTCTACAGCTAATGGTTCATATAAAGAAACATTACTAAAATATTAAAAATAATATTAATAATTAAGATTAAAAGTCGCTTATTAAAAACTGGGTTTGAGCATCCTCTTGGAAATGAGTTGTTTATATTGAAAATTTAATGTCTTTAGTTATACCAAATTCTCCATATTAATTTGCTTTATATATCACAACATAGCTACAGATTGATCACCAAAAACTTTATCTTTAAAAATTGGGTGTTCCTAAACCTCGAGCTCTCAATAACAAAATCACCCAGAACTAGCTAAAAATGTAGCTTCATAGACCCCTTTCTCAAAAGTCCTCCATAAATAGGGACTGGAACCCTAGATCTGTACCTTTAACCCAAACCAGGTGATGCTGATAAGGAGCGAAGTTCAGAAACTATGTTGGATTAAAGTAATTCGTGGCAGGGAATGGGAGAGGGGAGCAATTTCATCATGAAAATCCAGTCCACAACACTGACAGAAACACCGCAGCTAGACATTGATAGGAGTAGTATACAGCTGCCTCCTGCTTTCCGAAATCTCCTATTATATCACTTCACTCTTACAAAAAGTCCTTCTAGATTATATCCCAAGATTTGTAAGAACAGGCAACTGGACCCAGGTAAAAGTCTGGTTCTTCCTACTTGTACAAGGTTTGGTGAAAAATCTCCTCAGCTAAGGGGTTACACTGGAATTGGATAATCTAATGAGACCTTTTTTTAAATGATTCCACTGCCACTGTTTATACTACTTTTACTTTTCTTTAATATCATACTTTTTTTATATTACACTTTTTATTTACTTTACTTTTTTATATTATACTTCTAATGCTAAAATACTTTGCCACGAAAAGCACAATTCATCTATCATACCTGATATAACCACATACATTTAATAAAGTAGTAAGTTACATGGTCACTTCCATTATAGGAAAAAAGAAGCATACCAAATGCTTTGCCTTGTGTCTGGTATGTAGTAAATATTCAATGAACATCACTGTTTTAGAGCTTTGGTATTTATTAGAATTTTTCATCTGATACTGTGGTAAATTCAGCATGTTATATAGTCTCGGGGCTCTCTTCTTACAGCTGATTTTTTTTTTTTAGTTAAGGAAGAGCTGACACACAATGTTAGTTTCAGGTACACAACACAGTGATTGGACAAGTCTGGACGCTGCCCTATGCATCTGCTCACTACGGCTGTACTGTCTGTCTCCATACAACGCTATTACACCATTGTCTATAATCCCTATCCTGTATCTTTTATCTGGGTGACCTATTCATTCGATAACCGGAGTCTGTATTTCTCAATCCCCTTTATATATTTTGCCCACCCCTCCATCTCCCTCCCCTCTAGCAACCGTCAGGTGGTTCTTGGTATTTATGGGTCTGTTTCTGTTTTTTATTTGTTGGCTGGTTCTGGTTTTAGATTCCACATGTAAGTACCATCACATGGTATCTGTCTTTCTCTGACTTATCTGTCTGGCTTATTTCACTCATTCTAATATCCTCTAGGTCCATCCATTTTGTCACAAATCTTTCTTTTTTAATAGCTAATATCACATTGTACATATATACCACATCTTCTCTATCCATTGATCTACCAGTGGACACTTGGGTAGCTTCCACGCCTTGGATATTGTAAATAATGTTGCAATAACAACAGGGCTGCATGTATGTCTTGGGATTAGTGTTTTCATTCTCTTTGGGTAAATACCCAGTAGTAGAACCACTAGATCATATGACAGCTCTATTTTTAATTTTTTGAGAAACCTTCACACTGTTTTCCATAGTGGCTGCCCCAGTCTGCATCCCCACCAACCGTGCGTGACAGTTCCTTTTTATTCCCATCCTCACCGACACTTGTTATTTCTTGTCATTTTGACTCTACCTGGTCTGACTCTACAATACATCATTATAGTTTTGATTCACACTTCCCTTATGATGAGTGATGTTGAGTATCTTTCCATGTGTCTGTTGGCCATCCAAAGGTGTTCCTTGGAAAAATGACTATTTAGGTGCTCTGCCCATTTTTTAATTAGATCATTCTTTCTTTGGTATTATTTATATTCCTTTGATAGTTTGGATATTAATCCCTTAACAGATATATCAGTTGCAAATATCTTCTCCCACTCAGTATATTGCCTTTTTGTTTTGTTGATGGGTTTCCTTCGCTGTGCAGAAGCTTTACTTTGCTATAGTCCCAACGGTTTAATTTTGCTTTTGTTTCCCTTGCCCAAGGAGACAGATCTAGAAAAATGCTGCCATGGCTAATGTCAAAAAGATTACTGCCTCTGTTTTCTCCAGGAGCTTTGCAGTTTACACCTAAATATTCTTAATCCCAATTTCCTTTCCTGGTTTCACTGCCTCTGCCCCACCCCGGACTCACGCTTCCTCTGCAGTTTAGGCTTTCTCTCTACAAGACAAATACCTCTAGTGATTTTGACTCCTCTTCCTGAATTACCTTACTTTTCCGGTCCTTCCTTTCAATCACCAAACAAAGCAAAGGTAAGTTTATATTAAGAGTCTATTAAAGCGTCAAAATTATAGCTCACACAGTCCAAAGACGTACCCAGAAATTGCTTTAAGAAATGTCATCTAGACCTCGGACTTCCTATTGCCAGAGGATATGGATGAATCATACGGACGCATGATTCAAAGATAATGAGATGGAGACTAAGAAAGTAAGAATCCATAGATGACAATTCTGGTTTTTGAAAAACTACAGTAGCTTCATTCTCAGTAAGACATATAGGTAAAACTTCCAAAAAGTGAAAGCCTATAAAGTACAAATCATAGCAGCGCTAGTTAATGGGCTCTGTACCACATAAGAGTAAGGAATTTTTCACTTGTATTGCAGAAAAACCTCCTGTAATAGAGCATCTAGAAAGTACTTAATTCACTGGAAGCTAGGGAGCAGGGAACCCCAGAAAGCTGCACACTTTCTTGGGGGCATACTGAAGGAAGGTGCTGGTTATTCCCGTGTGAGTATGGACAATTCCAACTACACAAAATGGATAAAAAAAACTTCCCAACCCCCACCACCTTTCTTTCTTTCTTTTTTTGCTGACAGTCAATATTAACACTAAAGTAGCTCAGCCACTATAAAGTCTAAAAGGGAACTAGAATAGTGTGTATGTATAACAGGAAAAATAAGCACATATATATTTTATCTGACCTTCATTCAAGCCTGAATTCCCAGCTTCTCGATGTCTGTACCAACAGAAGAGGGGCACCTGCCCCACATTTGCAACAGACACTGCGAAAGGAGATGAGCCCGAGGCCAGCCTGTGCCTTTTTTCCCAGGGACCAATTATCTTTTCCCAGTACCAGTCTCACTCTGTGTTTACACACGGGTTTAGGGATCCTGTGTTTTTCTAAGTAAAAAATTCTTCTCTAAATCCTTAGCAACTAAATTTGGGTCAGAACACAAAATTGGGAGCCAAAGTAGTTGAAGAAAATAAAAGTAAAGCAAAGGAATGTATTACACTGTAGATTATTTTTTTTTAAGTCAAATTACCCATAAAACTGAAAGAGTACATGCATACTGACTATAATTTTAGACTGGGGAAAGGAGACTTAGAACATATGGAAAGAAAGAAAAACTATTTTCATAAAGAAGGCATTTATCTCTACTTCAGTAAGCTGAAGAAGCGTATAACCCACACACCATTAATAATTTTGGAATCCTGTGAATGACACACTTTGGGAAGTGATGGATAGAGAAGAGAACTTTAGCAATGGTGATTAACAGAAGAGATGGAATTTCCAGGTACTAATCTGTTCTATATGGAATCCCTATACTAGTGTCTTCAGGAAGGAGAAAAAATAAATAGCAGAGCAAATTTGGGAGGATTTGTAAAGCTACATATATAATAAATATGATCACTAACTTTTACACAGGCAGTGGCAACTTAAAATTTTGGGAAAGAAATATTATTCAATAATATCTTACATTTTCCAGTATCTTTTGTTTGCTGGACAAAAAGTAGTTCCATTCACATGTTATTAGGCTTATCAGGGCAAATAATGCTAGGCTATTCTTAAATATCTTAAGATTTATCACCAGACGTTCCTGAGTTAAAACTCTGTGTGGAACAAAATGAAATGCACAGAACTAAGCATCATTGAACATCATTTTTAGGCCTGCCTCTGTCCCTGAGTAACTGATCCCAGCCATGTTACTTTAATGATGTGATACATCAGTATTTCTAAAATGAAGCAGTCAAACTATGTAAGTTCTAGTTCTAAAGCCTGTTCTAATTTCTAGCTCTTACTTTCATTTTTTTGAAAATGCATTTCTATTGAAGTAATACATACACAAGACTGTTTCCTAAAGATAAGTAGCTAAGGGAAAAAAAAGTCAATATAAAAACTTCCCTACTTCACCTTTGTTTAGGATAAAATACAAAGAGAAGAATAAATAACACCTGTTATTTATGTTAGTGTAAAGAAAAAATAGAGATGAGAACACACTCTCCTTTTGCTTAATTAAGCAGAGTTCCTATTAACCAGATTTCTACAATCCTTCACCCAGTCATTTCTTAAACCCAAATTAATTTGGTTCTACACTATGCTCCTTTCTACCTGTTTCATTTCTAAGTTTATCATGATGACAAACATGTCTTCTGAGTTAATGTGTTATCATAGTCTGAAAAAAAGGTAATAAATTTTCACTTATTAGCTATCAGAGCTGAGCAAGTTACTCTCAGCTTCCATGTTTGAATCCATAAAGATAAACAATAATCTCTTTCAAGATTATCGAAAAGATCTAATACATGAAGCCATGATAACAAGCACAGAAAAGTATATTTAATAAGCATTTTAAGTAGTTTCAGGATTAAGTAGTTTAAAGGTTCAACATCTAGCCATAAAATTTGCTTACACAACTCATCCCCTAGTTAACAGTATATTCACACCAACTAATGCAAGTAGAATGTTTAACTAATGCAATTGTTAAGTATTATTTCAGAAATGCAATTCGATAAACACATATTGAGTATTTATATGTGCAGGTAGAATAATGCTAAAACTCTAGAATTTCATGATTACGACAATGACCCCCTCCCCAAAAGTTCAGTCTGGAAGAGACAAATAAAAACTATAATTGAACAATATAATAATAAAAGCACGTACATGGAGCAGAAGCAGCAGGGTGAGCTAAGTAACACATTCTGCCAAAAGAAAAACGAGGAGCGGAAGCAGGTGGCAGAGGGGAAAGAGTACATTTGTGGGCAAAGACAGGGGTTCAAAGTCCTGCTCAGCCACTCACTGGTGATATGATTTGGGGCAACTTCGCCTCTCTTCTCTGCAATTCTACTTTGGAAAGTTATTCTTAAGATCAGAAACAATATATGTAAAGTGTCTGCTACACAGCAGGCACTCGCAAAGTAAGTGGCAGTCGAGTCTTGTCTTAGGACGTGTGTGTCTGTTTTGAATAGACCAAATCCTAAATGGCACCATGGTGAGCATCTCTGGACTAATGACCAAGGTACATATAGGATTACTAAGGTCACCAGCATGAGAGGGCCACAGTGAATCACATCACGTCAAATGTTACCACTTCCAGAATCCACTTTTTTTTTAGAAACGGATTCCTAACATGTGGTCCACTCACCTGCTGGTGAAGCGTATTTCTGACCTACATCTTCCTCTGTTTCTACCCAGACAAACAGCATTTTGCATAGTCAGGCTCGGTACTTCCTAGAAGCGGTCCCCATATTCCTCAGTCCCACCCAAGGAACTAGTTTTGGATGTTCAGCATATCCTTTACGAAATGGCAAAGTCTGATGAGCAACGGACAATTATTAAGATTATATTAAGCAATAATGAGAGCTAACCCTGGGTTGAAACTATTATCAACCTACTGGTTGACTCAAAGAACTGGAAGCCACTATAATGATTGGAATCCTAAAGTCAATATTTTAGAAATACTGTTAAATCTAGCCAAGTGGTAAGTTACATTTACACTACTCTACAGCTCCCCAAACTAATTTTCTCTAAATAAATGATGAGCTAAGCCAGTCCTTACCAAATACAAACATATATTTAAGTTCTTACTTTTCACTTCAATCCTACAAACACTATTGATACAACATTTGAAATATGAACAGTAAATAAATATAAGCAAAGCCAGAAGTAAGATAACATAGGCTATTTCCAAGTTCAATTGAATCATGAAATGGTCTTCCTGTCAATGTTATTTTTTTTAGAAATAAAAATATGTTCCTCACCCTCAACCATCATGTAAGGTCAGTTTGTATCAAGTTAAATAACCACAGATTAAAAGTGAGGACACCATGAATCAATCCAGAATCTATGTTAACTTTATAGTTGCCGCATTCAAGAAAATCAGTGTCTTTAAATTCATTCTACGGTATAAAAATTCTATAAAATTGTTCTCTACAGATATCTGAATTCCATATCATGCCAGATTTTATAATAAATATATACATATATTACTATATTATAAATGATACTCTATATTTATCATATATATAATACACATGTGTATATAATGTCAGGACAGGTTATATTTGTAAAATACTCCTCACACTTAACAAGTTTGACATAATGTATTTTAAATGTTCCTACCAAATTTAGCTTTATACATTTGCAAGAATTAAATCCTGAGTATGTTTTTAAGTTTTTTCCCTGGGAAGCAGAGACTGAGGAGACCCCACATTGCAAGTGAATCTCTTTCCTCTAACCACTAATCTTAAAGAGTATTTTTTAAATTCAGAAATCAGAGTGTAAGAATTTCCACATTAATGCAGAAGTTTCTTCACAAACCAAACCTACAAATTCGATAAAAAAGAATATTACTGCTCACTTTTACAACCAAAATTGAGGTTAATTATTATAATGTAGTTAAGTCCAATTCCCTCTTGACAGCCTTGGACGAATGAAGGGAAATGCAAAAAAAAAAGAAAAAAAAATCAAATGTCACAGAAGCGGCAGCTTGAGGCCAGAGAGAGAGAGAGAGAGAAGAGGGAGAAAATGGTTAAGCTGAAATGCTTGAAATGCACTAGATCTTGGCCCAAGCCCCTGACCCCCTATAATCTACTTCATCAGTCATCTAGGGCAACAACAATTTAACAGGTGAAGCAAACTGATCATGGTGAACAGAGAATTTAAATCCTGCATCCGGTCTGAGATTTGCCAGAAAGAAGAGGATTTTAGCAGCAAGAAGCGGGGTGTGTGTGCGCGCTTGCGGGGCGGGGGGTGTGGGGGAAACCAGCGCTAACTGTGCCCGAGTCTCAGCACTAACGCGATTCCGCGCGTACTACACAAGGCAGCACCGTCGGCAGCCCTCCCCGCGCCGGGCAGGAGGAGGGGGTCGTGGATTCTCCGCCCGCGATCAGGCCCCTCGGAGCGCCCTGGGAGTGTGTCGAGCGTCTGGCCCCGGGGACCCGCATGGAGTGCCCCCAATTAACACCTTCCCGGTCGGGACCTGGGACCGCCTGCCAGCCCGCCGGCGCGCACGGGGGTGGGGCTGCAGGAGCGCGGCCCCTCCTCGGGAGCGAGAAGGGAGGCAGGGGGCGGCACCGCATCCCCGTCCCCACCCCAGGCGCATCAATTACCCGTGAGGTTCCTCAGCACCGTCCCGTGGGCCCAGAGGCTCAGGACCTGCTGCACCGACAGGTTGATCATGGAGTGGTCGCCCCCCTCCGCCTTCATCTTCCCCGGGGGGCGCCCGCCGCCCTCTCCTCGGGCGCCGGGTGGCGGCGGCGGCTGCGAGGCTCCGGGGGCGGCGGCGGGTGCAGGGCTCCTCCAGGCCGCCGCCGCCGCCGCCGGGGAAGGCTGCGGGGCGCCGGGCCGGGCGCTGCTGCTGCCGCCGACGGGCCTCCGGGGGGGGCAGCTCAGCGCGTCTCCCAGGCAGCCCCCTCCCCGCCGGGGAGACATTGAGGACGGCGGACGGGGGAGGGGAGGGGGCCGGGCGCTCTCCCCGCGCGGCCCCCGAGCGAGGACTCGGGGCGGAAGAGGCCGCTGCCGCTCCCTCTCAGGGGGAGCCCCGCGCCGCGGGGGCCGGGCACGCGAGGAGGCCGAGGTCACGCAGGGAGGCCCGGGGTGATGGGCAGACGGCAGGTGCAGCCCCCGACGGGGCCCAGCTCATCACCGCAGGAGGACGAGGAGACCCGGGACCCGGAGGAGGCTGCGGCGGCGGCCGCAGCGGCACCTGCCGCCAGCCTGCCCACCCTCCGGCCGCGGACACTCGAGGAACCGCCCCCTCCACCCGCGGCCGCCGGCGGGCCGCTCGTGCGCGCGCGCACAGGTCCCCACCTCCCCCGCCTTCCCCGGAGCCGCTGCGCATGCTCACTCTCCCCCCTCCCCTCGACCCGCCGCCCTCCGACAGCCTGCCGGCCCCCAAAGCCCTCCTCCTCCCCCTCCCCGCGCGCGCGAGCTCGGGTGACTGACGGCGCCGAGCGTCGGCCCGCAGTGGGGCGGAGGGAAGCGCGGCCTGCGTCACTAGCGCCACCGCCCGGCCCCGCCGCTGATTGGGTGCTCCGAGGGAACCACCTCCACTCCCTCCCCGCCCCCAGACCCCGGGCGCGCGCCTGGTGTGAGCTGGAGTCTTGCCCCGGGGCGGAGCTGGGGGCGGAGATGCTGGACTCAAAGCGTGCGGGGCAGCCCTGACCCACCTTGTGCGGAGCCGGGGTGCTCAAGCGCGTGGGGTGGGTTCTGTGGCATTACCGCTCTTTGGCTTCAAAATGTTTTTAATAAAGATGTTTGCGTGCAAGGTTTTTTTTTTTAAGGATGTAAATATCTCAACGTTTTAGATGTATTAAAATTTGCGTTGTTGTTGTTGTTGTTGTTTTTCAAATAAGTCAGCTGATCTGTCTAGGTCACAACCTGCAGAATACATTTCTAAGCCGCTAAAACAGAAATAGACCCGCTGTATCATTCATCCAGTCCTTCCTGCTTCAAGAATTTGGGCCTCCCGTGGCGCTAGCATCCGAGATCACCTATTGACCCAGGGATCCGGAGGTGTCCTAATGCTGAATGCCGTCCTCTAGTCTCGCTCTCTTTTCGTTGCAATATTCTTTTTATCTAAATTGTCAGAGCCTCCGTTGTTTTTTTTCCCCCTTCGACTGAAACTAGACTCTCTTCCCATGGCTTGCTGCCTATCTCTGTGTCCAACCTGAGCCCGAGGAGCTGTCTGATTTACAACTACAGCAAATTCATTTATTAACTTCTCCTTGAAGGATGAATCCTTTTAACTTGAAAAATTAAAGCTAAATTTTGGCGATAACATAAACATACACTAGGCAGCCCCTCCTCCTCTCCAGCCTTTTTCAACTGTTCTGCTTTCTGGAAAAGAAAATCGACAAAGAGAAATAAAGAAGTTCATGTGTTAGCTAAATCACCAAGAATATCTGGCCAAAGCACAGAGGGACTGACTGAATCACCTCTAAGACAGTGATCTTGGTGACCACTTTAAAAATAATTTTATATGTATGTAATTGTTGTGTATATGTATGTATTATCTGTTGGATATTACAACACAGGAAAGGGAAATTTTTGCGTTATTAATAGGAATTGAGCCCAAACTCACAATGTACAGTTTATCTTCTTCCTACCATTTAGAAGTATTACATCTTAATTAATGTAAGATTATACACTACCAGACTTAAAAGAGGCTTTAATAATTTTCTAATTCATTTTATTTTACAGGTAGAAAACTAATCCTGCAGAATTAAGTGATTGAACAGAGGTGACACCGCTCGAAAGCCCAGTTTCTGAATTCCTCGTCTATGAACTCTTTCTGGCAAATGACACTATCTTTCTCACCTCAGTAATTAACTCCATAACTTAAGGTTCTGAATGGGGAAGTGCAGGTTACCTTATGGCAACATTAAGAGACTAGGTATTATTTGGTTAGTGGTATCAGAGAACATGAACACATCCTATGATGTGGGTTTATGAAGGGTTTATAGGAACAGCTGCATTAAACTCTCACATCAAGAACTTTTAGTCAGTTTACATAGAATCAATTGGGGTGCTTCTGGTTACACACTATTTAAACATGGTAGCATATATTTAAAACATTCAGGAGTTGTGGCAGTGCCTAGCACGTAATATTCAATAAATATTAGCTGAATGAATAATTGAATGAACTTCATAGAAGAGTTGGCATTTTGCTTGTTTTGCATATTTTTTTAAACTAAATCTAAACAACATCAGGAAATGAGAAAGTAAAACACAGCAATGAAGCCTCAAGTTGATCTGTACTTCGGTAACCTGACAATTTTCTCCCTCCTTTTCAGTTCACTTTAGTAAGTATTTATTCGGCTCCTACTATTCATAATGTTCTATGTGAGGCCTCATCTATAGAATTTGAAGATGAATAAGGTCCCTATTCTCTAGGCTAATGTATTGCATTTAATTTGTCTTTGCTTTGATAAAGCTAATGATACCCACCATGTAGAACCCTATTGTCTTAAGAGAACTGAACATTTTCCCAATAGCCAGAGTAATGAAACTCCAAACTGAGTTAATGCAAAAAGAAGTCGCATGCGTAACTTCTTTCCTTACAGATTTTTGATACTGAATTAATGTAGCAATCAAGGAATGGCTTAGTCACACTGCAGAAGTCGGGGAATGCCTCAAATGAATCCTTGAGGTGTCTTTCAATCTTGTGCCTTGTGCCCAATCTACAAACAGTCCCTGGTTTATTTTTTGCTTGCAAGTGAAGGGACACCCCTAAGTCTTTGGCATCTTATTAATTGTCCAGAGAGGGCCCGCAAGAAAGCTTTCAAAATCAACTGGAATATAAAATGATATGATCCTTTGAGAAAAACATTGACAATTCAGAATTTTTTCCTTCACTTTATTATCTTCCTTTCTTGGTCTACAGTACTACGGCATAATGTCACATTGCATAGACAATCTAATTTCATCTTCTTGCACGTCTTAGTGGTTCTAAACCCTGAGTAGTGGAATAGGTTCAATAGATTGATTATCTGAAAAATATGGTTTGAAGACTGCCTGCAACTAGCTTTAAAATGGGAATAATAATATTATCTCTCTCTCCAAATATTTGATGTCCTCTGAGAAATAGTAATAATGAACACAACCTCCTTCCTTATGTCAGGCCTTGTGTCAAATACTACAGATTTAATTTTCACAAAGATGAATTAAAATTTCACAACACTTTTAAACTGTTTTGTTTTCAAAATCCATATTTAAAGCTGTCCAAATCTTTGCACGCGCACACACACACACACGCACAGTGAGATCATTGTTGCTTGTTTTCTGAAGAAAATAAAATTCAGTTGAAAGAAATGACAGAAGTAAGAAGAAGAAAGAGTTGTATATAGATATGCTATGGCACCGAAATTTACATGTTGCACTGTTTCTCAGAATACTTATTAAGTCAAGAGACATTTTTATCACAGTAAATCAGAGAAACAAGGTAAAGAGTATTTCCTTCTCTAAAAGCTGTAATTCTAAAAACAATGTTGCAAAATGACACTGCAAATTCACACCCCAAATATAGCCTAGCTACCACAATTAGAATCATTCCACTTTGCCTACCTTGGGAATTTAAAAAGTTGAAATTTCTGTGTCCGGGAAATACAAAGGTGTGTCCTATTGTATCTCCCCAATATGGCACACTTAGGATGCCAAGCTACCATTATGGAGCTGCCAGAAAAGGAAGAGTTTCTCCACATTGGCAGTGGGATGTCCATCCATAGTCATCAAGGGTCAAGGCCATGTTTGAAATGGGAGGACAGAGAGATAACCACCAGGGCCTCCAGCTCCATTTTCCATCTCATTTTTGTGCCTTATCTTTGCCTGTGTATTCAAACCACCTTATTTATCATCCCAAGTCTTTTTTTTTTAAGATTTTATTTATTTATTTGACAGACAGAGATCACAAGTAGGCAGAGAGGTAGGCAGAGAGAGAGGAGGAGAAGCAGGCACCCCGCTGAGCAGAGAGCCCCATGTGGGTCTCGATCCCAGGACCCTGAGATCATGACCCGAGCCGAAGGCAGAGGCTTAACCCACTGAGCCACCCAGGCGCCCCAATATCATCCCAAGTCTTAAAAAGAGAGAATACATAATGATATTTGGACTCTAAAATTTCATATATTGAAGGCTAAATGCAAGCACAAGAAGAAAAATATTGCTAAAATCACATGCACACAAAATCCTGCATTGACAACATACAAGACTTAGTTTTCACCCTAAAACCAATGTTTACAAATTACCCTGCATCCACCCTGCTCATATTATAGGTGGAAGGCCAAATGTAAAACATAAAATAGTCTGTTGACTGAACAGCACCTATAGATTTGTAATACCTAATTCTCACTGCATTCAGTACTTAAATTATTTCACTGTTGAGCTAAACATCAGCAAACATTATATGCCAAGAACAAAATGGTGAAAGTCATATTTCACTGTATCTTAATTAATGTTTTTCTGATCTTGAGTGAAGTTACATGTTTTTTCATGCATATAGGAATATTTGGGTTACCTTTTCTAGGGAATTTTACCATTTTTCCTTGGAGTATTTTATCTTTTAAAAATAGCATGTAGGACCTTTTAGATATTTAACAACACACCATTTGTGACATGCATTGCATTTATCATTTCCATAACCTTTGTCCATTGCCTTTTAATTTTAATAAAATTCTTTTGTCATACAGAATTTCTGATATTTACATTGTCAGGCTTTCCTTTTATGGTATCTGAGTCTTCAGCTGTGCTTTAGAAAGTCTTCCTTTCTCTCAGATTTGATTTTTAAAGTCTCTTCTATGTTTCCTGAATATTTTATGAGTGTTTTTGTTTACAACTTTGGTCCACTTGTAATTTTTTTAATGTAAGGAGCTTGGCAGAGATCCAATTTTTTTTAAGGTGGCCACTCAATTGTCCTAAAACATTTATTGAATAATCCATCATTTTCTCACCTAAATGCTTAAAATATCTAACCATCGAAAATACCAGCTACTTCATGTACAAAATTCTTTATATACTTGGATCTATTTTCAGGCTTTCATTTCTGTTCCATCTATCTATTCATGTATCAGTATTACACTGTTTTTATTTTAACTGTAAAATATGCTTTAATATCTAAATTCTGTCTTGCTTATTCTTCATTTTCAATTTTTTAAAAATTAATCTTGAATGCGTATTATCCCAGAGGAACTTTAAAATCAGCTTCTTAATTCTAAAAATACTACCGGTTATATTTTTAGTAGAATCATATTAAATTTATACATAAGTTTAGGGGAAATTGAGAACTTTCCCCTTGTTTTAAGAATTTTAATTTTGAAAAGTTATTAAAAATATCTGTTTAATATCTGTAGATAAGACCATGTGATTCTTCCTTTGGTTCTCCACATACAGTGAATTGTATTAATACATTTCCTAATGCATTCTCTTTGAATTCTTATGATTAATGCTACTGGGTCATGATCTCTCATTCTTTTAATATGATAATTCTGCATCTTAATTTTTTATTAAATTTTTGCCATCGAGGGTGCCTGGGTGGCTCAACCAGTAGACCATGTGACTCTGGATTATGGCATGGTTAAGTTCAAGTCCCACACTGGGTGTAGCGATTACTTAAAAATAAATTCTTCTTAAAAAGAGTGGGTGACAGCCCCTATGTAGCTCGGTTGGGTAAGCATCCGACTCTTGATTTTGACCCAGGTCATGATCTTAGGGTCATGAGATCTGGGCCCACATCTGGCTCTGTGCTGGGTGTGGAGCTAGGATTCTTTCCCTCTCCCTCTGCTCCTCAACCCCCACTCCTGTGCTCTTTCTCTCCCCGTCTCTAAAAAATTAAAAAATAAAATACTTTAAAAATTGAACAAAAGGAATTGTGCCGTTAATATTACAAGTGAGATTGATCTGCAGTTCTCTGTTTAAAAACATGTTTAATTTAGGGTTTTTTCTAATTAATTTGTATTGGCTTTATATAAAATAATTAGAAACTGTTCTTATTTGGGTTTCCTCGCTTCCTTAAAGGTTTGGAGGAATTCAACTGCTGTTGATGCTTTGGGGAAGCAGTTCTTCATCAGCTTTTTTCTATTTAATATTTTCCCCCCGGGGCAGTCAATCCATGTGGATATGTTTTTCTCTTCTTGATTCCTTTTTATAAGTTTGTCCACCATTTTAAAAAATAATTTTTCAAAGGTTTTATTTATTTATTTGACAGAGAAAGGGAGATGCAGAGAGAGAGGGAACACAAGTAAGGGGAGTGAGAAAGGGAGAAGCAGGCTTCCCACTGAACAGAGAGCCTGATGTGGGGCTGGATCCCAGGACCCTGGGATCATGACCTGAGCAGAAGACAGACGCTGAACTGACTAAGCCCCCCTGGCACCCCTAAAAAATAATTTTCACTGTTAACCAATGCCTCTTTAAACTTTTCCAACACATTGCTTAGTTTGTGAATTTGCATATTCCCTCATTTTATCTTAATTATATTTGCTGATGATTTTATATTTCTCCCCATTAACTAGGTCTTAAGAGATACTTATCAGTTCTCCATGTGTCTATATATTCATTCACTTATTTACTTTTATCATGATCAGTTTTCTTCTGCTTTCCTTTGTATCATTTTGATATTTTCTATTAGTTTTACATTAGCTGTTTGATTCATTTACTTTTGTTCTTGTTTCTGAATCCGTACGTAAGTTTGAGTGTTCACTGAGTGGTACTTCTGTTCTAGAGCTTTTGAAGCATACTGTTCCATTAACATTTTCTATTATTACCTTCCAGAAATTCTGCCATTGTAGTTTTGATTTCTACTTTTAAATTATTTCAAAGAGATAATTTAATTTTTGACTTTTGGGAGAGGAGGTTTTCTACGGATTAGCCACTCATCATGCAATTACAGTCTGGCCAAGAGTGTTATCTATACGATTTCTACTTGGGGAGATTCACTAACATTTCCTTTGTGGCCCAGTATATGGTTAATTTTGGTAAGTGAGAATACACGAAGAAAAAATGTGTATTCTATTTTTAGTAAATTGCCGTATCCATGAAGATCTACCATTTTTACTCTGTTACCAACAATCTTCCAAATCTTACTTATTTTTACCTGCTAGATCTCCATAGGCTGTACATAAGGTTTCATTAGCCCAAGGTACACAACGCAGAAACTCAAAATTTCATTGGCTTAAACAACACATCTCATTTCTTACTTGTGGAGCATGAGGACTTTAGATCGGTTTTGCTTTCCTGGTATCTGCTTGCTTGGGCTCAGTCCAGGCATAGGTCTATTCACATCAGATACTCTGAAGGTTCATGCTGTCCTCATGGTCTAGGACTGGAAGTAGGGTCACAGCAAAGGCTCTGGCCTTGCCTGCAAATTTCAAGAGGACTCCAAAAATTCAGCAGTCGATATAAATAATGTTCTCATGCAATAGTTTCAAAAATCAATATTAATACAAAAATCCACGATAATCACAATATCAAAAGTTTTAAATAAAAGCAGAATCTGATCCTGCACTTGCATAATCCTACCTTGCCCACCTCACCCCCAGTCCCAGTGCTGGCAGGAACAAGAGAGGAGTGCCAAACTAAACTGGTGCATTTAAAGTTTACGAACAGATATTATCCATGTCACATAGACTCACGTTCTTTTGGCCAAAGTTCTTTTGGTTCTTTAGGACCAAAAGGGAGGGGTGCCTGGGTGGCTCAGTGGGTTAAAGCCTCTGCGTTCGGTTCAGGTCATGATCCCAGTGTCCTGGATCGAGCCCCGCATCCGGCTCTCTGCTCAGCAGGGAGCCTGCTTCCTCCTCTCTCTGCCTGCCTCTCTGCCTCCTTGTGATCTCTGTCTGTCAAATAAATAAATAAAATCTTTAAAAAAAAAAAAAAGACCAAAAGGGATAGGAAAAAGAAAGAAAAGAAGGAAGGAAGGGAAGCATGGGTGCATGGAGGCAACAAATAATTTGAACAAATAATACAGTCCAAAATAGGCTGAGTGAGGTCAGTCTCCTACAAATCATATATGTGTTAGGGTGGCGAGTGACGTGGGCAACAAAGAATGGCACCAAGAATAGAGCAACAAGCCTAGGAGAGCTTATTCATTCTCCAAGGGAAGAGAGGGACCAGACATTAAGAGAGATGACAACCCAAGTTTCTGTTAGGGAATTTAAGGATGTGAGAGGGTTGCAGTTGGTTGTAGCTGTGCCCATGGGGGAGGGAGTATGGGGAAGAGGTCAACCCTTGGCCTGGTAGAGCAGGAGGTGAACAGGTTTCACAAAGGGCTCTGCCCAGGGCTTGTCCAGGGTTGTGGTCCAGCTTGAGAAGAATATGTTTGGTAGTTGTGGTCTATTTTCTGAGAATGTGGAGCACCATGGCCTAGAAAAACAAAGAGTTGAAGCCAACTACAGACACCTGTGAGATTTGTCTGTAAGCTTTCCTGGGGAGGGAACTTTGAATAGAACCCTTTCAATATGTCTGTGTATTTCTTCTATTTCTGTAGTTTGGGTTTTATGGATTTTGATTATATACTTTTCAGTGAGCAGATTTTCTAGTATATTAGAGTTTAGTTATGACTGTTACTTTTGTGAAAACTAATAAAGGGAAACCTCACTAAAAACGGAGTCCAGAGTTTGGGCGACAGGAGCTCTCGGGCCCTACCACCTGTTACCATTGCAAATCTGACAGGAAGAGACAGACCTAACTCATGGATACAACTTTACTGCCCCAGCAGGAGGAAGAAAAGGTTTTCCTCCTCTCCTAGCAACAGCCCAGCCAATGAGAGGTGGTCGCACCTCAGCCAATGAAGGGCCACTATGCTTCTAACTCCCAGTTTACTCCAGTGAACTTTTGTTTGAATCAGCCTCCCAATTTCCCCCTCTCTTCTGTAAAGAGCATTCCTCTGCTTTGTTCAGTGGAATTGCCTTTGGTTTTTGTCTTAGCTTGCTTGTCCAGGATTGCAATTCTCTGCTATTCCCAAATAAACACATTTTTGCCTGGTAAAATAACTGGTTTTATTTTTTAAGGTTAACGCCTTGCTATTTAAAATGTCTTCATTTGAGGCACCTGGGTGGCTCAGTTGGTTAAGTGTCTGCCTTCAGCTCAGGTCATGGTCCCATGGTGCTGGGATTGAGCCCCACACTGGGCTCTCTGCTCAGCAGGTAGTCTGCTTCTCCCTTCCTCTCTGTTTGCTGCTCTGCCTGCTTGTGCTCTCCTCTGTCAAATAAATAAAATCTTAAATAGTAATAATAATAATAATAATAAAATGTCTTCATTTGTTTTATAGAGGCTTTCAACATTTAATTTAATCTGATCTAATGTTAAGATCATGACTTTAAAGGAAATATTCTTGTTTGTATTTGCTAAGCATAATTTTGTCCATTCTTTTTCAACCTTTCTGAATAACTTTGTTCTAGCGATTCTGTTGTTGAGATTGACTTTGTGAAGCACCATTAGACTATTTTACAGAAAATTTGAAACCATTTCCATTTGCTGATATACTAGGTATGTGGTATTAGTTATATCATAGTTATATTATTCTGTTTGTGTTTTTAAAAGACGTATTTAATTAATGTGGTTTGTACGTCCTTTATGCATTTCTTATCATTTAAAAGAGTAGATTCTGTTTTTATTTCTTATTATAATCTCTATCACCATCACTAATAGACATATCATCCTCTGTTTAGAGTGTGACTCCTGACCCACTCTAAGCAATCCTAAAATTACTTACTTCCACTTTGTCACATCTGTTTTTCCTCCTCTTCCCCATCAGATTATAGTAGATTATATATTTTTTCTACTCTTTACTTCTACTGCTAAACTACATTGGTCCAATCCTAGTTTGACTGTTCCTCCAGATATGAACACTTAATGTTAGGCAAATTACTTAACCTGTCTAATCTCTAATTTCCTCATATATAAATATATATATATATATATATATATACATATATGTGTGTGTGTGTATTTCTATTATTAATTTGTATATTATGTGTTCTATTTTAACATTTCCTAGAGCTAATGTGAGAGTCAGACAAGTACTCAGAATGGAATCTGGGAGCTATAAACATTTAATTAAAGCTAGCTTTTATTATTGTTTTATTTAAATATTATTATATTTTTATAAAACTATATGGAAATGTCAACTTTCTGAACAATAGTTCTTCTAAAGAATATACAAAAAGGACTTGCAAAGAATAGTCTTGATGAGAAAGCATCTACTTCTGTTTCTCCTTATCTCCTCTTTTTTTTTTTTTTAAAGATTTCATTTGTTTATTTGAGAAAGACTGCACACAATCTGGTGGAGGGGCAGAGGGACAGGGGGAAGCAGACTCCCTGCAAAGCAGGGAGCCTGACATGGGGTTAGATCCCAGGACTTGAGGATCATGACCTGAGCTGAAGTCAGACCCTTAAGTGACTGACCCACCCCTTTTTTAGTGCCTCAACCCCTTTTTTAGACATAAAATATCCCCATGGTTGAAAACTCTCACCAGGCAAATGTGCTCAGTGAAAGTCTTCTTCTACCCCTGGTCCCCAACCACTTGGTAGTCCTCAGGTATCCACTGGTATTAACTTTTCTGCTGATTCGTTCTAAAGCTTAGTCACTTTAAATATCATTTCAATCCCAGATAGAAAAGATTAGGAAATCCAAATGTTTAAACCTTCCCTTTACCCACTTCCCTCTCAACTTCTGTAAGTTACACAATATTACTTCATCCTTGACACTAAGAAGTCTATGGAAAATACAATAAATTCCTTAAAATCTTTTGTTGTTGCTTTTGTTTCATGCTTAAATGAAAATTTGATTAAGCAAAAAATTAATAAGTCACAGTCTAGTTCAAGGTAAGATAGAATAAACCCTTCACTTGGCGTCCTCTGTGGAGTGCAGCTATTACACTCAGAAGACAGGAAGACCTTTGAAAAGTAAAGAGTAGCAGATGGCTTGGAGAAGAGGATGAGAAGTGCCACCAGACAGACCATTAGTTTCCCATGTTTTGTTCCTCTGGTGTTCCCTGGCGCAGGCTCAGGACAACACAGAACCTAGACAGGGACGTAGGTACTCACAGAGAGAGCCCCAAGAGAAGTTTTCTTGTGGCTTGAAGAACAGGATAAGGGTCCGCTAACTGCCTCACCTGATTGGATGAGACCCATTCACATTAAAGAAGGCAGCCTATTTTACTTCATCTACGAATTCAAACCTTAATCTCATCTAGAAGCACCTTCAACAAAATACCGAGGACAACATTTGACCAAACATTCGGACACCTCATAGCCCAGTCAAGTTGACACGTAAAATGAATCATCACAAGGGTAACTTAAGAAATTCAGGAGACTTGAAGACATTTGGGTTGGGGTACACGTAAAATGAATCATCACAAGGGTAACCTAAGAAATTCAGGAGATTTGAGGACATTTGGGTTGGGGTACCTGGGTGGCTCAGTTGGTTAAGCTTCTGCCTTTGGCTCAGGTCATGATCCCAGGGTCCTGGGATGGAGTCACACATTGGGGAGAGGGGTCCCTGTTCAGCTGGGAGTCTGCTCCTCCTTCTTCCCCTCCCCTACCCTTTCCCCTATTGTGCTTCCTCCTCTTGTTTCCAGAATAAATAAATAAATAAAGAAATAAACAAACTTGAAGACATCTAGGTTATACAATATATTCAACAGAAGGGATATCCCTTATATTATTGAAAGAAACTCTGAAATGAAAGGTGGAACTCTTATAAACAGTTTAAAAGCTATCACTTGACTTTTCTATCTTCCACATGCTGAACTATGACCCTCAAATGCTCTTTTAAGGTTCGGGTGTTATTCTACTTTTCCAATAAGTAAAGTGTCAAAGCAATCATCAGCCCAGGTTCTTAGGAGGGTGCATGGAACAGGGAATAGAGCACCCCTACTGACCTAGATAGAGCTAATTTGAACCCTCTCAGCACTGAGCTATTGTATTTTGGAGCTTTTGTTTCAGCAGTTTAGCTAACCTAATTAATGTTCCAATACTTTTCTGATAGGAATGCATTCTGTTGTACCTGATGGCTCACTAATTCTACTTTCTGGAATCTACTGATGAATTCAGTGAAATAATCCAATCTAGGTGATACAAATTTTCTATCAGAATCAAATAATTTGAGCAGATCTTGTTTATCACAAAATCTTTCTACCCAAGCAATACTTCTGTAGCTAGTGAAAGCATCTCCTGAATAACTCACCCAGACCAGCTTCCTTCCCCATTCCAACAGCTTAATTTTTCATATCACATGCACAATGAACATTACCCCACCACTCCAGCCCATGTTAAATTTTTGTCCAATCATAGATTGAAGTCAACTAGAAATACATTGTCACCTATATAACCAATCATATGTTGATTGTATAACCAATCATAGATTGAAGTCAACTAGAAATATATTGTCACATTAAAGTAAAACCCTGAACATAAATTTTTCAGTAGCCATTTTTTATGCCATCTTAGATAATATAACGTTTTCAAGCTCATATAGTAAGCATCTGGGGTAACTGGGAATATAATGAAAACATTGGGCCCATTGTTAGAGTACAACCTTGAACCCAAGTTAATAATTTCCATCATTTTTCTTTCCTTATCCTAATAATATATGGTTTTTAAAAAGAAGTTGTTATTCCTACCCTTGAAGACCTCAATATCGAATTAAGGGAGAACAGAACATACATTAGAAACGATAAAGAAATAGGTAAAAAACAACTTGAGACCGAACATACACTAACATTACACATGAAATATACATGTGTGACATGTATTATACATGTATATAACACACAATTAGATGATTTATGTATATATGTACATTATTATATATGTATTTTATGTAATATGTATATCTAAAATATATATGTATTACACATTATATGAATAATATACATTATATACTTTCCTATATTATATTATATAGTGTGCACTCAGTAAATATGTTACATATATATACACACACACACACACATACAAAATCACGTGACTCAATTCCAAATTTAAGGAAAGGTTGTATCAACTAGAGCACTCAGCTACCTTTCTTAATTTATCATTCCTAAAGACCAAAGGAATAGAAGACAATGTCTTAAAATCAAATTAACAGATACTGATTGAGCAAGGCACGGAGTTTGGGCAATGGTTGAAGTGGCATCTCTCAGAATTAGGCCAACGGTGCTGTGTAACCAACAAGTTGCACAACAAAATGCAACTTCCTCTCTGCAACCAGGGAGCATTTCTTGCTTCTCAGAGTCTGGCTTCCAAGAGAACCTCCCCTTTAATTCAACCTTCTTGTATTTTGCCCTGGATTTCTAAACAAAATGCAGTTTAGTGTTTTACTGTGAAATATGATACATAAAACACAGAAGGATGAATAAACATATTAATTTACTCCAGGGTGAGGATCAGCAGTGAAAAATTTGTGGTCCATGTATCCTAAGAGGCCCATTTAAAAACATCACATTTTAAACAGAGTGACTATTTTGTAATATTTTTTTTTAGGGAGGGGAATCTGGAAACTCTGGGAAAGTTACTTGAAGTGGGCACAAATTAAAGACCATTTTTCCTTTCATTTGTCCTTCTTCCTTTCTGAAAGTATGATGTGAATAGATTATTAAGCATTTTGAAATCATTATTTATTCCTTACTAGTCTTTGTGAGCCTTGGAAAACAAGGCCATTTCCTTCTTATGCATACTGAGGCCTAAGAGATGAGAAAGAAAAAAATGCATGTATTTAAATTGGTCACTTACTTTGAAATTGCCGACTTGACCTCAATTGGAAATGCATCCTTGAAAATGTCATCATTGCTTCGGTAAGAGTAAGCAGTCAGGGCTAACTATTTAAGTATCTGGAAACAGATTGTTCTATAATATATGCTTTTAAAAAGTTCTGTTAGAAAGTTTTCCTGGTTTGAAGTCAAGCATTTATGCCAACAAAGTTGCTTTTCTATTTGAAATCCGAGCCTTTTCCTTGGACATGTGGACATTTTTAGGCTACCTTCAATAAATAGTTAGTACACTTTTTTAAAATGTCCTCAATGCTACTAATGTTTATCACTTGAGGGTGGATTTGTCATTTGGAAATAGTCAGAAGTTGCTTGGTATAATATGAGTTGAATGATCAGCCTGGGAAAATATTTCTTTTGATCAAAAATGAGGTGTAACCTTTTTCATGTGTCTGTTGGCCATCTCTATGTCTTCTTTGGAGAAATGTCTGTTCATGTCTTCTGCCCATTTCTCAGTTGGCTTATTTTTCCTTGGCTGTTGATCTTGAGAAGTTCTTTATAGATTCTGGAGACTAGCCCTCACTCAGCCTCAGGGAAATGTAAATCAAAACCACCATGAGACACCACCTCATACCAGTCAGAATGGCTGAAATTAACAAGTCAGAAAATGACAGATGCTGGAGAGGACATGGAGAAAGTGGAACCTTCTTACACTGTTGGTGGAAATGCAAGCTAGTGTAGCCACTCTCAAAAACAGTATGGAGGTTCCTCAAAAAGTTAAAAATAGAGCTACTCCAGGACCCAGCAATTGCACTACTAAGTATTTATCTGGAGGATACAAATATAGTTATTCAAAGGGGCACATGACCCCAAAGTTTATAGCAGCAATGTCCACAATAGCCAAACTATGGAAATTGCCCAGATGTCCACTGGCAGATGAATGGATAAAGAAGATGTGGTGTATATAGTATATAATGGAATATTACTCAGCCATCAAAAAAAGAAAACTTTGCCACTTGCAATGATTTGGTAGAACTGGAGGGTATTATGTTAAGTCAGTTGGAAAAGACAATCATCATATGACTTCACTCATATGAGGAATTTAAGAAACAAAACAGATGATCATAGGGGAAGTGAGGGAAAAATAAAATAAGACAAAATCAGAGAGGGAGACAAACTATAAGAGACTCTTAACTATAGGAAACAAACTGAGGGTTGCTGGAGGGGAGTTGGGTGGGGGGATGGGTAACTGGGTGATGGGCATTAAGGAGGCATGGGATGTACTGAGCACTGCGTGTTATATAAGACTGGTGCATCACTGAATTCTACCTCTGACATTAATAATACACTACATGTTAATTAATTGAATTGAGATTTTAAAAATGAGGTGTAACATAAGTGGTGAAACAGTTGTTTCCATAGTTCATAACTTGGTTTGAAAAGAATTAAAAAGTATTCAAAGTAATGGCAACATCATTAGAATAAGACTCTAACCTTCCAGAGTGTCTTCTCTGAAGGATAATATAACTAGTAAATCTCTAAAGCATGTAGCTTATAAGACATTAATGAAAGAAATTGAAGACACACATAAATGGGAAGATATTCCATGCTTATGGATTAAAGATTATTGTTAACTATCCATACTACCCAAAGAAATCCAAAGATACAAGGCAATCCCTATCAAAATTTCAATGGCATTTTTCACAGGAATAGAACAAACCATCCTAAAATGTGCATGGAACCACAAAGGACTCTGAATAGCTGAAACAATCTTAAGAAAGAACCGAGCTCAAGAAAAAACAAGGTGTCACTCTCCCTGATTTCAAACTATATTGCAAAGCTGTAATAATCCTATAGTATGGTACTGGCATATAGACTGACACAGATCTGTGGAACAGAATACAGAGCCCAGAAATAAATCCACCCATCTGTGGTCGATTAATATAGGACAAAAAAGCTAAGAGCATACAATGCGGAAAGGATAGTCTCTTTAATAAATGGTGCTGGGAGAACTGGACAGCCTCATGCAAAGGAATGAAACTGAACCACTACATTTGCAATGACACTGCCCAGCCCACGTCCTCATTGCCTCATGGAAGAACGACTCCAGCAATGTCCTAGTTAGCTTGCCAGACTCCAGTCTCCAGCCTTCCGATGCATCTTTCATGACCTTTGCCAACTAATCTTCCCAACCCCAATTTTTATCCTGTTCACTCTCTGCTCAGAAATTCCTAATTCTCTTTTGATTAAAGTCCTCTGACTTCTCTTTATCCATTATGTTCACCCAGTATCGCTTCCCGTGGCTTCCAACATGCACTTACGCTCTGGTAAGATTAACTGTTTCTCTGCAAAACTGAGGGTACGCACGTCTCCACACTTTGGATTATGTTGTCCGTGTGGCAACTTATCCTTTCAAATCCTGTCTCCTCCTTCTAGCCCCAAATCGAATCCCACGTCTCGCAGAAGTTCTCCCTGACCATTTTAGCTTTTAGTTCATTTTAGGTAAGCCCCAGGAAAGGAAGGATGGGAAAATTACCAGAAATACAGATTGTAACTCTCTCTGCGTGTCCTCTGTAACTTAGCTTCTGCATTTACTTTTTCCATTTCTCTCTTTCCTGTCTCAAAACTAAAAATTAGCATATGTAGTGTATCCTATCTCTTCCCGTCTACTTTTTTTTTTTGAGATTTTTTAAAAAAAAATTTATTCATTTGAGAGAGAGAGAGACAAGGAAAGCACAAGCAAGGGAAGATGGAGAGGGGGATCAGACTCCCTGCTGAGCAGAGAGCCCAATGTGGGGCTCGAACCCAGGACCCAGAGATCATGACCTGAGCCGAAGACAGACCCTTAACCATCTGAGCCACCCAGGAGCCCCTCCTCCAAACTACTTTACAAGACAAAGGATGACAAAGTCTAAGTCTCATGGGGAGTGGGGGTTCTATAACACATACCACCTGGCACAAGGCTATTTATTGATAAATAATTTTTGCTTGATTAATGTCTTTAGTAAAGTTTCACAATAGTTTGAGAGCTCGGAGAAACCAAGTTTCGAAAACCTAATGTGTTCTACAAAACAGTTTTCTAGGCTGAAAGTTTTTCACCCAAGGTAGACAGAGTCTGCAGCATGGATTACAAAGATAATTTTCTAAATCATGTGAAGAAAAATCACCAGGACATTTTAGAGTTGTGCGAATTCTCTTCTCTCCTTGACTTTCTACACTAGCCAGTAAAAATTATATTGGTAAGGTGAGCCCAGGCTGTAAGAGGACCTCTTGGAGGCCAGTCTTCATGTGAGAGGTCTAATATCCTGAGTCCACAGCGTTGTGAGGAAGCAACAAAAAGAAAAAAACAACAACAACAACTATATATATATATATATGGAATACTGGAAACATTTTTATTTAGCAAGGTGAATGAATGTCATTTTTATTTTCTTTGCCTTAGTCAACTCAAAATATTGACATGTAAATCTATGCTTCACCCAAGGCAAAATTTCTGAAATCAGAACTTACTGACATTCAGAAGCCAAAAAACGGAGGTGCTTCATTGTCAAAGTGTTCGAATTATTGACGATGTCGGAAATACTTACCAGCTGTACTTCCTAGGCAAATGGAACTTGATTTCCTTTCTAGGAACAACACAAAGGGATTCAAATTAAAAGCTCATCTGAAGGAGTCTCCGAATGTCAAATGCTGCGCATTTTTTGACCACCTCCTCTGTTACCTCTGGAAAAGAAGAGCAGAGGTGAGTGATCTGGTGACTATACTCAGCATCTTAGTGAGTGAGCAGAGGCACAGAAGTAATGTGGAAGTGGGGGGCGGGGCATGTAAGTAGTGAGTAGCAGGAACATATTAGTGGGTGGGGAGGCATCTAAGTGGTCAGAGGGGTGTATACATAATGAGTAAGCGCAGGGCATATACGTAGTGAGTGGGGAGGGGAGGCATATACGTGGGGGGCGTGTAAGTAGTGAGTAGCAGGGGGCATATACGTACGGAGTGAGTGGGGAGCACTACAGTGAGTAGTGAGTGAGCATCAGGCCATATAATACTAACCTGGACCCTTATATTGAGGAAATAGGGAATAGCCCTCTCCCATATACTAATCATGAATAGGGTTTACAGGAAAAAACCTCCCGTAAGCCATATTTATTTTTGCATTATTGGGATCTGTTTAAGAGAAACTCAGTTTGACCAAAAAACAGAGAAGTTGGGACTTGGGTGTTGCGATGATGAAGGGTTTCACAGAACCCAAAGGCAGGAATGCAACTGGCCTTCTGGAAGGAAGTGAAACCAGCAACTGACAGCTGACAGAATCCAGGAAGTGCTCCTGGTCTGGATCTGCTTCTCCTTTGTCCATTTCCTCCTGCTTCCTTCTCTCTAAAGCCTGCCTTTGTCTGGTCCTTCATTACACAAAGCGGGTTCTATTGCAGACCACATGAAGAGGCAAACTCTACCCTGGGCTTCATTTTGAAATTCCTGGGTGAGAGCATAATTGGCCCATTTTGTTTAGGTTGCCAGAATTTTACAAACAACTGTGGTCTTGGAACAGATTACCTACTGTAACTTTGTTTGCCTAGAGACTGCTTCTGTGGTTTTTCTTGTAACAGGATATAAAATTTGATTTTGAAATGCTCAGTTTGTGACATCCCCTAAATGTCGTCAGGGACAAGAGAGGAACTAGACATCCGAAATGAAGTTTAAATTTAAAATAAAATTTACTATAAAACGGGTTCCATGATCACTTCTCTGGGCAGTGCTTGTTTAGCAACAAAGTTACATTGTAGAGAGGAGATTATGAAATGGGCCATTTCCACAGAAAAAGAGTCATTATGGGTTTGGCATGTAGTCCAGAAATAGATGTCTATTGGAAGAGTAGTTGGGATGCAACGTGCAGTTCAAATTTATGTCTTTAGAAAATGCAATCATAAATGTCATGAAAATATGTTGAAATGGAAGTTAGTACTATTACATTCCATGCAAACAAAAATAACAAACTTTTAAAGAGTCTTGAAAAGGAGAAAATCACAAGCAAAACAATATTAGGTTAAAAATGCATTATATAAATTTTATGACATCATATATAGAAGATTAGAAAGACCACCCCAAAATGTCTGGTAGCTTTCTTTTTTTTTTTTTTTAATTTTTTTTACTTTATACTTTAGCATTGGAGCTTTCATTAATGAAAAACTGTTGCTTTGGGGGCACATGGGTGGCTCAGTGGGTTAAGCTTCTGTCTTTGGCTCAGGTCATGATCTCAGGGTCCTGGGATCAAGCCCCGCATCGGGCTCTCTGCTCAGCGGTGAGCCTGCTTCCCCCTCTCTCTGCCTACTTGTGATCTCTGTCTGCCCAATAAATAAATAAAATTTAAAAAAAAAAAAAGAAAAACTATTGCTTTCATAACTTAAGAAGATTATTTTTATAAAAAGATAAAGAATACTCCTATAGTGGGAATATCACCACGATGGTGGAAACAGTTGTTTGGACTAGCTAATACCACATTACCAAGGTATAAATAGAAAAGGGTCACACATCAGATTAGTGTATTAGACAAGAACAACATTAAAGAACATGCGGGTTCCCTCTGAATAAATATTTGTAGTTCAATATCAAGTTATTCCAGTATCTTTCATTGAAAATATTTTCCTTGTCCCCAGTGTATTTCTTTGGTGTCTTTGTTGAAAATTAATTGATTGTATGAGCGTGAGTCTGTTTTTTGTTTCTCTATTCTGTTCCATTTGACATTTGCCCATCTTTATGCCATTATCACACTGTCTTGATTGATGTAACTTTAGTAAATTTTAAATTCAGGAAGTATAAATCCTTTCACCTTTCTCTTCTTTTTCAAACTTACTTGAGTTTTCTGATCCATAAACACAGTATATATGTCCATTTATTTGGGTTTTCCTTAACTTCCCTCAGCAATGTTTTGTTATTTTTAGTGGCAAGGTCTTACATGTTTTTGTTTAACTTATTTCTAAGTATTTTGTTTTTCTAATAGTTATTACAAATGGAATTTTAAATTTTTACTAGCAGCAAATCAATGAAATAGGAAAGAACAAATTATTTCAGAATATTGACCATGTATCCTGCAACATTTTAAAATTTGCTTATTATTTCTGTAGTTGCTTATAGGTTCCTTATAGTTTCCTACACAAACACACATCTTCTCTTTATTTCATTTCTTGCCCTGTTCCATTGACTGGAGCCTCTGTTACAATATTAAGAGGGGAAATCTTTGTCCTGGGTCCAGTTCAATAGGGAAAACAGTGTCTCACCATTGAGCATTATATTAACTATAAGATTTACATAAATATCCTCTATCAGGGGGAAGAAATTGCCTTCTATTTCCAGTTTACTTAGAGTTTTTTTTTAAATTATCAGCAATGAGTTTTTTTAATATATCAAGTGCCTTTTATGCACCTATTGAGAAGGTTCTATGTTTTTTTCCTTTTTTCTATCAATATATTGGGTGATATTGACTGACTTTTGAATGTGATACCAACTTTGCATTCTTGAGATAAACTACTTTGTTGGGTATATCATTCTTTTAATATATCACTGGATTTAACTTGCCAATATTTGGGATGCCTGGGTGGCTCAGTTGGTTAAGCAGCTGCCTTTGGCTCAGGTCATGATCCCAGCGTCCTGGGATTGAGTCCCACATCGGGCTCCTTACTCTGCAGGAAGCCTGCTTCTCCCTCTGCCTCTGCCTGCCACTCTGCCCGTGCTCGCTCTCTCTATCTCTCTCTAACAAATAAATAAAATCTTTAAAAAAAAAAAACAACTTGCCAATATTTTGTTAAAGAGTTGGATAAATGTTTGTTTTATTAAGATAATAAAGGATTCTTTAAAATAACTTTTAAGAAAATATAGAAAGAAAACTCAAGAAAGCAAAAGTCACATTTTATTTAGATTAATATACATTGGACAAATTCTCTTTTTCTCACCAAAAATAACAATAATGACTCTATTATTTTTATAAAAACAACAACATTTCTATTTTCCCCAGGTAATTTTTATAAATCAAGACAAGAAAGAGGATATGGTTACAGAAAGGAAACAAATATGTAGTCCATATCCTTGACCTTTGATTTTGTCTTGACCTTGATATAAAAGTGTTGGCATACACCTCTTAAAAAGTTTATGACTCATTACCTTATAAATTCAATAAATGAATATAAATGAAAATCAGATACGAAACAACAGTGAATTGCTTTCTATTCAAACTTCAGTTTTCTCTTTATACTCATTTAATGGGATCTACACTAAAACCTACAATGAAATAAATCTCTGTTGGGTGATTTGGAGCTTCTACTTGTTGCTAATGCCCTTAGCTGCACATTAGAGATTTATAATAACATATAAAAACACCTACCAGTCAATGGCCAGTCCTGAGCTTTATTATAATATTTTATAAAATATATTCCTTTCCCCATGTCTCTGCAATATTTACTTCTTCCAAGAACTAGAGATAATACCTGATGATTATATCTACCACAATAATAATGTTATGTTCAAAATGACTTAACTGAAATATTCCCAGAGTACCACAACAGAAATCACACAGAAATGAAACTCTCTTTCAATGCTGTCTTCTGAGAAGAGAGTTCTTCAAAGAATGAAAGTTCAGACAGTGGTCATTTAATGGGTGGTTTATCAATGTTTACTGCATTCAGTGGAAGGCCCATGGGCAAATATTTGGTGACATACATACCTATAACAGATATTTCTTTTTTCTTTTTTTTTTTTTTAAGATTTTATCCATTTATTTGAGAGACAGAGATTACAAGTAGGCAGAGAGGCAGGCAGAGAGAGGAGGAAGCAGGCTCCCCATGGGGCAGAGAGCCCGATGCGGGGCTTGATCCCAGGACCCTGGGATCATGACCTGAGCAGAAGGCAGAAGCTTTAAATCACGGAGCCACCCAGACGCCCCCAGATATTTTGCAGATAAAGTTATCTGCAAAACTTCTCTTAGGTATTTCCATTTTTTTTTAAAGTATTTGTAGGAAGCTCTGGTTTAAATGTGTAGCTTGATATGTGCCTACCATTAAATGAAGATCATATTTTTATTTCAAGATTTTTGTTACGCAAAGTTATTTGACCTCTGTTAGGTTGAAGTATTTTTTTAGATATGCTTAAGATGTTTTCAACTAATCTCATAGCTCTCATTCTCAAACTTCATCAAGGAAGAATATACACTACTTTTTTCTAAAGGTTCTTTTTTTAAAAAAAAAGGACATTTTTATGAACAATGATGATGATTAAAACAACATCTATTAATGCACTATAAAGAACAAAGTTTCAACCAGCTATGAGGTTTTTCAATCTAACATTTATAGCATTGTTTATATCATCCAAACGTAAAACAAGTATTTACCGGAGTAACCCCAAAATTTCAAAAGCGTCATACCTGCCTATCTGTTGAGAATGGTGAACTTCCTTCAGTTCAATTGCCTTTTTTCCTTTATCGTCCTGGAGCAGGACAGAAATCCCACCACTGAGTTCTAAAGCAGTCGTGATCGATTAAAAAAAAAAAAAAAAAAAAAAAGAACATCTTTAATTGCTCCCAAAGCCACAGACATTCCCACCACAGACACTACCTTTGACCATTTAGGTATTTAAGGGGAAGGAAGACTAAAGCGCGTGGATATACTGAGGTTATTTCTCTAAGGATCCAGTTACCATGATCTGCACTGGGGGAGAGAGTCCACCAGACGGAATCTAAGCCAACCCACACCAGCGCTCCAGGGTAGTTCCCCACTTCTCAGTTACCAACCATAGCATGAAATTTCACAGTCAAAATGTCTACATCAGCTCCCGAAGGTAGAACACCCGTGTTCCTCTCTGTGGTGTTGAGATTCATGCATGAACTTTACCAGTACTGGTTGATTACTCCTTCCTGCTATGTCTACCATGTCCGTGACAGTGCAAAAGACGTGTTTCGTCTTTCCCTGTTTCTTCCCAGTGGGGCTCTTGCCGATCTCCAGCACCTGCTTCTACTGCCTTTTCCAAGGGATCAACGTGTTGTCTGCTACTGTCTCAAAGCGCTTTCCCAGAGCTGCTTCTCCAGGATAGCCTGCCCTCCAGCAGCGCTAGCAGTCATCAGAAGAGATCTTGGAGATTTTGTCAGCTTCCTGTTAATCCACACATGTGTTTTATAAGAATCCAAACTCCAAATACAGATTTTCAATAATCTTTGTTTTCATTTTCTGCCAGATTTAGGGATAAAAGGTCTTCATCCTGCTCCTTGCCTTCTTCCCCTGCTTCGGAGCTCTGAGTTTCACTGTCGTCTCCTCTTTTGATGTGTTTGCTCCTGTTCAGAAGTTTCCTTTTTTAAATTTTTCTTTTTTTTTCCTGCTTGTGTTCTGAATCCATCGTTATTTATTGAGATGGTTATAATAGTTCCAGGACTTCCCCTTCATTTTGCAGCTGTGTCGTCTCCCCAAACTCTGTCCTCTGGCTCACCTAGCCAGTAAGCCTGTCGATTTCCATTAGAATTTACCACATGGCAAGCTGTAGCCAGGGCCTAACCTTAAACAAAAAGCTATTTAAAAACAAGAAAATTACCCTGTGCCATTTACTTCTTTCAAGCGTAGGTGTCCTTCCAGTTTCTTTTAGTTCTTCTGGAATGCCTTTAGAATATTCTATGTTATATTTCAAATAGAGTTGATAGTTGTTATTTGAGAGCAGGTTGACTTGATAGAAGCCATTTCTCCATTACTGGAAGCCTATTTGCATTAGCTTTTCATTCATAAAGAAATCGCAGTTGATTAATGTTTCCCCAGTACTTATATGTAGCAGTTGCCTGGTATTTGTGGTAAGTATATTTTCCCCTACTCTGCCACTGTAAAATATTTTATTTATTCATTGACTGATTGATTGATTTCCTACAGATTAAGTGAGGATCTCCCATGTTCTAGATAGTGGACATATAAAAATGAATGAAGATATAGTCTCTACCCTTACAGACCTTAGAATCTAGTGCTACATAGTCCATCACAATAGTTACTAGAACATATGTAGAACAATTCCACTGTCTAAAAACTTCTAGCGAACTGTGTTTGGGCAATGGGGAAAAAATATCTACTTATCGCTAAAATATAAAGTCATAAAATATAAGAATAGAGTTATATACAAAGTATACAATTTGACTAGAGGTGATGCTACTTAATTGATATTACAAAGATCCAAAAGGGAAGGGATTTTTCAAGTTGAATTTTTAGTGAGTAGAAAAATTTGACCAGTCATTTGATCTGGTCAAAAATTTGATCAGTTAGGGGGTATAAATAGTAGATCAGTAAGCTATGAAGATTTGAAAGTGATAAGGGAACTACAAGAAAACTGCTGACTGATACAGGGACCATGGATAGAATGCAATTAACATGGAAATAATGAGTTTGGTTAAGGCTATATTGAATTTGAGATGCCTCTAGGACGTTCAAGGAAGTTGGATGCATAATTATTGAGTTTACAGAAAGGCAATTTGAGTTGGAAACACAGATTTGACACAGAATATGTTTGAGATGGTTGTTAAATTTGTTAGCATGCTCAGTTGCCCCAGAGAGCAGAGAAGGAAAAGGGAAAGGAACTAGCACAATGGGATTATTTAATATTCATCAGAAATTGTGATATTCTTTCCATATATTTGGGATAAAGAAGAATTACCAATGTATTTGGCATTGGAGACATCTGGATTTGAAATGTTGCTCTACCATTTTATGAAGTGTATGACCTTGAGCAAGTTACCTAATTTCTCTAAACTCTGGTTTTCTCAACTTCCAAAAGGGTAATACTAACCTTGATGGGGTTTTGTGAGGATTAAATGAAAAATGAACAGGAGTGCCTAGTGCATGATAAGCTCCCCCAAAATGTAATCTACTAGCATCAGCATTGTGATCATCATCTTTAGCCTTCATAGTAACCTTATGAAGTGGCTTTATTGTCACATATCTGAAAGTATTATGACTTAAAAGATTTCAAGTTGATAAATGGATGATTCATAGCCAGAATCCAACTGTTCTGACATCTTCCAGGTTTCCCATCACAAAACTATTCTGCCATAATTTCTTATGGGAATTAGAAATATGTACTTAGATAATTATATTCAAGAGTATATATTTTGTCTCTTTGGTTTTGTTTTCATTTTTTTAAGAAAAAGAGCAGCTCCAGACATGATTCTGAAGCAACTGCATAATCAAATTTCAACTCGTGTAGCCTCTCCCTTTGCCAAGACAGTGGTATTATAGTAATATCTGTCAACAAATTTGATTACCCACTGCTTTTAGACAACTGAAAATGATAAATCTTAGGTGTCAGAATATCAACCAGGAACTACAAAAATGTTCTTCTCCATTAAGTTTTGGACAGGTAACCTGTATTTACCTTTAAATATCTTGCTAAAACTGAAGGTCTTAATAATATAAATATAGTGGCAGTGATTTCATACCACCCACCAATTTCAAAGACTAGATGAACGCTTAAAAGATTATTATGGTTTTGTAAAGAGTTATAAGAACCTAACGATTTATTAGCATTCCAACTGCTGCCTTTTTCCTCCTGCTCTTATGTCTTGACAATTCTTACCATAACCTCCTTAGCTGGTGATTTAATAGAAATAGTAAGCAGACCTTAGCTTTAAAATTATACAACCCCCTTACTGAAAGCTGCGGGCTCTTTGTTGCAATGACATTTTACATATTTACTTATATGCTAGACATTGTTTGAGACTAGGTACTCAAAAATGAAGGGCATGGTCTCTTTCTTTAATGAGCTCATAGTCTACTAAACATAATCTACAGAGAAATAATTGCAGTAAGTTCTGTAATAGAAGAATGTTTGAGTGGCATGTGGAGGCTAACCTAGGTGGTCTTCAAAGAAAAGGTTAAATTTTAGTGTGTTATTAGAAGTAGGTACATTTTTTAAGCTCACTAAATTGAACAATTAAGGTTTATGTATTTTAACATGTGTAAATTTTACCTAAAAGTCTGTAACGAGATGCTGAGCTCTTATAAGTAAGACTGCTTTCTACAGAGGTAGGGGTTGGCAATTCTGAGAAGTCTTTCTGTATGTTCTAGGCTTAATAAAATTATCTATATATCTATCTTATGATATCTATATATAAAGATAGGTGGAAATATAGTTATGTTAATTATATAATGAGAGCCATGTTTCTCATCACTGGGAAGGAGTTCCATATGGAATTGTGTAAAATGGCAATGTACATTGTGGTGTTTGATTGCAGTTGGAAATACCAGTATAAAGGGGTAGATATAAAAATAACTATTGTGGGGGCTCCTGTGTGGCTCAGTGGGTTAAAGCCCCTGCCTTCAGCTCAGGTCATGATCCCAGGGTCCTGGGATCGTAGCCCCACATCTGGCTTCTGCTCAGCAGGGAGCCTGCTTCCCCCCCCTCTCTGCCTGCCTCTCTGCCTACTTGTGATCTCTGTTTGTCAAATAAATAAATAAAATATTTTTAAAAAAACAACTATTGACATATGTGTGTCTCTCTATGCATGTGTGTATTTGTCCATCAATTATACACACACATAGTAAGGATACATAGATACATAAACACGCATGTCTCTTCTTGCACATACACATGCATAGATACCTATTTTCTAGTATCAGCGAGTCCTCTTGCTCAACTGTAGACCCTCACAGTTAAAACCAGAAATAGATAAGTCCTCTTAATTTATGTTGTAACTAAAACTCGATGTTTATTTCTTATAGCACTTCCTTGGGGCATTGACAAAGACATTTTGCAATGACTGAAACATTCCAGCTGCCAGACCAGAAACGCCCTGGGAACAACAGAATGTCTGGAACACCACAAGTCCATTTTCCTTCCCATGACCATGAGCTGAAAAGATATCTATGGACCCCCATCCATGACTGTCCACTTTCTGCCTATTATTTTTCATGTACACCCCGAACCCTCAGGTTCCCCCCCAAGAACTCACTTCCTTATAGTGAAATGTCAATGGACATAGAATGGATTTAAACAATCAACAATGCGAGGCACTAGGGTGGCTCAGTCAGTTGATTGTCCAACTCTTGATTTAAGCCCAGCTCATGATCTCATGGTGCTGAGACTGAGCCCAGCATTGGGCTCCCCAGTGAGTGTGGGACCCGCTTAAGCTTCTGTCTGCCCCTCTCCCCCTCTGCTCATGCAAGCACTGCATCTGTCTCACTCTAAAATTTTTTAAGAAGTCAACAACGGAGGCTAAAAGTGTAAGTGAAACAAATTTTGAGCAGTAGTATACTTGCATACCCTCCAAATATCTTTCCACAGATAATTTATTAATTATAAAGAAGAAAAATACTAGCTTTACAGTGCAGGAACCCGGTAAACATCCCCTTAAGCAGGTGATTATGCGAACATCACCAATATTAGGACTAACTGCCATCATGTGCCTTCCAGCAGAGCACGCTGAGAACGATACACAACGCACAACCCCTTCTGTGACCTCCCTACCAAAGCCTCATAACCTGCATCCAATCATGAGACCAACCTTTCTGATAGAAACTGTATATAAAAACTTGGCTTTAGGTCGCCTGGGTGGCTCAGTGGGTTAAGCCGCTGCCTTCGGCTCAGGTCATGAACTCGGAGTCCTGGGATCGAGCCCCGCATCGGGCTCTCTGCTCAGCAGGGAGCCTGCTTCCTCCTCTCTCTCCGCCTGCCTCTCTGCCTGCTTGTGATCTCTCTAAATAAATCTCTCTCAAATAAATAAATAAAATCTTTAAAAATAAATAAATAAAAATTAAAAAAAATAAAATAAAAACTTGGCTTTAGTCTTCAAATATGTCAAGGTCAAGAAAGATGGAGTAACTCTTCCAGATTAAAGAAAACTGAAGTAGTGTGTGACAACGAAGCAAACAATATTGGAGCAAACAATAAACAACTAAATAAGAAGGTTATTGGGAAGACTGAAATATGGGGCACCTGGGTGGCTCAGTTGGTTGTGTGACTGCCTTTGGCTCAGGTCATGGTCCTGGAGTCCCTGGATCAAGTCCCAAATTGGGCTCCCCACTAAGCAGGGAGTCTGCTTCTCTCTTTGACCCTCCCCCATCTCATGCTCTCTCTCTCTCTCATTCTCTTTCAAATAAATAAGTAAAATCTTAAAAAAAAATGACTAAAATATTTAGATATAGAATATGTTGACATACACTTTTTAAAAAAAATTTCTTTTCAGCGTAACAGTATTCATTGTTTTTGCACCACACCCAGTGCTCCATGCAATCCTTGTCCTCTCTAATACCCACCACCTGGCTCCCCCAACCTTCCACACCCCCGCTCCTTCAAAACCCTCAGATTGTTTTTCAGAGTCCATAGTCTCTCATGGTTCACCTCCCCTTCCAATTTCCCTCAACTCCCTTCTCCTCTCCATCTCCCCTTGTCCTCCATGCTATTTGTTATGCTCCACAAATTAGTGAAACCATATGATAATTGACTCTCTCTGCTTGACTTATTTCACTCAGCATAATCTCTTCCAGTCCCGTCCATGTTGCTACAAAAGTTGGGTATTCGTCCTTTCTGATGGAGGTGTAATACTCCATAGTGTATATGAACCACATCTTCCTTATCCATTCGTCCATTGAAGGGCATCTTGGTTCTTTCCACATTTTGGTGACCGTGGCCATTGCTGCTATAAACATTGGGGTACAGGTGGCTCTTCTTTTCACTACATCTGTATCTTTGGGGTAAATACCCAGTAGTGCAATTGTAGGGTCATAGGGAAGCTCTATTTTTAATTTCTTGAGGAATCTCCACACTGTTCTCCAAAGTGGCTGCACCAACTTGCATTCCCACCAACAGTGTAAAAGGGTTCCCCTTTCTCCACATCCTCTCCAACACATGTTGTTTCCTGTCTTGTTAATTTTGGCCATTCTAACTGGTGTAAGGTGATATCTCAATGTGGTTTTAATTTGAATCTCCCTGATGGCTAGTGATGATGAACATTTTTTCATATGTCTGATAGCCATTTGTATGTCTTCATTGGAGAAGTGTCTGTTCATATTTTGACATACACTCTTAATATTAAGCTTCCTATTTTAATAAATATACTATTGTTATGTGGAAAAGTCCTCACAAAAACAATCATTAAAATATTTAAGGTAAAAGATAAAATGATCCCAACCAATTCTCAAATAATTCATAAGATATATAAATATGGATGTAGAGATATGTAGGTATACAAAGAGAGAAAGGCAGAAAGACAGAGAGGATTAGAAAGCAAATATAAACTTATGAATCTGGGTAAAGGTTATGAATCTGGGTAAAGGTTATAAAAGGTCATTTTTTCCAACTTTTATCTACATGTTAAATTATAGCAAAATAAAAAATGACTGTAAGTTCCATTGATCCTTAGATTTAGAAAACTAGAAAGAAAACATAACTTCCACACTAATGAAAGAAAATGCCAGATAATCCTTAAGATTACAACTCTTTTTGAATCCATCAGAGCAGCAAGGTTGCAGAGCAGGCAAGAAGTCTGACATTTAAAGAAAGACAGACCTTCCTAAGAATACAAGCATTGTCACCCCTGTGGCAAGGCATGAGGGGAAGAATAATCAGATGCCATCCAAGGTAAAGAAGAGAGACAACAAACAAAGTACTTGTAGAGATAACAAAAGTAATGAAAGACTTTAATATGCATATCCAAATTGTACAGGAAGGCCCATACAGCATGTGTGAGAAAAAAGAATCCACCTAGACAAATAATATTCAAGTACTGGAATCAGGCAGTCCAAACAATTACAGCAGATTTCTCATTAGCATCTACTCAACCCAGAAGACAATGAAGTACCAAAAGAAAAATAACCTATCAACCCAGAATTCTGTATCTTTCAAAAATGAAGTCAAATATTTTGAACAAACAAAAGCTCAGAGAATTCATTTCCAGCACACCTGTGCTAAAAGACAAGTGAAAGAAGTACTTTAGCAGAATGTCTATAATATAGGAAATGTAGTTGTACACAAAGAAATGAAGATTACCAAAATACTGAAGAATGAGGAGTGATGGTTAATTTTATGCATTAAACTGACTGAGCCAAAGGGTGCCAGATTCAACATTATTTCTCAGTGTATATGTGGAGGGTGTTTCTGGATGAGATTAGCATTTGAACCAGAGGACTCAGCAGATTGCTCTCCCCAGGGTGAGTGGTCAGCATTCAATTTTTTGAGGGCCTGAACTGGACAAAAGTCTGAGGAAGCGGAAATGCTCTCCTTTTTCTTTCTGCTTTTATACTTAAGCTAGGACATCAGTCTTCTCCTGCCCTTGAACTGGGATGTGTACCACTGGCCCCCTGGTTGTCTGGCCTTCAGATTACACCAAGAGCTTTCTTGGGTACCCAGCTTGCAGACAGCAGATTATGGGACTTCTCAGCTTCTGTAACCAAGTGACCCAATTCCTCATAATAAATCCTCCACCCCCAGATTCTCTGTGACTTACAATGGGATTATGTCCCAATAAATGCATCACAAATTGAAAGTATCATAAGTTGAAAATGTTATTTGATGTACAAATGTTATTTGATGCCTAGCTCTGCCTAGCTGACCTTAAACATGCTCAGAACACTTACACAAGCCTAGAGGTGGGCGAAATCATCTAACACAAAGCCTACATGATAATAAAGTGCTGACAGTCACATGTAATTGATTACTGTACTGAAAGTGAAAAATAGCCTGGCTGTTTGGGTAGAGAATGGTTGTCAGTGTATTGCTTGAGCTGTGGCCACTGCCCAGCATCATGGGAGAGGATGCTCCCAGGTAACCCAGGAAAAGATCAAACTTCAGAAGATGGCTTCCACTGAATGCATATCAATTTCACACCATATAAAGTTGAAAAATCCTAAGTCAAACTCTCATAAGTTGAAGACTAAGATATGCATATATGTATCTGCACATATATAGGATAGATGTAGCTATCCTAAAGGTTTTGTTTCCCTAGGGGGTAAAAAGAGAAAGTAAATATAAAGAACACTTTCAAATTGATCATTGTTCTAAAAGAGAATTCAATGACTAAAACAAAAAAAAAAGTAATCAGGTGTGTGCTTATAGAATATTTAAAGTCTACAAAAACAAGTGCACAGAGGATAGGAAAGGCAACTGGAGAATACATGTTGTAGGTTGTGAGACCCTTAAGCTGGTCTGGAAACACTGTCTTATTTGAAGGTAGAATGTGATTAATTGAAGACATACTAGCAAACCTAGGACAATCATTAGAAAGCTATAAAAGAGATACAGAAAAACAAGCAATAGGGGAGGTTAAGTGGAATCATAAAGACACTCTACTGATGCAAAGAGTAGCTGCCTCTTTCAACGGACCACAGCAGAAGTGATGGGGCATGAGGTCAGAGAAAGCAATACAGCTTCCTCCCGGCTCTCCTTTGTGGGACGCCACGTTGGAAGCCCTGAGCCAACCTGAAAATGGTCTGGCCATGCTGGAGAATACCCCCGGAGGGGCTTCACAGAGACAGGGAGACGGGCAGGGCGTTCTCACCCCAGCTCTTCCAGTATGACTAGTTCAGCCACCAGACACGTGAGCGAACAAGGCTCTGCGATGCCGCCGCCATCTGGGTCGTCAGTCAGAATCACCCAGCTTAGCTGTTCCTGAATTCCCGGCTTACAGAAACCCACTGCTGGCAATAAACGATTCATGTTTTAAGCCACAGCAATCGACAACGAAGGCAACTATACACAGCCCTTAGTACAACGCCTGGCTTGTAGGAAGGGCATGACTGTAGTTTTGAAATTTTTGCAGTTTCAATATTTTAATGAATGTCTCATTAGTAACTGGCATTTAATTAGTAGTGGTACTCCCATTTCTGTGCACTAGAGGGCACTCCCATCTGTAGGCAGCTGGTGTCATTTTCCAACCACACCACCAGGCGGAGCCAGCCCCTAATTTTTCACTGTCCTCTGCAGAAGGTGAACTTGGCGCAAAAAAAAAAAAAAGGCGGGGAGAAGGCTTCAGAACCAGTAAACTAGCTAGCATGCATAAGGAAGCTGGGTTACAGGACATTCTGCAAACACATTCTAAAAAACAAGGAAGCTTGTTTGGCTGTGCAACCCTGCGCCCGGGGCTGCGTGTACAAACAAAAGACCAGAAAATCCCGCTCCCCTCCACTTTAAATGTAGCAGAGCAGGTTATATTCGCTTTAATCTCCTAAAAAGAGAGGGGATCTGCAAATGTATGCTTTCTAAACAATGCTGTACCTAATCTCTACCATATCTAGAAACAGAAAAGCAGTCTCTACGCTGCAGTTAACTTCTGAGACTGTTTCACGCTGTCCCAAATCACATTTGTACCACCACTGTAACTTAAAATTGGTCAAGTTTCCCCTTTTTATAGTTCTTTATTTTGTATACACAGGATTTGAGAGTCTAGTGACTGTGAAAATGGGCCATGATTATGATTGCAGGAAATTTGGCACCAAATCCCTTAGAACGGATTGTCTGAGCCAAATACATTTTAAGTCTCCCCTTTTTCCAACATTCAAAGCATACTTTCCCCATAATCATTCCTAGTAACATGAGAGGGCTGGCAGCCTGCATTTACTATGACAGACTGCCAGTCTCGATGTCACTCCTGAAGGCTAGCCCTTACCCCAAGGTGGCTCATGGACAGCTGGGCTCGAATGGAGCCGTGGTCTTGAGAATAAAGAAGGTTTTGTGGTCAGCTGATCTGATTAGAGCGTTACACTGAGGTCAGGACCCTGCAGCTTGGTAGCGTATAAATCAGAGGGGTCCGGGCTGTGGGGGAATGGAGTTCTAAAGAGTGGGGACTCTGAGAGTCTCCCATAACCCCGCCTTCAGCTGACCTTTCATCTTGCTGATCAGTCAGAAGGAAAACTGAGGGAGAAAGGAATATGGGACCATCGCAAACCCCGTCTTGTGCTGGAGATAAAAACTGAACCAAACCAAACCAAACACCACATATGGTCAAGTCAGGAGAATAACTACTCATCCTGTGCTTAGAAATGATGAGACTGATGGAGAGGTATAGTTCATGGTGATGTCTCACCATTTGGGGGCTCCTGGGATGTATTTGGGGCTTGCTTTTCTCTGACACACGGGTAACAGCAAACTCTATCCTCTTGGACTTGACCACAAATTGCAGGCTACAGCAGTCTCAGAGGATCTCTGCTCCCTCCCAGACAGCTCTGGAAATTCCCAGGGAGTTTCATACACATGCTCCTAAGAAACCCTCTTGGCTCCTGTGTTCCCACAGTTGTGGCCCTCCATGCCTGGGCTATGTCCTAGGGCTCATCTTCAAGGTTCTTTTCAATTCTCTGAGACATTTACCCAGCCTCTGGAGGCATGAGAAGATCCTTCTGCTTCCCAAGCCCTCCATAGATGATGAAAGACCACATTCTATGGCCAACATCCATGTGCCTCTCTCTGAGATGACTTTCTTCTCACAAACCATTTTCTCCTCAAGCTTGAGCCCCACCCCGTAGATGGGCCCAGATCCACCAAACTCCACATGGGCAAGAGCACGTGGGCACCTTGTCTTTGCACCTTTTCTTTTTTGAAATAGTTGAGTCTGGAATGGAGTACGATAGGGCTCAGAATCTTGAAGCAGGGTAGGACTTTTTTTTTTTTTTTAAAGATTTTATTTATTTATTTGTCAGAGAGAGAGGGATAGAGAGGGAGCACAGGCAGACAGAGAGGCAGGCAGAGGCAGAGGGAGAAGCAGGCTCCCTGCCGAGCAAGGAGCCCGAAGTGGGACTCGATCCCAAGACGCTGGGATCGTGACCCGAGCCGAAGGCAGCTGCTCAACCAACTGAGCCACCCAGGCGTCCCAGGGTAGGACTTTTTCAAGGGAGCCTGTTTCCAAGGGATGGAGTCCTTGGATTCCATTTTCCAGTATGATGGCCCTTCTGGGGTGGAGGCAACTCTACGTTGATGTCCATACACCATTCTCATCATTTATAGGCACAGGATGGGTGGGAACAAAACAGCTCAGGGGTCTGCCCCTTTCTATAAGAAAATAACATGTTCCACAGCCTTCCCCCACCACCCACAGATATCAGAATGTCCTCAAGATCAGGCCAACCTCATCTCTGTCCGCACATCTTGACTTCCCCTCACCTCCCTGAGCTATGCCCTTTTCCTGTAATTTTGCAGCATGGGGTCCTGCAACATTGTTCCATCGTATATGGAATTTTTTGGCATAACAGTGGGTGTTAATGACCGGGCTCCATCCCTGACCACCCAGAGGTAAATAGTTTCTCCCAGGACACTGCTCTCCTCTTTTCCTTGTTGGACCCTTCCCTCACATTCTTTTCCTTTTTGCTTTACAACCCTAACCACATTATCTTTCTTCCCTGTGGTTTGGTGAGGCTGGGCCTATGTCTTTCACTTTTTGCTGGACCTGCCCAAAGAGACCTTTGGAATTCTACTGGTGTGCGGAGATCGGCTCTGGTGGGGGTTGGGGGAGTGGTGGTAGATAAGTTTCGTGTTTCCCCCTGCTGCTTCTGACTTCAAACAGGTGCAGCCGCAGAAGGCGGGAAAGCTAAATGTGGTGGTGTTTCTAGAAGGATCTGTTGTCTGTGCTTATAATTATGAAGAGGTGTTGGGGGAGGTTTGCTAGACCACGTGTGTGATGCTGACCAAGTGATAAAGACTCTATCAAAAACACAGAAATTCAAGTGATTTTATTTATAACCTGGGAACCTGTGTATTTCCTGGGTTATCCCAACGGGAACCGTCTCCATGTCTTTATACCAAGATGGCCATAAAGGGATAGAACAGAGTGAGAACTTCCGCTCACACCAGCACCCCTGACTCTCTCTGCTTCCCGCTAAAAGACGCATATTAACAGTCACCACCCTGAGAGAAGGCTCCTTTCTTGGTCCCTTATTCAGGAAACTCAGCAGGTAAAATCCCAGGCAGGAATCACCCCAACTATGGGATGGCAAAGAGTATTTGGTGATGGCGTGTTCCAGGGTCTCTCAAATTATTCTGGGTTGATTGTTTTCACATTTCCGATACTTCGTGCCAAACTATTCCCAGTATTACTTCCATTTTGGGGGGAAGTCTATGAGGTCCCAATCTTATACCCACCCTGCCTTCCCCTTCCCAAACCTGGGACCCCCTGATGCCTGCACCAGCAGGCTGAGCTCATGCTGGCTCCCATGGGATTGTCTAAGCAATTATAAACCTAGAAACCCCCAACCTACAAATCTAGTGAGTAATTTGAGATTTGGTGAGGGAGAGATTGCCCAGATTCCTGTGACCTCCTTAAAGCCCTCACTGCAAATGTGGCCTGGGACGTGGGCAGCACGGAGCCATCCTCAGACTGCCCATTCGTAGTGCTTGTGCCCTCCCCAGGGACTCACGACCTGGTCACCCCTTTCATTCTCACACACCCCTGAGGTGGGCACTTTTACCAGCTTCGGCTTCAGGTGGAGGATTCTGAGCCCTAAATGAGGTGGTTCTCCCCAGGTGAGCATCAGGCTGGGACTAGAGAACAAGCATTCTGGAAACTCGAGTCTACGGGTTATGATTCTATCACGTGGTTCACACATGGAGGCACATCTGTGTGACTTTGACACTTGGACACCTGCCCATCTGTCTTGTCCCACCTCTCACCAGGCTCCTTTTGGGAGTCTGAATTAGCCTGGTGGCTGGGACCCAGGACACCACCTTGCCTGGCCTTTTACACATCGTTCTTCTTGTGGCAATCTTGCCCTCGTCTTGGGGGACACCTGACTGTGGACAGTGGGACCCTGACATCAGCTATGAGCCTTCTGCCCCTCGACATGCACTTGGACATGGAAGAGAGCCGTCTCATAGGGTTTCGGGTTTTCCTCCTGAAACCCCTGCTGTCAGCAGCCCTGCCCCTATGAGCCCTGCCCTCCTGGGTGAGCGTGGGACTAGTCCCCGACCCCTGCTTTCTCTCATCTTCCTCAGAAATCACAGCTGTGCCTCCTGTGTCCGAAGATCTGGTTAGGGGCATCAGTCATCCTGGAAGCTAGGTTTCCGTCAAAATGGAAAGTGAAGGGACAGAATGAATTCATGGAAGTGGACAGAATTGGTAGGAATTAACCTATAATAAAGGAAGAGGGAGACTGAAAGTTCATTCTGGTTGTTTAAATGTTTAATTTGCAGAAATGGCAAATGACAGCAGGAGGGTCAGGGCCATGTCCCCCGTTTGCTCCTCTGGCTCTCAACAGCATGCGAGAAGCCAGCTCCATGAGCGCCGCTGACGCAGAAGCTCTGCACCCGGCATGGGTTCTGGAGTCAGGGGCGGAGGAGACCTTGGGCACCAGGGCGCCTGCATTGTGGCAACCCCGCCATGGGGGTCAGGGTGGTGCAGGAGGTCAGCCTGCCCCCAGCCACACTCCAGGGATGCAACACGTGCCTCTCGTGATGTGAGCATACACACGCATCACACACACCACCTCCCACATACACACAGAAACACAACACACATACAACCACATACACACATGCATCACATCCCACATACATGCACACACATAAACACATCACACAGAGCCACATACACCCCAGACACACACTACATACACACATACCACATCTCACATACATACACACCATACATACAAACACATCACACATACACTACATACGTATACCACATACATACACCGCACACAGATGCCACATCGTACATACCTAGACACACATAATACACAAACACATCACACATACACACATACCACAGCCCACATACACACACACACACACATAAAACACAAACATACCACAAAAACAGCCACATATACTACACACGCACACACACACAAACACACATTCCTCCTAGGTTCCCGACTCTTACATGGTTCCATTACACCTCTTGACTGACACTGAAGATGGACCCTGCCCTGTCGCTGATGAAATCAGGGTTAAAGGCAAGTACCACAGGTGTTCCTCTGAGCATTCCTTTCCAGATACAATCTCCTTTGCCCAGGGAAGCTTCTGAAGCAATCCCAGAGCTCCTTCACAGTTTGTTTTAGCAAATTCCCATGCTTACACAATATTTAGTCCATAAGTACTAATGTGAAAGCCAACAGAAACCCCCCAATTATCTGTCTGTTCAGAGGTTATCTGGGTTAAGAGTGAGTGACCTCAGGTATCCAAACCATCAGATTCTGCTAAGAATTCTTCTGTAGTGCCTAATACCCTTGGGATAATGTTTTCATTCACTGAACAACCCTTTATCAATGACCTGTGTTAAGTGACTGAGAGAGGCACCCAAATGACTCCGATGATGTCACCCACTTTCCAGTTTGTGGGTGTGACAGTGGACACAGCTGGTGGCCTGCCTACACCACCTCAGCAACCACTACCACACAAGAGAGACTTCCTACTGAGAGCGTCACAGTTCTCTGCTTGAGGAAATTTTCTTTTCCGGTCAAGTGTGTTTGGCCAGAATATCGGACAAGCTGGACATGCCCAAGAACTATTTTCTCTGGAAGCAACCCTCAAATAAAAAATGGAAGGGATGTTGGTTGGTGAATAAACACTCCAACCTCTGACTTAGAGTGGTTTGTTGACATAGTCTCCCCCATGGGACCAAGCTCCAGTTGCCAACAGTAGTATCTGAATTGCTAATGCGTTCTTTATTGATTTGCTTCTCCCCTACTGGTGATTTCTGGAATTTCCTTTTAACTAAACTACTTATATTTGAATCCTTGCCTCAGAATCAGCTTCTGGAAGAAGCCCTATGAATTCACGGACTGAAGCGTATGCAGAGATAATTATAATTCTAGGAGAAATGGTGAAAAGGGACAGTAGAGGGCATCATTTAATATCCTATGAGAGTTCCCAGGAAGAGCAAATTGCTTTGAGTTGGGGAGCTTGCAAGGATTTCATGGAGGAGAGTCTCTAAATGGGGAGTAGGATTTGAGCATACGGTGACTGAGTGAAGGAGACCTATGGGGCTGGACCATGAAGACTGGAAGTGAGCATGTATGCTTAGTAATGGTTCAGTCCAATAGAAGCATTACATGGAGGAAAACAGCAGTAGACTGGCTTAGAAAGGATAGATTTAAGTGCTAAGTCAAGGTCAGCTGTTTTTATTTAGCAGTCTGGATGAGTTCTGTCCAACAGAAATGTCTGCAAGAATGGAAATGTTCTAATTATGAGCTGTGCAAAATGGCGGCCACTACGAGGTATATAGCCTTATGAAATATGACTGGTGCAACTGAGGAACTACATTTTAATTTAATTTAAATTGATTTAAATAGTCAACTTTTGGCTGATGGCTACCAAATCTAGTACTGCATTTCTGGGTGATAGAAAACGGCATGAGCAGAAGTGTGCTTTGTTGGAAATAATCTGAAAGCTGACTATATAGTAGATTATTAGAGAGGTACTATAAAGATAGACCAATTATTTGACAAAATCAATATGTGGGCCAGTGGGTTTTTTTTTAAATAACATAGAAAACACTTCCTTCAAATATAAAAAGAAAAAAAAATGCACAAAACATAAAAATAGAACAGACTTTCTTAAAATTGAGGAGGAAGGAATGGACCTCAAGAGGAGACACGCTGCTTTCTTATTTCCCACCTGCAGAAGTCCGTGGGGGTCTCCCTGAGATTTCCAAGCTGCTCAGAACTGTTTGTTAACCACTAAACTAGGTCAACAGTAGTGGGGGATTCTGCCAGGATATTAGAGATGAAGAGGAGTAAATGTGGGAGACATACAGGGGTGGAATCAGTTGATCTTGGTATCTGATTAACCATGAGAAGTAAGGTTTGATGATTTTCACATTTATTTTCTCATTTATCTAAATCCAATCCCTGGTGTTATCTGGAATTTTCCCCATTAAACAATGGTCACAAATACAACAGAATTCACATGCACAACACTAAGTAGATGTTGAGTAGTGCAGAAAATCTGGATTCATATCCAGGTCCGTTGACTCCAAGACTTTCCCCACAGCTTGCTGTCCACCTCCCACCCCTGAATAATACAGTCAGAGAGACAAGGTACCTGGCATTGCTGGCGGAGGTACTCAATCAATGGTTGTAAATGCAGCAGCAAGTCTGAGGAGAAAATGATACCTGGATATTGAATTGAGAGGTAATTTCAATTACAGTTAAAAGATAGAAGATGAGCTCAGAAGTCATAGGATTTCAGGTATTAGGATCATAGGGAATGAAGGTAATTTCAGGTATTAGGATCATAGGGAATGAAGGTAAGACAGTAAAAGTCAGGAAGACAAACTACTCTGTAGCTTTTGACCAAGAGTCAATGACCAAGAGTCAATGGAGGGAAGAGGTGACATATACTGGGAATGCTTACAGAGCTGCCTACTGAATCTATTTTCTACTTTAGTGAAATCTTAAAGTACTCAGAACACCCAATGGCCTTCCCAAGGAAGTCCTTGGCCACTGGTCACCTTACTTAGACCCATGTGGTCTCTTCGTCAGGTTGATAGGACAAGAGATAGACCGCTGACAGTAGTCAGCCATGACTAGGTTAACCAAAGGCCAGTGGGGGGGATCCCACAGCAAAGCCCCAACAGAGACAGTGTGTTCTGACTACTGGTTGGCCATTCCACTCCCCCTCTATCAAGGAGGTATTGCAGTCCATCACCTGAAAGGAAGGGATGATCTCACAGCATCTTATGAACTCCAACTATTGTCAGACTACCTTAGTGATGACTTTTTGTTATTTTGCATTTGTATTCCTATTCCTCGCTTTGTTCCTAATTGGGAAAAACGATTGGTTGTGGACATTCAGCATGATTTTTAAATATGAGAAACCATGTTGGACCAAGAGGCCAAATTTAACAAGAAGACCTGATTCTTTCCTTAGTGTTTACAATTCTGATTTGTTGACCGTCTTCCAAGATCTCCTCCTTTGACGGGAATCTGTGACAGCTGGGAGATTCATGGTGAGGGAGTTGAAGTGATTTGTAAGTACATTTTATTTTAGTTTTAGTTCCTGTTGTTTTTCTCTGAGCATGTGTACCTTTAAGGTTTTTTTTTTTTTTCCTCCCTTTTCTTGTAACACTAGCACCTCAGAATGCCAAACTAATTTTCTTTCTCCATCCCCTGTTGGTTTCAGATGACAAGCTTTTAAAAGCTCAGCCCTGTTAGTTTTAGAGCCTTAAGACTCATTGTCTTGTAGCCTTCCTGTCCCCTGTTCCCTTCTTGTTGTTGTCATCTACCAGGGTGTTCCAAATCTCTGATTTCCCTCTTTGAGTGGTGTCTCCCCGTTAGTTTATTGAGAGATAAGTTGAAGCTTTTGAATCTGAACAAGGCCTAGCTAGCTGAGCTTAGTCTGTGGGGCAGTATCTCTGCATAATCCCACCTTCAAAAAAGAAAGGGTGAATGCCTGGAGGCTGTGTCTCAGAAACCCCATTGCTTCGTCCACAGTTTTATAGAGGAAATTCAAGCTTCTGGACTTGTCTCTGCTGACTGGCATGGTTGACACAGGGCCAGGCGCTGTGCTATGGACCCGGGGGCTTGTGGCCTCGACTGTCCATCACGAAGACCACATAGGCAGCTGAGACCACCAACCAGGTCTACACAGACTCTCTGTAACTATTCTATTGGACATGCTGCAGATCTGCACTCTGGTGGCCTTGTAGACTCTGCCTTACCTTCGCTTCCAGCAAATGGAGAAGGAGCAAAACCAGGCCTCATTCATAAGGACCACTAAGTAACACAAAAGGTAGTGAGCATTTACTTAAAAGAAGGATCCCAAACAAAACATTCTAATCAAGGCTTTTATGTTGGCACCATAAAATAGTTTCACTGCCAAAAAGGATGCATTTTAGAATAGAATACTATTTTTAATTGGTGCCTTTTTTTTTTTTAAGAAAATTTTACAGCCCATTTCTATTTCCATTCTGGCCCTTGACAAGTTTTCTTAGTTATGTGGTCACCAGCCAATAATATGTGACTTAATTGATAGTAAATCTTTCAAATTAGCTTTTTAACAATGATAAACAAATGCATCTTGTAACAATTTAAAATGGGAATTCTTCATACTAAATTTCTTTTATATTAACTGTAACCAGATGCAGAAACAATCCCTTCCACTTAATTCCTTATTAATCTACTGCTTCTCCTCCTACCCCCAAATAGAGTGAAGTTATAAATTAAAAGAAGAAACAGCCTTCCCTGGGTTTTATTCAACACAGTCCTTTCGGGGAAGGCAGAGTTCTCACTGCTTCTATTTGCTCTCACTTAAACCCCTTTGGAGACGTTTCTCCAATGTGTGGCTCAACTTTTTGGAACTCTGGAGAACATTCAGGAAAAGAGAGCGTGAGTGATAAATAGTTTGGAAATGAAGATCAAAAAGAAAGCATTAGGAGAACTGGTAATGTTTAGTCTAGAGAAGAGAAGAGTAAGTAGAGGCATACTTTTCCCAACTGTCATAAACAGGACGAGGGCAATTCTTCTTTTTCACCAAAGAGTAGAACTGATTTAGGCAGAAGCAAGAATTTGACTTTAACTAACATCATTTCTTTGAGGTTTTTTTTTTTCTTCATAATAATGAAAACACTTAGGAATGCAGCAAATTATCCTAAAATAGTTTGAGAATGCTACTCACAGGGCAACCTGGGGATTAAGAACAAAGCAATATCCATCAAGGGGAGCGAAAAATTAATGTTATGTACATGACGCAGAGTCAGTAATACTTTCCATTGATAATTGAAATAATAATGGTGTTTACTTCTAATGGGGATCTAACATTCATCACACCTTGATCAACTATTTATTCAGCCCCAGGGACCAAAGAATTCATGATAGCTAACCCAGAGTGCTGTCCATATGGGCAATGTTCTAAGTGCTTGACACACAGGAATGGATTTCATCCTTACAACAGTCCTACGAAGTTGGCACTGTTCTTTCTCTATTTTCGTAATGAGGAAACAGAGGCAAGAAATAAAAACTATTTGGCCAAAGTCACACCTTGAGGTTATAAATATGAGCCAGGATTTAAACCTGTATCCATTTGCATTCTCGGGGGAGTAACCCCCAAGGTGAGATTAGATGTGCATGAGGTTCGTTGGAGATACACCCGTGAAGGAGAAAGGGGGAAGAAGCAGGAGGAGTGAGCAGGAAAGGCTCCAGCCCAAGACGCCAGTGTGATTGATATCTGTGAAAGAAGGGAAGGAAGGAGGTACTGGGTAGGAAAAGCCTCTGACCACTGACAAAGTCTCAAACAGGCCAATGAATGAGGAGTCTTGGGTCATAGTTGGAAGAGTCCCTCATCGAGCATGAATGGCCTACTGCAGTAGTCCCAGCAGATGTTGGGGGCTCTATTGACTGTAGTAGACTCTTTTAAGAGGGGTCTCAGTGGGAGTACTGGAGAACCCAAGTTGTCAGCACCAGAGTCTATGCTCTTAAGCAGTTGGCTACCCCATCTTCCTCATACTTTCAGGGTGTGTAGTGAAAGACATAACCTGGTCTTAATGAAAGACCTGAGTAGGAAAAGAGGAGACTTCATTTCAAAGATCTAGGAGTTCTACTCCTGGGAAGCCCAATGCCAGCAGTACCCTTGGCCATGTAAAACAATGACTCTGGTGGAAAGGGCTGCATTACAACCTTCTGATCCAAAATACCCTATAAGTTTTGTTCTGGGACAGACATTTTCATCTTTTACAATCTCCTAAAACTTTTCAGCCAGTGTATAGGTATTTACTCAACACTTACAAGAATTTGACAAGGCACCGTGTTAAGTGCAATGGGGAATACTAAGCTCTAAAAGCCTTAACTCTCCTATCTGGCGGTTTACCCAATGAGGAAGACATCACTAATACAGATAACTGTATGCACACGAGGACAAGTAAAAAATGCCACATAAGGCACAGACACGGCACTATGGAAATTTAGGGAAGAGAGGCACTACTTCCCATTGGAAAGATTGGGAAAGATACCATGAAGGGAAAGTCATGTTAATGATTCCTCAAAAGCAAATATGGTGGCTGAGAGGACCTAAATATTCATGCCACTGGGAGAAAGTAACAAAACCTGTCACAGAAGTAGCAAGCATTAAATGATAATATATCATGCTTTTCCCAAGATACAAGAAATAACTAAAGTCCAGATCCCAAGGAAGCTAGAAACACATTAGTCTTTTTTATTAGAAGAAGAAATAGAGATGTACTTTCTCTCTGTGTTAGTTTTCTAGAGTTGTTGTAACAAAGCACACAGACTGGGTGGCTTAAAACAATAGAAATTCATTGTCACCCTGTTCTTGAGGATAGAAGTCCAACATCAAGGGTAACATCAGGGTAACGCTTCCTGCAAAACCTCTGAGGAAGGATCCTTTCTTATTTCTTCAGCTTCTGGTCACCCCAGGCATTCCTTGGCTTGTAGATGGGTCACTGTAAGCTCCGCCTCCACATGGCATTCCCCCATTACATCTGTTCTTCACATGGCCATGCTTCTGTGTCTCTGCCCTTTTATAATAATGCCAGTCGTACTGGGGCCACCCTATTACAGTATGGCCTCATTTTAACTAATTATAACTGCAATACCCCTATTTCCAAAAAGGATCCCATTCTAAGGTTCTAGGGGAAAGATTTCAACACATCTCTTTGGAGGGGACACTATTCAACCCATAACATTATCCTCTTAATTAAATCGTGATACTATTCTTTGCCATATTCTGAAATTTAATCTTACATGAGTAAAAATTTGTACCTCAGATTTCCCAAGAACTGTGTAAAAAAAAAAGTCCTAATTATTTATATCATTAAGTTAGTATATTTTTTATCCATCAAAATACAGTATTGAGATGTCTGAATAAAGCCCTAAAAATATTCTGAAACATTTGATGAAAGTATTAGTTTTCATCACAGCTTCTTGGTTTTCCTGAATTGGTGTACTTTAATATCCAGGCAATCTGTTAAAATTCACTATAATTTCAGGAGACTTTTTTCACATAGAAAATTCAAAGATGAAGGTGAAGTGCTAACTCCAGATTCAGTCTACTTCAATGAGAAGAATTTGTCCTTTTGTCCCTGAGAAACAGGAACAATGAAACATCTTTTACTATACTGGACAGAGAAGAGTAAAGCCATCTAGATGCAGGTGGAATAAGCCCATTAACTAGTTCAAATATGGATTGCCCATGTTTGCAGAGTGTACTTTTCCAAGATGGCCGCAAAAAATATATATCTCATCCCACATGCTCTCCTTATAATGTGACATGGACACTGCTCCGCTGTCCACAGGTGAAGGATATGGACAGGGTTTAGTGACTGGTTGCTAATGAACAAAATGCCTTGGAAGCCAAGTTGAGTGACTTCCTAGACAAGATCATAAAGGACATATGGCTTCTGCCTTGGCTTTCTCTGTCCCTCCCCTCTCACTTTCCCTTCCTCTCTTTCTATCTTTCCCTTTGTTTCTTTTTCTGTCTCTGTTAGTCTCTTTTTCTCTGTCTTTCTCTCTCTTCTTCTCCTTCCCGCCCCCTTTCTCCGAGGACACTCGCCTTTGGAACCCTGCTGCCATGTTGGAAACCATGTTTTGGAATTCATGCCAAACGGAGAGGCTACATGTGGGTGTTTGAACTAAATGCTCCAGCTACGTCCATGGCCACCAGCCAGCTTCATCCCCCAGGCAAGCTGCATGAACAAGCCTTCAGATTCTTCCAGCTGAAGCCCAGACATCGTGAAGCAGAGGCAATCTGTCCCTACTGTTCTCTGGACACCTTCCTGCCCAACAGAATTCATGAGCATAGTAAATGATGGCTTGGTGCCACCACATTTGGGGGTAACTTACTACACAGCCATAGTTACTGGCATGTCACATATCCAGCAAACTAACGAGTTGTAAAACGAGATTCTTAAGTGACATATTTGTTCATGTTGCTGGAACTTTATTCTGGCCTCTGAGAGAGGTGATCTTTCAGAAGCGAAGAGGAAGAAATACTAAGGCTGGAAGGCCCTCAGAATCCAAGGAGTTTGAGGCCGCCAGTATGGAAAACATTTAAGTACAGACGCCTCTCCCTTCAGGGACTTGTGGCCTGGCCACCGCTTATTACTCTGTGGTTGACCAGGCAAACACTGAGTGTCCTTGAAGCGAAGGTGACAAAGTTATATATTTGTTTTATCTCAGGTAAACTCCTGGTGAATATTGGCTGATAATTTTTATAAAGAGCGACTTGCTAAAGGGACCTCTAATTTTGGGATTTTAGATTTGTTGGGACAACTAATATATTCTATATAACCAATGAGAAAAGGCTTCCTCCTACTTTCTTTCCTTCCTCCCTTCCTTCTTCCTCCCTCTCTTCTTCCTTCCCCATCCTTCCTTCTCTCCTTTATTTGTTTTTCAGTGACGTCCATCTGTGTATGAATGGCAAAAAAAAAAAAAAAAAAAAAGCTAAGAGTAAAGAAATAAGCTCATTTAAAAAAATTCAAATTAGTATTAGTGGTGTTGTCCTGTTTAAAAATAAATTATATGTGAGTCTTAGAATTTGTCTTCTTTCCTACCTAGGCATTATTGAACTTTCCAGTTGAAACAACAAATTAATTCTAAAGCTCCTATTTAAAATGTCTGAAACCTCCTAATTAAAGGCAATGATGCATTAACATGGAATTCAACTGTTCATTTTATCTTATTTTTTTAAGGTTTTTATTTAAGTTCCAGTGAGTTAACATATAATGTAATATTAGTCTCGGGAGTACAAATAGTGATTCAACACTTCCATACATGACCCAGTGCTCATCACCACAAGTGCCCTCCTTCATCCCCACCACCCATGTAACCCATTCAACTGTTCATTTTAAATCAATGACCTTGACAGCTATAAGGTCACTGCTGAAAAATCGTAGAATGATGAATCTTTAAAAATGGGTATGAATGCAGAGGTTATTTACTTAGCTCAAGGTGAAGTTGCTTGCCCAAGATAAGAAATTTGAAGCTTTCTTTAAAATCTGCATTAAAAAAAAAATTAAAAAAATAAAATCTGCATTTAACCCACCATCCTCCTACGCTGGTCTTTGAGAACTTGCTCCTCAAATGCCTTAGGCTCGCAAATGGGGTTCGGATCACAGGTTTAAGAAGAGGGATATTTTGGTGGTGGTAGAAGGATGGAGAGAGATCAGAGATAGACATGGAAACAATAGTGTCATTACTGATCCATTGTTTTCACCTGTTCATTTTTAATAACTACAATGTAGTCAATCCATTTTTTGTAGCAGTGTCTTATTTTCAAGTCCATTTCAACCTGCTAGTTATGCTTCAAGAGAATATCAAGTTTCCTACTCACTGTAACTAAACTGCAGCAGAACTGTACAATTTTCTGGGGTATCCTTTGGTTCCCATACGATACATTTCCTTTTATGTATTGTCCTAATGGCCTGATGGGACCTTCCTTAATCTAAGTCTCCCTCTTATTTGCATGACAGAATCATGCTGTTTAAACTACATTTTTAATTTGTCAGGAGTTTTTCCAATAATTGTTCTAAACACATATTCCTTCTTCCTTTCATTTTATTGACGTTTTCTTTTTAGGATGTCTGTTTCCTCTGCTAAGGAAGTTCATCTTAAATCACTCTCTAAACTGAGACCCACTTCCCCTGTGAAAATAAAGTTGTTTTACTTTCAGACATTCCCCAAGGTGGGAGAGGGTCCAGGGTAAGGAATGCGTTTCCACCCTTAAGCTGGATTAAGCTTTGAAAATTCTTTAACGAGTTTTAGATTCCTGCCTGTAAGAGTGGCTCCAAGTAATAAGTAGAGAAACAGAAAATGAAGCCACACAGTTGTCAGTACGAATGTTAGCGATGTTTCTTTATATCCCTACTCTGTGATTTTAGGGATTACAGAAAACAAATTGTTTCTTTCTGTATTCTGTTTATGTATGTCTTCCTAATGCCCTTCTATTCAGATTTTTTTAAAAAATATTTTATTTGACAGATAGAGATCACAAGTAGGCAGAGAGGCAGGCAGAGAGAGAGAGGAGAAAGCAGGCTCCCTGCTGAGCAGAGAGCCCGATGCGATGCGGGGCTTGATCCCAGCACCCTGGGATCATGACCTGAGCTGAAGGCAGAGGCTTTAACCCACTGAGCCACCCAGGTGCCCCTCAGATTTTATATTTTATTGCAGAAGACAAAAGATTTGTCTTTGAATACAAGTATCAAGTCTGAACCTTTCCGGGGGTTCGGCCCTCCTGAGGGCCGGCCCTACTTCTGTAATCATCACCAGACTTGCAGCCGTACTGGACCCTTCCCTTCAGCGTATCTGTCACGTTGCTGTCCCTCCGCTTAACACGAAACAAGACAAAGGAGCTCCTTCTTTGAGCCCACGTCCTTTTCCAGCCTCTGTCTTATCTCTCTCCTCCTTTTACAGGCAAAATTCTCTACAGAGCCCCCTTCCTGATGTCCACATCTTTATTCACCCCCCGCTTGGAGTCTTTCTGAGCAACTGCCATGTTGCCAAATCCAAGACTCTTCCCTGGCTGCTCCTCTCAGCTTTTAAGGAGGCTGTTTCACTTCTCTGGAAGCTCCCACTTCTCTGTCTCTATTCACCAGGTTCTCCTCATACCTCCCTGGCGTTCTTTATGTCTTCTCCGGTAGATTCTTCTTTTGGCTTGATCTCGGACATGTGCGACGGCCCCCAGAGGATAGTTCTGAGTCCTCTTCTCTAGCTACATAGTCTCTCTAAAGAAATTGTCTTGTCTTATGTTTTGGGACGGCAGAGATGCCATGATTCCCAGATCCTCCTTCTCATCCTAAACTCTCTCCTGAGCTCCAGACGAGATATCCGACTTGGTATTTATTATCTCCATCTGGCTCTCTAATAGGTATCTCAAATATCAACTGAAATTTCTTCTACCCTCCAAATTGTGCCCCCACCCTGCAAGACCTCCCAATCTTAGGTAATGGCATCTCCCCCCAGCCAAGAGCTCAAGCTTTGATTTTTCTTTTCTACTCCACCAGCGAGCCTGGGAGCTCTATCTTCAATGTATATCTCAAATCCATCCCCCTCATTCCATCTTCATTGCTATCATGTTAACGCAAACCACCATCACCACTTACTCGGAGGATTACAATTGCCTCTGACTGTCTCCCTCCTTCCATTCCCCTGCCACAATCCATTACCATACAGCAACCAGAAAGACATTTAAAAAATATAAATCAGATCATGTCATTTCCATGCTTAAAACCATCCAGGTATCCCCTTTCCAAAAGCACTTAGAATGAAGTGAACCTCTCTCCCCAATTTACAAGATTCCGGTTGATTTAGCCCCTACCTAACTCCTTGTCACCTTATACCATTTCTCCCTCCTCTTCTATCCAGGCCCTGTTGGCTGTCTTCTTGCCAATATGCCGTTAACGCTTTCCACCCCAGGATCCTTGTACATACTTTCTCGTTTATCCCTTCGCATAACTGGTTCCTTCTTATTTGTCAGCTCTTAATTTATAGGTTATTGTTAGCCCCTTAGATCAAACCTCCCTGATGACTTTGTTCAAAGGAAGTGTTCCCTGCAATCACCACACCCAGCTCTTGCCCAGGAAAACCCTCACTACAAGTTGTAATTACAGGCTCGTTTGTGTTCTCATTTGTTGTCATTCATCTCCCGCAAGAATGTGAGTGCCCTAGGAGTAGGACTTGCTCAACGACTGCCTCACTACTGCCTAGAACAATGCCTTCCTACCATAGACGTTCAATAAGTATTTGTTGAATGAATGAATGAGTTTTTAGAGTATTCAAGACTTTCTTTTTTTCCAGATTGCCTGCCAATCTACTCCTTGATAAAATATCTGGCAGGGGAGTAAAGAACACCTTCCACTTTCAAGTTATGTTCAAAGAGGGTGAGAGGGAGCTCCTAGCTTTTATGTCTAAGCCTTTAAGCAGTATATCCTTTCATGACGGTGAATAACATAGTTTGAGTTATGAGCGCAGACTTTCACTAGTAAAATTTAATCTTTTCTATTTTCTGTCCCTTTCATGAATTTTATTGCACCTGAATTTAGACAATGGACATAGCTATGGGAGCTTTGTAGGAATTTTCAACTATTGAAATTCTAGAACTGCTACAAAATTAACCTTTTTGTTTCTTTTCAGATACCTCCTCCCAAGACTGTGACTTGCTAACTCTTTCTATTTCAAGAATTACAAAATAAAGATGCTGACTTGGAACTCATTGCAACAATACCTGAAGAAACGAAATTGTATCTTTAAAACACTGATGGAGAGCTATGAGCTCATAATGGAAATGGATACTAAACCATCTGTGTTTGGTGGCACACTGCAACTTTCTCATGTGTGTAATTCTAAAGTAAAAAATAAAACAAAGTTGCAACTAACAGGTGTGTTGTTTCAAGCACAAGACTCCGCAACCGCCTGCAAAAACTGCTGGTCAGGTTGAAATATCACATTCAGCATTCTAGAAAAAAGCAAAGAAGTTCCTCTCAAAAGCTTTAGGGAAAATATGATAAATTGAATATAGAACCTGGCAGGTCAAGATAAAAAAATCCAACGCAAAACAAATTTTTTTTTTTAAATTGGAAGAAAAGAAAAACAAAAGAAGGGCAAGAAAAAGAAAAGGCAGGGCTTGTTGACAAGGCGCCAAACCTGAGCCAGCTTGACCATTGGAACACGGTCTCTTGGGTTGTGTGCCATCAAGAAAATAATGGTTCGTATGTATTTACCGTTTGTTCTGGGTTTCCGTATGTTGCAGTGTGTTTCAGCCCTAAAAATTGTGCAGTCATCATTAGGACAGCATGGGCAATCACAGCTCAGAAAGGCCAATGGTCTGTGGCCCAGAGAAGCTGGGAATCACTTTACAGAAGGGATTGAAATTCTGTTAAGTCTTCTTTTAAATCAGCATTTTGATGAAGAAAGAGGAACACAGAGGAGAGAGCATGAAGAGAGACACATACCCAGAAGCAAGCAAACAAAAGAGGGAAAAGTAAGTTAGACTTTCCCGTACCCAGGGAAAATCTTCAAAGAGTACCTCAGTGAAGCACAGGGATATTTCGTGTAGTCCAAAGAAATGAATGCAATGAGGCTGCAGGGTTTTGTACTCCAGGAGCAGCGTGAGTGAGCAAGAAGAAGCTCTTGGAAACCTCCAGCAAGGGTGTCATAAGGAAAGTGTATTTTAGGAAGGGACACTCTTGGTGGCATCAGGCAAGTTGGGTTCCAAGAAGGTAAGCTGAGAGTCATACCACGATGCTGTTTCTACACTAAGCTTGTGAGATGTAATCAATCAAAGAACTATCTTTTGACAGTGGTAATTTTAATAGAGATAAAGAAGAAATTCCAAGAGGCAGTTAGAAGGGAATGGCAACAGACATTGACCGAGTGTCCTGTGTTCTATGCTCTACATACATAATTCTTATACCAACCCTTCCCAATAGGTACTATAAATTTAGCAATAATCAAGTCTCAGGGACTTTTTAAATGACTTAGTCAAGGTCAGGTGGCAGTACCAGGATTTAAAACCAGCAGATGAAGAATCAACAAATAGAATTAGGTTGAATCCAAGTATTTTCACTTGTTTATTTTAGAAAGCTGTATTTCTACTTTTATTTTATTTTATTTTATTTTATTTTCTCCTAGTCTGGGAATCACAATGGTTTGTGTGTGCTTGTATTTCAAAGACAACGGCTCAGTAGGTAATGCCCAAAGCATAAAGGGATGGCCAGTTTCGTTACCATTTTTTTTTCTTTATGCTTAAAACTGTGCATTGGTTTTAAATAAATGAAAAATGAGTTCCTGGTAATAAACAACAGTCTAAGATTAATAACGCGTGGTTACCGGCTGGTTAAGGCAAACCAAACCCTTCACAAATTTGCTCTTGGCGAGTTCCTTTGGGTCACTGTGACCTGGGCTGGGGAGGAATCACACACCGAGCAAAGGCAGGCCTGCCCATGCGTGTTCCAGACAATATCCCGGCGGAACCTGCGTAAGCCACTCATTGCAATTTAGAAGAGGCACAGAATAAATTTGCAGCAGCAGGGTCAGAGGATAAGATGGGCTTCGAATCGAGGCTACAGCTCAAGTTTTCGATTCAGATTTGAGAACCTGGAGAGCTCTCTTTATAAAGAAAAACAGAAGCGCACTGGCCTGTTTCATTACCCACCAGTGCTTCTGAGCCATGAACTTTCCCCCACTTCGGAAACTTCTCTGGAAAATTCATTTCATGCTTGTCTACTCCAGTAAAACCCTTGACTGAACCGCTACAAAACAAAAGACTTGGCCAAGGGAGTCGGAGAAATCACCCGATATGGTAAAGCCAGTTGGCCTCCTCCGGGACCATGGGTCTGTGACCTTTGCTTTACCTGTAATCTTGGACCATGACCTTCTGCCAGCAGAGGGGGTGTTTTGATTGTTCCTGTGCCAGGTGATGGGGGGAGGGGCAGTCATGGCTCATGCATCCCTGACTTTGACACACTGAAGAATATCTCTCAGGGGGAGGGAGGGCTATAGGCTCCCTGGTTTCCGGCTCTGCACTCACTAGTGCCTGAGAGGCGTCCTAGGAAACTTGCTTGCTAACTCACATCTCTTTGAAAGCCTCCACTCGGATTGTGTTTTTTTTTCTTACAAGGGTGTGCCAGCATCAATTACCTTATTGCTGCTAAAGCTGCGCTTAAAGTCAGGGAATAAAGCATCCCTGTCTCCTCTGTGCAGGGTTTTACCTCACAATTTATTGAACACCTGCTATGAAGTAGGAATTGTGCAGAGTTTTAGGAATACAAGATAGATCAGGCATGATCTCTGTCCTGGATGGGCTTAGAGGGGGCTAGAGGGAGGTACACAGAAGGAGAAGGGAGCACAGTCAAACCATGTAGGTGAACAAGTGAATAGATGTATAGGGCAAAGGGAACGTGGCCAGTAGGGGTGGGGAGCAGTGTGGGGGGGTGTTATTTCTACTTGGAAAGGGAGGAAATCTTCACAACAACCATCTGAGATGAACTTCCTAAATTCTCTTGCCTCAGCTTCCAAAATCATCAATAGCTGTAGAGAATTCTTACCAGCTTTCTCCCTACCTTAGAAGAGATATCGACTCATTTCCAAGGCTAACCTTCACATGGCTAATAAACTTAATCTTCCAATATAGTTGTAAGGTAAAAGAATTAAAAATATATATATTGTAAAACAGCAACGCAAAAATATCAAGAAAGAAAAAGTATCTCCTTTAACCCAGCCAACTTCTCAACATTGCCGCTCTCATCGTTACTTGTGTATTTTAATCTCTTTTCTTTTCCAATGTGTGTTTCGATGATTATGACCACAACCTTTTGTGTCCACACCCATCCTCCGGCCCTTCCTCTGGGACCTGTCTCCTTTCAATTCTGTCTCTTGACTGTGTTTCCCATTGGAAAGCCCCATTCACTATCCTGCTCATTTAAATCTCGCCCACCCGACAACACAGGACATTGAAGCATTTCCTTAGCTGAGCTAGAAGGCTCTTCAGGGTTCTTCAATGACCCATTAAAGAGGTCAACTCACTTTCCTTTTTGATCCCCTCCTTCTTTCTTTAGCTTTTCTCCCCTGATTGCCCTGGCTGACTATTTCTAAAATTTTCTTTTGTTCCCTACATCTCTGATAATTCTTTCCTCTATCTTTTTCTTTTATGAGCTCCTCCCCCTCTGCTGGTGGTTCCAGGAATCTCAGCCACTGCCAACTTAATCAAAACTCTCCTTGGGCCCCTCTTAGTCACCATTTACTTCAAGACAGCATCCCCGCCTGGACTTTTAGCCTGACCTCCAGCCCGATTCACTACGGGTCATTTTACTCTAGACACCTCCAACTCAACACTCGCCAACTGGGTTCTTCTCCTTAATCCCTAGCTTGCACAATACAATACCACCCACTTAGTCTACCAAGCTAGAAAAATGGGCACCATCTTCATTTCCTCTTCTTTCTTAGTCCAGCAAATTCTTTCTACAGAATGTATCTCAAACCCATGACTTATTCTCATTGCCACTTTTAAAAATCAGACTCTGTTTCTGATCTCATCTACTAGATAGCCTCCCAACGAAGGCACTGCTTTCTTTTTCTTTTTACGGTGCTTTTTCCCGCCATGCATTTTCACAAATTATATTTCTAAAATACAGATATCTTTTAAAAAAATCAGTTCCTCATTTAAAAAGTGTTAATGATTTTCCACTGCCTGTACCAGAATTCAAATTTCTCACACAGTACAGGCAGGGTGTGTGATTTGCTCCCAATCTATTTTTCCACCTTCATTTCCTCCCTACCCATGCCCCATCCCCCCTTCAGTGTAGCCTCAGGAGCGCCATGTAGCCTTAGCACATGCTACTCTGTTGCTCTGAACATGCCACAAATTCTTATACCTCTTAGGACACTGCTTTTCCCTCTGCCTAGAAATGTCTTGTGCACTGTCAAAATCACGATCATGATTTGAAGTCCAGCTTAAAGCTACCCTCTCTGTGAAGTCTTCCCAGACCTGTTTTTTTATTGTTGTTGTTTTGTTTTGTTTTCCTGCTACCCCCACCCCCAAGGGAAATCTCCTCTGTGTTCCTCTACTGGCCTGGTTCCTAGAATCAACTGGGAAGCTTTTACAAGATGCTGATGCCTGGGCTTTGCCTCATGCCACTCAGACCAGAAAATTCGAGGGTCAGCTTCCTGCGTTAGCAGTTTTGACATTCAGATCCCAGGGGCACAGAATTTGATAAGTTCAAATCTTCACTCACGATTCATCGCACACTATCAACACTGTCCATGCGTGACCCTCTTTTAATTGAATTTTAATAATGTAACGAATACCTGTGAACCTACCACTTGATTTAAGAGCGAGAGCATTACGAGTAGGTTCTCATATATGCGCTCCTCATCTATTCAAGCATTTGCCTGCACTGAAGGTAACCAACCCTGAAGGTTTATGCCTTTGCTTAAAAGTATTATATATGTATATATAAATATAATGTTTTATGTATATTATGTATATAGATATATATATGTGTGTGTGTATGTGTGTGTATATATATAAATATATATATTTATAAATAAATAAATAACAAATAAACAAATAACAAATGGCTCACCTCTGTGAGCCCATAGACTGGTCTTTTCTTTGGCTCAGACTTTGGGGGTCATGCCTCTCTCTGGCTGGTCAGGTCCTGGGCTCTGATCCACACCCTGTGGGCATTCTATTCTCATCTTTCTTTAGGTCTTAAATCACTCTGCTGGGCTCTTTCTCTGACTCTGAGCTTTGGGTCTGTCATTCTCTACCCTGTCTCTGATCTCTTTACAGTTTGCTCTTTTGTCCTTTTCCCACACCCAGCGCATTAGCTCTCAATATTAGCGAAGGAAAGCCAGTAAATTTGCGAAGACTGGTATATGAAAAACCATGAAGAGAGAAAAAGAAAATGAAAAATGTTTCCGGTGTCTTTAGCTTCTAGTGACTGGGAAGGCAGACTGAGGTTTAGTAAAGCCACAACTGTATAGAAATGGGCACTGGGGGACGCCCGTGGCTCAGTCTGTTGGGCATCTGCCTTTGGCTCAAGTCATGATCCTGGGGTCCGGGATCAAGTCCCACACCCAGCTCCCTGCCCCCCTCCCCCTGCTCATGCTCTCTCTCTCTCTCTCTCTCTCTCTCATTCTCTGAAATATAAATAAATATCTTTAAAAAAAAAAAGAAAGAAAGAAAGAAATGGGCACTGGGTTGCTCTTTAATATGTGAACCAGTGGGATATCTCCCTGGGAGAAATCAGCTCCATCTCTGAACACAAATCAACGGCCCCCCGTCGCCAAATTCCTTCACTTAATCATCAAAAATAAACTGTGTGTGCCATGCCAGTTACATGTCATGTATTGAAACAGGTTATAAATAGTCAACAGGGACATTAAGACTCACTCTATTCTGGGTTAGCCTGGTTCTGGGACAAGTAAATCATTTCTTGATTAGTTTGTCTCCAGGGTCTCTCTCTGTCTATGTCCCCAGGAAGTTGAGGTTCTTCAAATGACCAAAGAAGACAACAGACGGTGTGACCTGTGGTGTGTGTGTCCCGGGAAAATCACGAGGGCACTTTGGAATCCTTACAGTTGGGACATCCTAACCATAATGGCCTTGTTTACTGATAAGACAGGTAAACCAATGAGGTTTCTAGAGCACCTGAGCCTTATTCTGAACATTTTTCTCATGCCAAAGAAGCAGAGTAATGCAGGGATGGAGGATTTTTTTTCTCAGCCATTGATAGAAATCAGCCGGATAACATATAAAGGTGTTAAAAAACAAACTAACAAAAAACCCTTAGATTTTCCTTTTTTTCCTTCTAATAAGAAATAAAACATTTAATTTGCCCTTTCCTCCTTCCCGTCCTCCCTTCCTTCCTTCTTTTGAAATAGAATTGTGTTTTAATGCTATGTTGTAACATTAAAAATCCCTTCTCTCCCAGGCAGGTGTATATGCCAGGATCTTTCCAGTTCTGACAATTACCAACTTACACATAGGCAGATTAAACAAGTTGAAAAGAAGTATTCATCACACTGCTTCATTGGGGTCTGACGGTACGTCCGCTGAACAAATAAAAAGGATGGCATAATATTTATAAATGAAACAGTCCCAGGACTCACATAGAATTTTTTTTAATGGTTTTAATGAAGATATATTGTAAGAGCTTACAGTTTGTCTCAGAAAACCAAAGAGGGTCTCCTTTGAGAACCACTGCAATACATTTGCTATTCCTGGGGTGCACTGGAAATCAACAAGTTAATAAAAACTGTTGTCTGGAAGTTTGAGTTAATAAATAACACTTAAACATAATTTCTAGGAGTTGGTAAGTTCTATAATTCTTCCTGTGTCCCTAACCTAACTGTCAAGCTGATCCTCAGGAATCTTAAAGACTAAAGCACTAGAATGCTCCATCAGTCGGGTAGTGTCAGAGTATACATGTGCCCTTGGCAGAGATGGGCACACGCCACACCTGTGTGTGCAGGGATGTATGCCCATGCCCACAACAGTGGGCTGGTTCACACCCTGGGTCTAAGAGAAAATCTGACTTTTAAGGGGGCCATTTTCCTTTTCCTTTTAATCATGATCTTAATGTTGAACCTGAACCCCAAACAGACATGATTTCGGGGAGCAACACAACAAGGCACTTTGAGGGGATTAGATTTCTTTAAATTTAAAAAAAAAATGTAAAAACAGGAGGACTTTTAAATCAACATTTTATAATCTGAGTCACGCTCATGCTTTTGCACCTTTCCTTTGAAAAATATTGTCCGAGTTGACCTAAAATCTGCATAGCAGAGCATGACCCAGTTGGAAAGAAGTGTGCAAACACTAGGCAGCACTAATGAAAAGCGATGTCCTCTTGCCCTTTGGATCCATACCAGGGCTGAAAGTTCTGACTCTGTCGAGAATCATCATATTCTTTACTTATAGAAAAACATTTAAATAAGAACAATGTATTCAATAATATTTTTTTAAAAAAGGTTTATTTTAGCAACTCCCATTCATGATAAAAACTCTCCACAAAGTCAGTTTAGAGGCAACATACTTCAACATCTACTAGAAACTCACAGCTAATATCAGGTACTCTGAAAGCTTTTCCTCTAAGATCAGGAACAAGACAAGGATGTCCCTTCTCACCACTTTTATGCAACATAGTACTGGAATCCTTGCCACAGTTATCAGACAAGAAAAAGAAATAAGAGGCATCCAAATTGATAAAGGAGTAAAGCCTTCACTACTTGAAGAGGATATGACACTGTATTTAGAAAACCCCAAAGACTCCATCAAAATCTACATGAATGGATAAATGAATTTAGTAAAGTTACAGGATACAAAAGCAATATATGGAAATCATTGCATTTCTGTGTCCTAATAATAAAGTACAGAAAGAGAAATGAGGGGTAAAATCCTATTCACAATTGCCAGCTTAACAAAAAAAATAAAATATCTAGAATAAACTTGACTAAAACTAATAAAAAAGGTTTATTTTAAAGTTAACTATTCTGAACCAAAAAACTGAAAATACACACAGATAGACCTACCACCGACCCCCTACTGGTAAAACTGTCTCTTAACCATTTGAAATTCAATTTAATACAGTGGTCCTCAAGATGTGGTCCCCAAGCCAGCCCCATTAGCACCACTCTGAAAGTGGTTAGAAAAGCAAATTCTTGGGTTCCACCCCAAATCTGCTGAATCAGACACTCTGAAGGGGGGACCCAGAAACGGACGGTTTACTAAACTCTGCGGGTGATTGCAATGCAGGTTGAAGCTTGAGGACCACTGATTTATACACTTAACTATCTGAAAGACCACCAGGTGTCTGAACATAAGCCAACCGTATGACATTGCTCACTGATAAGGCAGATAAACCAAGAGGGTTTCTGGAGCGTCTGGCCCTTATCCTTAACATTCTCCTTATGCTGAAGAAAGGGGAGTAATTCAGGATGAAGATTTTTTTTTCTTTTCTTTCTTTCTTTCTTTCTTTCTTTCTTTTTACAGTCAAGGTCCATTGATGTAAGAGGCAGAAAACCAATTGGGTTCCACAGAAAGGCAAAAAAAAAAAAAAACAAAACAAAAAACCCCACAAAACAAAACAAAAAACCATTTAGATGATATTTTTTGTTCCTTACAATAAAAAATATATTCAGCTTGCTTTTTTCAGTTGACTAGGAAGAACAAAGAACAGTAAGACAAAACCAGGAAAAACAACTTGGTTTTCTATTACAGTTAATTAAGGGAGACATGCTAGATTTTATAGAGAAGCTAATTTTCTTGATAGGCAAAGGATTTCATTATATTCTCTAAGTACCATAGCCCATTCCTCCGTCTAAAGTAGCTGCATAATAAATAGTCACTAACATTAAGGGAAAAGGTACAAATAAAATAAAAAAGTAAAAGGAGATACATTGAAAATTCTCCCAGGGAGAAATACAGACATAAGACAGAGGATAAAAACAGACATGTACACAGAGAGAAGGAAGACAACCAAGTGGAAAATAGAGCAAAATGAGAGATCAAAGGCAAAAGAATGATACAAACGAGGAACTAAACTGATCTATAAATTATAGGAGTAAGGCTCATGAGCTTCAGTTCAGTGATCCAGCTGCGAAAGTATACATTTTCTCTTTTAAAAATTATTTCTAAAAATCCTTGTCCAGAGTGCTTGCCAAGTTTCAAGGGTCAAGAAGTAGACCCTTCGGCATGCAGGGTTCCACCTAACTGAGGATGCCCTTGACCAAGACAAGTGCTTGGGTCTGAGGAGTGTGGCTTGTGGCAGTGAGCAACCTGTCACAGGACACTCAAGCCAAGAAGGAAAGGCGGCTGTGAGGAATGTGGCAGATGCTCTGTCAAAAGAAGGGGGGGGGGGAGGGAGAGGTTGGTTGTTTTATTTTATTCTTTTTAATCTTCAATTGTGCTGAGAAAACTTCTCAAGAGTTTCAATTTATAGCAGCTGTTTCACAGATATGTAAGCATGGGAAACATGGCTCAATGAGCCAAGGCCTGTGAATTCTCACCTTGAACCAAAATTCATTTTAGCTTCTTAACCAGTTACCTCCCTATTTCATGCTTGGTTTCATCTCAGCAAGGAGACCATGCTCTAATCTCATTCAGTGTGGTAACAGAATAGTTTAATAGTTCAATAGCTCAGTTGTAAGCAGAGCTGGACTAAGGGGAAAATGTAATCTACCATGAGTTGGCGAGAGACCTACCACCCATCCCCAAGGAGGATCCTACTTGTTCAAGAAAAGACATCAGAAAGCATAAACCACGACAACACAACATAACACACACACAACAGAGCTGGTAGCCACGTCTTGAAAGTCGGAAGAGTTGATCCAACTCTACAAAATGGTAGTCTTTCCAGCTAACTCTTGCATCTAGGAAGCCACTAGCCCTCCATGCAGCTTAACTGGGTGCCAGAGCAGCACTCTGTCTCCTGAGGCAATAAAGCTGAAGAGAGCAGCGAGGGGAAACAACCCACACTTCATTGTCGCTATACATCATATATTCACATGCCCTTTGTCCAAACCCATAGAATGTGCGCCACCAAAGGTCAACTATGGACTCCAGGTGAGGATGTGTCCATAGAGATTCATCAGTTGTAACAAATGGAGCACGTCGTGGGGGATGGTGATAATGGGGGAGGCTGTGCACGTGTGGGGTACCTCTGTACCTTCCTCTCAATTGTTCAGTGAACCTTAAACTGTTCTAAAATAATAGTCTTTAAAAAACCCCCACATTTCCATTCCTGCATTTTGAACCCAATCAAATGTTCTTCTCTACCAGTAGGCTGGAACCTCCAGCAAGGTAGATGACATTTAGTGCGCAAGTGGTAGAATTGAATCTCTCTTACAGTTGCCAAACTTCTTAAATTTATTTAAACTTGTCATTCATTTGGTATTGGACTTAACAGCAATCAGTCCTTGATAATAATGCAATGAAAACATATTGCTCAAAGGAGACCATTACAAGGAAAAGAAAGAGGATAATGAGAAACAATGTAAACTCTGTATTTGTTTTAAATACATATGTAAAGATATTAAATACATTTGTCTACATAGAGACATATGCTGTTTTTCAGTCTCTATGAAGAAACTCCTTTGCTGTCAAGAAAGTCTTTGTTTTGAGAGTTGGCAGACCTGGATTTGTGTACATCTCTCATTGGTCCCCTTGGTGCCTTACTGTGTATATCTTCAAAGCAGAGTATTGGGCAATGAGAGGAAATCTTTCTTGCACAACAAAATTCTACGATGGGTGATCATTCTTGAATCACTGAGCTCAGGTAAGTCATTTTTCAAATAATCCAACTTAGTAGACAAATAATATATAAGATTCCACGTGAGTCATTTTTATCAGTAAAATAGAGAATTTATCATCCTTTCTATTATTCAAATTGTTACACCGTTTCAAACATTCAATCAAGGGAAGAGGCAAAATTGACTATGTCACTGTCAAGACATGATTGCACAACAATGGCCTTGAGTCAAGACTGGGAGGCAGCATTTCCTGCACTGGCATGAAAGGCTGATTTATGACAAATGTCCAAAGTGGTGGTATTTGGAGCTCCTTCCCCACTTGAAGTAAAAACAGAGTGATTTTATCAGGAACTACTATTCACTTTCAATGTGGCAAGTCTTTCATATTTCTGATTAGACTCTTAACAGACTCATCAGAGAGAGGAGGCAATGGAATTCTTGAGTGCTCTAGTACACAAAAAATCAGAATGTGTTTATAATGCATGTGTGTCTGCAGTGCGTGTCCTTAGAAAAACACATATCTGTTTTTCGAGATCATGTTCGTCCCTTGCTTCAAAAAAGTTAAGAGAACTAACATTTGTTGAGTACCTCCCAGGAGCTAATTATATTACTGACATTATATCCTTTAGTGTTCACAATGAAGTTAAGTAGATATTATTATTATCTCCATTTTCAGAGAGGAAACTGAAAAGGATAAAATAATCGGTCCATGTTATCAGACTGCTAGTGGGAGTGTTGGGATTCTAACTAGCTGTGCTCAATTACCAAACCAAAGTACTTCTGATCATACACTGTTGCACCATTTTCTAGCAATTTTCCACTGAAGTTCTCGGTGTCTTCTCTCATTGTTGGTTGTCAAAAAGTAACACTTAGTTACACCCTCCCCCCCCCACACACATCTCTCTATCCATATTCATCCATACATGAGTTACAGCGGGGTATAGTGGTGCATGAACTCTGGACCAGAACTACCTGCATCCCCATAAAGGCCCCAACGACCTATGTACCACACAGCAAGATGCCTCGTCCCTTTTGGACTCATTGTCCCATTAGTACAACAGGTATGCTGATAGCATGATAGCTAACAATGGTGCCTGAAACATTTTAAGCACTTTTCCAGTATAAGCCATGAGTGCAGTCAGTTAAGGGTAAAACTCTTGGATGATATTTCTCATTGGATATATCTTAGCTGGAATAGTTTTGATGATTGAAATTTAGTGCTAGGGAGGCAGATATTAAAATTGAGATAGATGTATCAATCAGTTAGTTTCGTTCCTTCTCTATGCCCCTAGGTTCCCTAACCCTACTCAGTTACATCAGTGAGTATGATGGGTCAGAAGGTCTCCCTGAATCAGAACAATTTTACTCTCTACAAAATACATGACTTGAGGATCACATAATAGAGTAATCATGAAATGGAAGATGAGCCCTGTAGTGTTGTAAATGAAAGTACTGATTTCATAGACCCATGTATATCGTAGCATTATTCACGATAGCCAAAAGAGAGAAACAATCCAAGGGTTCATCCACAGATGAATGGATAAACAAAATGTGATAGATCCATACAATGGAACATTATTCGGCCCGAAAAAAGGAAAGAAATTCTGACACATGCTACGGCATGGTAGAGCTTTAAGGACCTTGTGCTAAGTGAAATAAACCAGACCCCAAAGGATGAATATTCTATGTAACTATGATGCTACTTACATGAAATAGCCACATTAGTCAAATTGACAGAGACAGAAAGTAGTATGGTGGTTTCCAGGGCCTGGGGGAGATTGGAAATGGGATGTTATTGCTTAAATGAGCACAGATTTTCAGTTTTACCAGATAAAGAGAGCTCTGGAGATGAGTTATACAACCATTTGCATGTGCTTAACACAACTGAGCTGAACTTAAAAATGGTCAAGAGGGTTAATTTCATGTTATGTGTATGTTACCCCCCCATTTAAAAAAATTAAATACTGAATTTTAAAAAAATTCAATCAAATCAACTACTTCAATCAAACCACCACGGTGGCCCCCGATAAGGGGGAGGGTGTTCTGTTGTCGCTGATCTAAGAAGTCGAATGACATCATCAATGCGTTTTCCTGTCAGCAGCCCATCTCGGTGACAAGCCGCAGCTGTTCTGTGTTTCACAATCCAAGGGTGGGTCTTGACCACCCACCTTTGGCCTTTGATTCTTTCCTAGGGGAGGTACAAATAGGGCTCTTGAATTAAAGGTATGTGTGGAAAAAATGCATGTGTGTATCCCTAGATGGTCATGGCTGTTGAGTCCCTTTACATAGGGGAGAAGAAGGAGGAGAATGAAAAATCTTTCTTATAGGGCAGGCGGGTTAGATCCCATGACTGTCAGATGTGATGTTTCTATTTCTGATGGCGTCCCTGGAGCTCTACGCCCCCTCCCAGGGTCTCTGTGTATTTGCACCCAGGTTTTTGCAGGGGGTATGAATGTCAGGTCTGTGTTTTGGAACCTGGGCAATTAGCCCAAGAAAGGAATGGTTGACTATTTTAGTTAGTTAGGACCTATTTCAATATTTGTGACCAATGATTTTAATATGAGTCCTTTAGGTTAAAATTGCTGCCTATCAATTCTTTCAAACTGAAATGAATTCTTTGAGCTTCACAAGTATGTGTGAACTGCATATCTTTTATTTCGCAGTTGGGAGGAAGGAGAGGGGAGGACACACATTTTGTTTCCACATGAATGGGGACCAGCCACCTTCAAGGCCAACGTACTAATTAACGAACAATTGATTATCCTTCCTAACAGTAGAAAAGTGAAAATGAGAATCTGTTTTACTAAGAGCTATTCCTTCATTTAGACATTAGCATATGTTTTTTATGCTTTCCTTTCTGACTATCTGTAAACTTCCCAGTGTGTGTGAGTGTGTGTAAGAGACACTGTATGTGGGGCAGGGGTGTACATTCCAGGGGGCTGGACGCTGAAATGTAATTCGAAACAATACCAAGTCCCGCTGTTCAAAGAGTTGAAACTTTGTTTCTGATATACCCATGACACCCACCACTACAAGCTTATTTCAAAAAGGGCAGCTGTCAAATAGCTTGTCGTTGGCTTTACAGAAAATGAAATGCAAAGTGACCCCGTTTTACTGTAAATGTCTCTTGATTCGAACCGTCTCAAAAAGTAGTAGCCTCTCTGAGGACTGAGTGCCACCTGTTACTGGAAAGGGGCCAAATGACCTCTGACCAGACTGCTGCTGGGGAAGCTGGGCCACATCTGTGATTTCCATTAGCATCCACCTTTTTTGACCCATCAAGAGGCTGGGGCAGAACTCGGTTAAGGAGGGGAAGTTGCTTTCAAAAAAAATGAGATGAAAGAGCCACCAGAGTCAAACAACTTAGTACAATGACAATGTGCTCTTTTGCACGATCCTCAGAACTGACCTTCGCCTTCCAAAATGTTGCTTCCAGAATATTAACCCATCAGGGGCCTGGAGAGAAGCCACAGCAAATGGCGAGCCCATTGGGAGGGAAGGGTGGATCTTGATGGCAAAGTCAAAGTGATTCTGCCTTTCTTTAAGCCCCCAAAGAAGTCTCAAAGACCACAGTGGCACAGGTCCAAACTGAGCCTTTGCCCTAACAGACCTCTCTCGGATCACTGGTTCTCTGCCGAAGCTTGAGAAACTGAAAGTGGCCTTGCCAGGAACTATTTTAGCGGGGTCGCCAAGCTTCACAAGAAGGGGAAGCAAGAGCCTTACACCAAGTTTCCCTTTTGCGTTTCACCAAGAACAGGTGTTTGCTTTGCTCAAGGGAAGGCTTCACAGGAGGGATGCCATGCACAGCTAAAAACAGTGATGGGATTGCTCGGCTGTCATAACTGAGATCGGGTCACATCACCAAAGGGGATTATTCCTCCAGCCATTTTCTATGACTACGATATTAAATGTACACATGTATGTGTGTACACAATGCCTGAATCAGATGAAATGACCACCCACCACCTCCCCACCATGCATGGGAATAATTAATATATTAGGGGGGCTCTCTTCTCTGCTGGTTATAGCAACACAATTACTTTACACACAACATCTCATTTAATTTTCACCGTGCTATGAAATAAGCATTATTGGCCTCACCCTATAGATGGGAAAACTGATGCATAAAGAAATCGAATAAAATGGGAAGGTGGCAAAACTCGGAAGTGGCAGAGTTGGGATTTGAGTTGAGAAGTCCAGAGTTTTACATAGTAGAAATGTACATAGTAGAAATGTAACATTGTATCCATCATACCAAGTCATTCAAGAATCCTGGTGAATATCAGCAAAGCTCGTTCATTAATTTTCCTCTTCTTTGCAGAGCTGGCCTTCAAGCCTGGAAGTGTGGCATCACCTTCTTGCCTCCCAGAGTCTCTCTGCTTTTGCTGTTTTCAAATCCAATCTAAGATTAACATTTGACCTACCTTCTTTCCATGATCCCCATGACCAACCCTCTGGACAGTGTATCCTGAATAATAGAATCAGGCAAATGGTCTTTGCCCACTTTCCTGAGGAGAATGGCTATCTGTGGAGTTCTGGAAAGGCATCATCTATGCAGCCACAGCGCACTGCCTTGTCCCTCCTTTAACCAGAGTCCCACGATATCAAATCTTTCCCATAGCTACATCAGGAGAGAGAAAGAGTCAGTTTAACAGATGACCATCAACTTTCCCTTTCCAGCCTTTGTTGGATCTTTCTCCTTTCTTTTCTAGCTCTTCCATTCCCTGGATTAAAAAGACTGTGCTGTGTTGCTGTGCTCAAGATAGATCCATCGATCAATTGATCGATCATAGTTGGATCATAGAACAAATCTACTTAGATTTAAATATCAAGATAGAAATAGGTATCAAGATAGGAAGATATACATGTATGTGTATGTATTCATATTATTAGTTTGAAGTCCCTGGAGGCAGCCCTAAGATAAGGATCCAATGCAAATAGCAAACATTGGTAAGGGGAGGGATAATTTAAAAACAGAGAAGGGAAGTAAAGTGAGTTGGGGGAAATTGGAGGGGGAGACAAACCATGAGAGACTGTGGACTCTGAGAAACAAACTGAGGGTTTTGGAGGGGAGGGGGATGGGGGTTAGGTGAGCCTGGTCGTGGATATCACAGAGGAGGACACATACTGCATGGAGCTGGTTGTGGTGCATAAACAATGAATGCTGGAACACTGAAAAGAAATAAAATAAAATAAAATGGAAAAGAAAAAAGAATAACCAAGCAACCTCCACTGAGGGCAAATGGAGCTTAATTCCACTAGGGAATTCTGGGGGACTGTGTAACACTTCCTACTCAAAGTGGGTCATTCCCATCATCCCAAGCTCCATCCCAAATCCTCGGAGTCAGAACGTGAATTTACGACAATATTACCAGGTGATAAAGTCTGTAGAGTCCTGGGGGAGAATATGCTTTATGCCTCAATATTAAACGAAGGGGAGAGAAACCTGAGAGATTTATCCGTTACTCTTCGTCTGACATTGGTGGTAAGCTTCTTCTCGGGGTTTGAATTTTCTGGCACCGTGGCTCAGCCGCCAGCTAGGCAGAACATTAATGCTCCAGTGGCCACAACGAAAGTCCTGAGATAGAAAATTAAAGGTGTTAGCAGTAAGCAGCTGTCAGCATGTGCTACTATTACAAGTTCAGTTATGCTAGAGCTATATATAAATAGGATATTAAAGTTTAGATTGCATTTCATAATAATCACCAGTGCTGGTTCAATATTAAAGGTGCATTAGGTACACTCAAGTAAGCAGCATTTCATCTAGGAGAAATAGAGCTGTTCATTCACTATTCACACCATGATCACCATTTACTATAGGGGCATTAAAATAAATGTAACATTATTTTTTACTCAGTAGTTATTTCAGGCATAGGCCATGAGTGAGGTCAGGAAATAGGCTTCCATATTTCACTTACGTATTATAATTCCTAATATTAACCTTCTGCAGGGTGGGGAGGCACCCGACCAATGTTCTTCTTTGCAAAGACAAACCGTACCGCACAAAATCTGGAGTACATTCAAGAGCTGAAATTACAGTGGAAAAAAAGATTTGACTCCTATTATAATGTTAAACACTGGTAAAAAGATTTGGACAATATCCAGAAAAATTCATGACTGCTCCCAGACACAATAAAGTAACTACACAAGAAAAGCAGTTTCCAGGAAAATGTTAGTATTGTTACGTATCACGTGTCTTTCAAAGGAATATCAAAATATTCTGTATCATACAAGTAAAAAAATTAAAAACAAATTTAAGATGCTTTCAAAAGTTTCTAAATAATTAGCATGGGGGGAAAATATAACAGAATAGTACCCCTTAGGCACATAAAACTTAAAAAAAAATCTTAAATAAGTCTTTATGTTTAAATTATAGAACTATAGAAAAGTATGAATCCAAAATTTTGGGATATAACAAGATATATTTATTATAAGCTCAAATTATAAATTTAACATTTTAACTTCATTAAATAAAATACAAATAAAAATGAGTCAGCTATGTATCTTTTTATATATTTTTTGCTCAATATAACATCAAGTGAATTGTAAAATATTCAAAATATTATAAAATTACATGTATTACTTAGGTATTAGCCAACTATCAACATGGAAACATTGTGTTCAAAAAATGAAAAGTTAAGGGCGCCTGGATGGTTCAGTCGGTTAAGCCTCTGCCTTCGGCTCAGGTCAGTGCCCCAGGGTCTTGAGATCGAGCCCCACATCTGGCTCCTTGCTCAGTGGGGAGCCTGCTTCTCCCTCTCCCTCTGCCGCTCCCCCTGCCTGTGCTCTCTCTCTCTCTCTCTCTCTCTCAAATAAATAAATAAAATCTTTTAAAATAAATGAAAAGTTAATGCATACAGTATGTTCTTAACATGCGTTAAGTAATGAAATTCTGCACGTTTTTTGCCTCTTCTCTTCCTTTCTCTCTCCTCTGCCCTTTAACTTCCAGCCGCCAAAACAATTGTATATCCATGAAATAAGTCTCCTCTGAGTACACTGTGCATCGCATTTTCTGTGTACTTCTCACAATCTAAGTTAGCTGCTTGTTGGAGAATAAAGCCTAGCAAAATCCTCCTTCTGCATGAGTGGACTCCCTGACGTCATGAGTAGTTTCTGCTCTGGCTAAAACAGGGAGGAAGACATCAGTGGCTTTCAGTCATGTATGTCTTCATGGTATGGCTGACAGACTCATTGATACTGGAAAGAAAATTTCTGCCAAAGTTGGTAATTCATTCCTCTATTCACTCTCTTCTAAATTTCAATGAGGAAAATATCCACCTTGGAATATCAGTTTGGGTATTTTCCTCACAGAAGTAAAAGGATTCTCCCGTTCCCCAAAGCACACACAGAGAAGACGCCTTGCAGAGAGACACAGAGCAGACGGTGCTGGGACGTGGACGGGGATCACTGACCAGCAGATGACACGTCTGAGAGCAAAGTTATGAGGACAGAATGGGATGAGTCTTCAGGATGAAAGTGAATCTGAGAATACGAAAGGTCCCAAACTAAGTGGGTTTGTATCAGAAACTACATGGGTTCTAGACCAGTGCTCTCTAACGTAAGTCCCACTTGCTCTTTTAAATGTTCTAGTAGCCCCACTGAAGAAAACTGAGGGGTACCTGGGTGCTTAGTCAGTTAAGTGTCTGACTCTTAGTTTCAGCTCAGGTCATGATCTCAGGGTGGTGAGATTGAGCCCCACGTCTGGCTCATGCTCAGCAGGGGGTCTGCTTGAGATTCTCTCTCCCTCTCCCTCTGCCCCCCCCTTCATTCTCAAATACATCAATAAATCAGTTTAAAAAGGCAAAAAAAGGAGTGCCTGGGTGGCTCAGTGGGTTGAGTCTCTGCCTTCAGCTCAGGTCATGATCTCACGGTCCTGGGATCGAGCCCCACATCGGGCTCTGTGCTCAGCAGGAAGCCTGCTTCCCCTTCTCTCTCTGCCTGCCTCTCTGCCTGCTTGTGATCTCTCTCCCTCTGTCAAATAAATAAATAAAATCTTTTTAAAAATTTTTAAAAAGGGCAAAAAGAAACAGATAAAGTACAGTTTTTTGTTTTGTTTTGTTTTGTTTAAGATTTTACTTCTTCATTTGACAGACAGAGATCACAAGTAGGCAGAGAGGCAGGCAGAAGAGAGGGGGAGGAAGCAGGCTCCCCTCTGAGCAGAGAGCCCGATGTGGGGCTCGATCCCAGGACCCTGAGACCATGACCTGAGCCGAAGGCAGAGGCTTAACCCTCTGAGCCACTCAGGTACCCCGAAAGTACATTTAAATACTATATTATTTAACCCATTATGTACAAAATGCTATCATTATTAATATAGAGAGATAGGTAGCATTATTTTTTCATACTAAATCTTGAAACTCAAGGGTCAAATTTATACTTCATAGCGCATTTCAAGTGCCCAAAGCCACCTGTGACTAGCTGCCCTCATGCTGGTCAGCCCAGCTCCAGACAATCTCTTAAACAGACCAAAATGCTTTTAAAATATTTGCAGGATCTGGGGTGCCTGGGTGGCTCGGTTGGTTAAGTATCTGCCTTCAGCTCAGGTCATGATCCCGTGATCCTGGGATCCAGCCCCACACTGGGCTTCCTGCTCCATCTCCCTCTGCCTCCTGCTCTGCCTGCTTGTGTTCTCTTTCTCTCTCTTTCTCTCTGTCAAATAAATAAATAAAATCTTTTAAAAAAATTATTTACAGGATCTTTGACAGCTGGATCAAAAACTCTAGCTTTATTCATGAAGCCAAATCTGCATTTTTACTATAGTGAGGTCTGACCTCTTCCATTTATACTGAGAATTCCAGCCACCTAATAGACTTATCTATAAGGATTATTTTGTCAACCAATTTAAGGTCATGTACTCTCCTTCATTCTAAACTCATGTTATGAGCCATACTCCCCACCCAACACTCTCTCACACACACACACATGCACACGCACACACACAGACACACACAACTGTAGTATCCTATCCTCTTGCCCTGGGAATTGCTTTCTTTCTTTCTTTCTTTCTTTCAAGATTTTTATTTATTTGACAGAGAAAGACACAGTGAGAGAGGAAACACAAGCAGGGGGAGTGGGACAGGGAGAAGCAGGGTTCCCGCTGAGCAGGGATCCGGATGTGGGGCTCGATCCCAGGACCTTGAGATCTGAGCCGAGCCTAAGGCAGACGCTTAACCACCAAGCCACCCAGGCGCCCAAGAGTTGCTTTAAATTAGAAAGATATTTTAGTCTGATTCATGTTTTCGTACAATATGTTCTGCTTACAAATGTTATCAGTCTAAGGTACAGAAAAATCCTTGTGTCAAAGCTTCCACTAGCTCTTTGTGTGGCCAGAGGAAAGATATCAAGAGCAAATGGTTCTATTGTTTGAAAAAAGTTACATATACAAGGACTCACTTTTTTATGTGCTATGGGCCTCTGGTCAATTCTGGAATTAGGAAGGAGACAAAGGGCAGCCTGTCACTTCAGCGCATAAAAATATCTATCGCCATCCCCTCGGGGAGCAGTCTGAACATACTACGTTATCATTAGAGAAATGTTTCTTATTCTTAATAGGGATCTTGGTTGTGATGTTTGTGAAACTTTGTATCTCTCCTGAGACAATAGTTACCTATGACATGACCCAGAAAGAATAAGAATAAAGCATGTTTCCATATTATACTACCAGGAAAATCTCGAAGAACAATGAATCTGGAATGCCAAGATTTATCCTAGACTATCTTTTAAAAAAATAATAATAATAAAATCTGTCTCCCAGTGATATCCTACCTTAATTTGGGAGGTGTCCTGCTGCAAGCGATTGCCCCTAGGGATTACATTGGTTAAGGTCTGCAAATGGATGGAAAGGGACTGATTCTAGGACATCCCTGATACCAATGAGTAGAGGGTGCATTTCTCCAAAGGGGAGATGAAGATTCACATTCTGGTGGTTTGAAAAAGAAAGCCCCCCTCAGGGGGTTGGGGGCCAGGGTAGGCACACTCGGTATATCCATGAAGGGTTAAACCCACTGTTTTTTTTTTTTCCTGGACTATTAAAACCAACTTGTAAAGCATACACTATTAATTTCTCCTATATTGTATTCTCTTACAGTGTTTCAAATAACACTCCCGTGTGATAGAATAAAGACAGGGCCAGTTATATAATGTGCAGAGCCAGTACAACATGAAAATGCAGGAATCTTTGTTAAAAATCACTAAAAATTTCAACAAAATGGGGGTACACACCTGTGAGGAAATATTCAGTCTTTAAATGGAAGGAAATTCTGACACATGGTCAGTAGCAAACAGCAGGGGTACTAAAAACAAAAGAAAAATTTAAAAGCAATCAGAATAAGAGGTAGATTACCTACAAAGGAACAGCGATTAAACTAAAGGCAGAATTCTCATTAGCATTACAAGAGACCAAAAAAAAACAGCAGCACAATGCCCTTCAAGTAATGGGAGAAAATGGTTGTCAACCTGGAAAGTTCGATCTCCCTCAATTATTATTCAAGAGTAAGGTGAATTCACGACAATTTCAAACCAATCAAGTCTGACAGTTTACAACTCATGGACTTTTCCATCACTGAGAGAATGAAAAAAAAAAAAAAAAGGAGATATATTACTTGGAAGGAAACTAATCCCGGGAGGAAAGAGTGGCGTGTAACAAGTATTTCATAGTTCCTCATTCTACCGCCTTGTCTCATATCTTTTTTTGTTTTTATTTTTCATTTATTTATTTATTTATTTGACACAGAGAGAGAGAGAGAGAGAGAGATCATAAGTAGACACAGAGGCAGGCAGAGGGGGAAGGGGAACCAGGCTCCCCGCTGAGCAGAGAGCCCAATGCAGGGCTTGATCCCAGGACCCTGAGATCATGACCTGAGCCGAAGGCAGAGGCTTTAACCCACTGAGCCACCCAGCTGCCCCTGTTTTTATTTTGTATTTCTTGTTTTCTCTGTGCTACCTTCTGAATAATTTCTTCAGAATTTTCTAGTTTACGAATTCTCTATCGAACTGCTGATACTACTCTGTGATTGTTAGGATCAGGTTCAGGTAAAGTGATAGAAAAAGCCACTAATGGCCATGGCTTTAACAGGAGGAGAAATTCAGCTTTGGGTCAAAATGGAGTAACAGGGACTGGATTTATTCTCCTGTCTGAGGAAAAGGAAAAGAAAAACCAACAACACTGGACATCAGCTAACAGAGGACACTGATCCCGACTGAAGAGAAGAAAAAATGTCAGTCCTATAACTGCCGGAGCTTGCGGCTGTGAGAGAACTGTCATTCCAGGCTGTGTCACTACGAGGGAGCGCTTAAGGGGAGCCTACTAGATTCTGATTCGATGGAGCTGGGAGTCTCAGGAGATCAAGACAGACAAAGCTGCAGGACTGAATGCTGAGGAGAGGGGAGCCGCACACAGCGGGAAACCCGGACATCTGCAGAAGGTTCTGAAAGATCCCCCGGGGCTCCAAGCACCCCGGAATGGACCCCTTCTCAGGAGGAGACCCCCGGACCCAAAAACCAAGCCGAGTCCACTGATCAGATGCAAACAGCACGAGGTTTATTGAGTTGACACAGGTACCTGCGGGCGATCAAGTCTTAGGAAGACTCGCGCGCCAGCCCTTTGTTCAGGGCCTTTTTATGGGGTTTGGGGAAGCAAAAGCATACGTACAGAAGCAGAAACATAGTTACAAGGTTCTTATTGGCTGGTTTAAATGTAAGGCATACTCGGTGTTTGTAGATTGGCTTTGAAGGACCCCGGCACGCGAAGAGAAAGGTGGGGAGGGGGAGTGAGGAGGGGGAGTTGGACCTTATTACTCAGCAGAGAAGCATCCTGCCTACGTGACTAGGCCCACGTACCTAGGCGACCCCCTTGCCTATGTGACTATGCGCATAAAGTATCCTGTTGAAACAGGAGACCAGTATCACCCCCTAAAAGCCAAGTGGTTACAGAAAGGCAAGGGAGTGGTTAAACAATTAACTGGGGGAGGGGTCTAACAGGGGAAGGGCGAGCGATTACAGAAAAGCCAAGAAGCAGTTAGTTAATCAATGGCTGGGGGGGGGGTGTCTATATGCGGAGTCTTTCAGTTCTCCACAACAGTCGCTGAGTAATAATCCTGTGAGTGTGACAAAACCATCAGAAGCTACAGAATGAGCCACTCAGAGGGATTAGAGGAAATAATACCTGAGCTCACACAGGCCGGGAACAGCTCCCATTCTCTCACAAGTGATACCGAAAAACCATACGGTTTGTGAGGCATGGGGTAGAGCACATGGAGAAATGGGTGAAAGTGGTCAAAAGGTACAAACTTAAAATAAGTCCTGGGATGTAATGTACAGTCTGGTGACTCTGGTTAACGCTAGCATACATTGGAAAGTTGCTAAGAGGGTATATCTTGGAAGTTCTCATCACACACAAAAAATTATAACTGTGTGGATAGATGCTAACTAAATTTACTGTGGAAGTCATTTAGCATTTTATATTATAATATAATTCAGGTATATTATATATGATATCATATGTACGACACAATAGATTATAATACTATATCATATATTATATATGTATATAATCACTATGCTTACACCCAACACTAATACAATATGATAAGTCAACAGGAAAAGAAGAAATAGGGACACCTGTGTGGCTCAGTGGGTTGAGCGTCCAGCTCTTGGTTTTGGCTCAGGTCATGATCTAAGGGTTGGGACACTGAGTGCTGCCCTGGGCTCTGTGCTCAGAGGAGAGTCTGCTGGAGATTCTTTCTCTTCTTTCCCTCCACCCTTCCCCCATAAGTAAGTAAGTAAATAAATAAATGAATACATCTTTTTAGAAAAAGAAGAAATAGACCTGGATGTCCCTACACGATAAAAGAACTTAAATTTGTAATTACAAAGAACATTCCAGACCAAGATAGCTTCATTGGTGAATTCTACCAAGCAGCTGCAAAAGAAATAATATTAATTGTACACAAAGTTTTCTAGAAACTAAAGAGGAGATAATACTTCCTAACTCCTTCCATGAAGCTGAAATTACTTTGATAAAAACATTACGAGACAAGAAAACTATGGATCAATACTTCCCATAAACTTAAATGTAAGAATTATTTGAAAAGCATTTAACAAACCAAATCTAACAAAAAATAAAAATAAAATGCTAAGTTGTAAGTTGGCTTAGCATTTTAAATACTACCAATGTAATTCAACAACCTAAAAAAGAAAAACCACATAATCATCTCTACAGAGGTAGAAAGTTTGACAAATCCAACATCTGTTCCTGGTAAAACCTCTTTGCAAATTAAGAATAGAAGGGAACTCGGGGTGCCTGGGTGTCTCCTTGTCCTTGCTGACCTCTCCAGCTTCATTTCTTTTTTTATCCTGCAGGAACACAGCATAGGCACATGCTAGCTTCCCTCCGCCAACTTCATCCCTCCCTCCCTGGGCCTGGGCCTTCAGCTCAGGTCATGATCCCAGGGTCCTGGGATAGAGCGCTGCATCGGGCTCTCTGCTTACCGGGGACCCTGCTTCCTTTCCTCTCTGTCTGCCTGCCTCTCTGCCTACTTGTGATCTCTCTCTGTCAAATAAATAAATAAAATCTTAAAAAAAAAAAAAAGAATAGAAGGGAACTTCCTCAACCCAATAAAGGACATCTACTAACCTACAACTAACATAAAACTTAATGATAAAAGACCGACTGCTTTCCTCAATGTGAAGAAAAAGACAATAATGTTTGCTCTCACCACTTACACTGGAGATTCTAAGCAGTGTAATAAGACAAGAAAAAGAAATAAAAGACTTCATTTTAAAAAGGAATAAAAACTTTATTTGCAGGCAACATGAGTGTCTATATAGAAAATTCAGTAAAATCTATAGGAAAGTTACTAGAATCAATGAGTTAGTTGAACGAAATCTTAGGATACAAGATCAATAGACAAAGGCAATTGTATTTCTATGAACTAACAATGAACAATTGAAAATTTAAAGAACCAAGAAATTTTCATAATCCCAAAGATTTGTGTCAGGATTTTCAATTCTGTTTTGTCTTCTACTTTTTCCCTTTGTTATGAATAAAATATTGACTTGATTTTAAAAATTTAAAAAACAATGACATTTACAATAGCATAAAAATTCCCATTACTTAAAGACACATCTGTCAAAGGAAGTAACCTGAAAACTATGAAGCCATGCTGAGAGAAATTAAAAGTAATGAAATAAATGGAGATAGAGGCTTCGTAAATCAGAGGACTCAACAGTAAGACAGTGATTTTCTCCAAACTGCTCTGCAGAATCAATATAATCCCAATCGAAATCCCAGAGGACTTTTTTTTTTATACAAATGAAAGCTGATTTTAAAATTCCCTTGAACATCCAAATGACCTAGAGTATCCAAAGCAAATGTGGGAAAGAACAAAAAGAAAAACAAGGAGAAAGAACACTCAGTAGTAAGTTTGCCCAAAGTCTGTCTGAATAAAAAGTTATAGCATGTCTGTTGTTTGGTGATGCAGGCAAGAACAACAAAAAAGACTGCAATGGCATCACATAGATTGGCAAAGTCCTATGCAGACTTGAGTCCAGTGAGTATTTGCTGGATATAATAAAAATTTGGTCAGACAGTAGAGTCTTGAAGGTTGGGGACATATTATAAATCAGCTGCTTTTGAACGTGATAAACAAATGAAAAATTTTTTTTTCATTTATGTATGATTTTTGCCCCACCTACTTCTTAAAAAGACTGCAAGTAGCTGGTAATTAGCTAGGAAAATATCCAAAGCCTTGTTACTTGACATATATATTTATTACCTTTGTGTATTTCCCTAATTTTTCTTCCATTAAACTAGAGGTTACTGAGGGACTTTCACTTTACAATACTAAATCATGGAGGAAACACATAGATCTCATATATGGTTTCCACCGTCTAGACTTCTTTGCCTATTTTAGATTCATCTAATGCATGGAGGACAATGGGATGTTTTCCAAGAGTAGAGTAAGAGCAACGTAATCATATGTCATCATATCCCTTCTTGTGTTAGGAAATTTCCCATCATTGTTCCAAGAAGGCAAACACTTGGGAACCACACTGCAGGAAATGAATGGTTTCACATAAATAGCTATTTGCCACGTTGTCCACAGTATCATAAAGTGTCTTAATAATGGTGCATTTCCTGCTCAGCATCTTCCCTTCCTGGGGAAAGTTCTATTCTTTCTAGAGAGGAAAATGGTGACTGGGGAATTTTCATTTCCTCTCAAAGAGATTTTCCCCATATTTATGGAAAATTGTACTAGCAATAAATGATGCTTCACGTTAGACATTAGGCTGATCTTTTAGGTGCACTACTGCTTTTGATAGGAATCAGGAAAGTCTTAAATATGTGATGAAAGTGCTGTATGTTGATGGGGTTGGGGGGAGGGGTAGTGTCTGAATCCATGGGTCTCATGTAAGCTTTTCTGGAACAGTGAACAGCACTTTCCTTTCAAATTTTAAAAATAATAAGAAAGGTGACAAAAATATGACAAATAAGAAAGATGACAAAAATCTCCATATGCTTTCTTCCAAATGGGCACTCTTTTCCAGAGTTTGGATACTAGAAGATTAAAGGCTGCCTGCATTCTGTTCTCATTTTTATCTTGCTTGTAGTGGTCCTTCTATATACAAATAATACTTCTTTTCGCCTCTCATTGACTGTTTTCAAATTCCCAAGGATGTCTCTCACCAGGACCTTCACAAGGACCTTCTGGTCCTTGCTGACCTCTCCAGCTTCATTTCTTTTTTTATCCTGCAGGAACACAACATAGGCACATGCTAGCTTCCCTCCGCCAACTCCATCCCTCCCTACCTGATGAGGCACCACATTCACACCTAATAAGGCAGCCATATGGAAATCATTTCAGTTCTGTAATGGCCTAGGTCTTCACCAGATGTTGGGCCTTTTCCATGTTGTTCTATTTGCTTAAAATACTGATCCTCATATACGCTTTGTTATGGACCTCAGGCTTCTAACGGCCCTGCCAAATTCTTATGTTGAAACTGTAACCCCCCACCAAAGGGTGGTATTAGGAGATAGGGTCTTTGGAAGATGATTAATTTATGAGGGCAGGACATCCATGATGAAATTAGTGTCCTTGTAAGATAAGGAGGAGAGCCAAACCTCTCTCTCTCAGGGGAGATTATGAGAAGGTAAACTGGGATGGGGGTTCACACTGTAGCCTAACTGTGGTGGTACCCTAATCTTGGACTTCCAGCCCCAGTACTGTGAGAAATGAATGTTTCTTACTTAAGCCTCCCAATACTAAGTGGTTTTTTCAGCAGCCTGAACTGACTAACACTGTCTTTGTTTGGCCATTTCCATGGATCCTCAATTTCAACTTGGTAGGCCCATCCTTTGAAAAGTTATTGGTTGGCCCTGCCAGTCAAGATTAGGATCCCATCTATGTGAACCTATCCTCCTCCACCATAACCCTTATTTTACTGTGTTTAAGGGACACTGTATTTTCAAAAGATGGTCACCCCTGCATCTCCTATCCCACATGTTTTCAACTTGTTGTCTTTCCCCAAGAGGTTGGGGGCAGAGGTTGGAAGAGCCTAATTCTCCTTCCCCAGGATCCAGGCTGTCCTGAGGAGCTAAGGGAATGGGGTAGAAGTGATGGTCCATGGTTTCCAAAGCTGGATCAAAAAAGAACCTGAAGCTTTTGGGTGTTTCTGTCAAGACATTTACTCTGGGGAAAAAGCCAGTTACCACACGAGGAGTCCAACTGCCCTAAGACTGTCATACTGGAGGGGAGCACATAAATGTCGCAGGCAAGAGCTCTCGATGACAGCTAAGCAAGAACTGCCAGCCAAGTGAGTGAAGACGTCTCCAGATAATTTCAGCCTCTGGTTATTAAGTCATGTTCAACGACTGAGTATGCTCAGCTAAGTCTCAGACATCATGGAACCCTGTAACCCATTTAAATTCCTAAGCTGCAGAACCATGAGCATAATAAATTAGTGGTTTAAGCTGCTAGATTTGGGAATAATTTGTTGCACAGCCATGAATTATTTAGGCTATAAGATCCTGCATCAGACTCTACAACACGAGGAGAGGAATTACATCTGATTTTTTTTTTTTTTTTTTTTTTTTACCATTATAGCCTCAGCATTTAGTTCAGTCTCTGGCACATAATAAGGTACTGAATAAATAATCAGAACTAAATAAATGGATGGATGGAGGGATGCCTGCCATCTTCTCCTAGCTTTGTGTTTGTCCATCTCTTTCTCACACTGTGATCTGCTTACAATTGGTTTGCCCAAGATACTGTTTTCCTTCTCTGTCAAGTTCTACATCATTAATTCCTAGGGAGTCCCTCTTGACCATTCCTTGACTCCTGTTTGGAACAATGAAATGGCCCATGGAAAGACCTTGTACCGTGTGGGTCTCAGGAAGCCCACTGGGTATGGCCCCATGTGGCCCTATTTTCCTGGGGTGAAGTGAGGCATGACTGGAGGCTATCAACCCTCTGAAGCCCATGACCTTGACAGTGGTCTTCATGGGGATGCAGAACCATTCATTAGCAAGATACTGCCTCTCTCTCTCAGAGCCTGCAGAGAGATAGCAACCATACCGAAGATGCCATCAACTTTGTGCTCCAGGGGTGTTGGCTGGTGGTGGGCAGGGGATTGAAGGGGAGAAGTGGGGAATTCAGACCCTCTGCTATAGCCTTAAAAAGTCTGTCATCTTCCCTCTCCACCCAAACCCTCTCCATGCTCTTACACTTGTTTGCACGTGGGCATGCGCACACACACACACACAGCCAGGAGGAGGCCTAGCATCCTTACTCACATCTGGTTGTATGTAGGATGCGTATAGCCTTCCACACTTAACCCGGTCATAGAGATAAAATAAAAATAAGAGGAATAAGGAGGGTAGGAAGAGAAGTGGGAAGGGAAGGGGAAGAAGGGCTTTTATTTCATGTTTGCTACATGCCATGAATTAAAATACAAAACTTTTTTTGCATAATGCCATTTAATTTGAAATAACAATTTACAAAACAAGCATCATTTCTCATTTGCAGGCAAGAAAACTACTGTTCAAACTCTTTAAGTAACTTACTCAAGATCACGAAGTTAAATGTGGGAGCCAGAAGTTTTAGCAGATCTGGCTATCTCTGAATTTCTTCCTCTTCCCATTCAACTGGTCTTTAGGGGGTTCTATGATCACCCAAATATATCCAAATAGCCCACAGGAGAGTGTTCAAGAAGGATAATAGCATGGAGTCCCTTTGATTCTGACTCTGTCCAGATTTGGACCCCATGTGACACCACCTGCTTGAATTCTACTGCCCCCTACACAATTACCAGGGTGTCTAAGCACAGCCAGGAACTCCTTACTGATCCAGAGTACAGAGTCTTGGCTGCCCTGTGAGGGGAAAAAATTCAGGTCATGAGATTCCAACATAAGGCATTGCACTATGGAGGAGATGATTGGGAGATCCAGCTGATGGCTTTCAGCCATACATTGCTTTATACCCAAGAATGCATTTCTGTTTCTGGAAAAAAAAAAAAAAAAAGAAAGAAAGAAAGAAAAGAAAAAGAAAGAAAAAAAAATCAAGAGCAATGACAACAACGAAATGTGACTCTCTAAGATCCATTCCAGTTGACTGCATTAGCTGTTCTGATCATAGCAGCCTAGCTGGCTTTCTTACCTCCCCATTACCCAGTGTATAGAGACAAGGTCCGTTTGCTAAGGGAACAGAGTCAGTAATTTCGTCAACATTTATAGTAAGTGATAAGAAGACTAAGGACTGGGGTCAAGTGCCTTGGTTCTGGATCAAGTTACCCAAAGATTACAAGGACTTCTCAGAAGTTTCAGGAGCGTGCTTCCTTGAAACACAGGCTTGGGTGGCTGAGAACGTGGTCAGGGATCTATGACTATTTGCCACATCCCAGAACTGTAAAATGAGGAGTGAGCCTCCAGTAATTACTTTTAATTGTTTCTTTTATGTTTCCAATGCAGCAAACACTTCTGCAGAGCACTGGGGTTGAGCCCTATCCAGATGTAAGGAACAATGATCTCTACCTTCAGAATATTACAATATGTTGGATGAAGGATAAGTAATCAGCTAACACATGCTCCAGTTTTTTTGTTTTTGTTTTTTTGTTTTTTGTTTTTTTTTGGTCTTTGTCTGTTTTTGTTTCCACTTGTGACATTGATTGTATTTGTAGAGGATTAGGGGAACAGTGGAATCATAGATATAAAATTGCAGAGAAAGACTGAATGTTGCAGATGCCAGAACCCCCTACGACTCCCCGCTCTTCTCCTCACTATCCATTGACTCTGTGCCCACGTTTTCATAATCCTTCTTCACGGAGGCCAGGTCCTGCCCTCAAATCATTTCTGAAATTCAAGGGAAGCATGTGGAAGGGAGAAGTCGATTCCAACAAGCAATTACATATTTGATTTTGATCAAGGGCTTACTCCTTCACTTTGATTCAGTTCGACTTTTGAAGCCTCCTTGTGAACTAGATGTTAAGCTACAGAGCAGAAATAAATGGTCCTACATCCTGATTTAAACTAGCTCACCGCAACTAGGGATTATAGACAAGAAATTACATATTTTGGGGCTCCTGGGTAGCTCAGTCGGTTAAGCGTCTGCTTTTGGCTCAGGTCATGATCCCAAGGTCTTGGGATGAAGCCCCACGTTGGGCTCCTTGTTCAATGGAGAGTCTGCTTCTACCTCTCCCAGGGCCTGCTGTTCCCCTTGCTTGTCGTCTCTCACTCGTGCTTTCCCTCTCTCTGTCAAATAAATAAATAAAATCTTGATTTAAAAAGAGGCCACATGGGGCGCCTGAGTGGCTCAGTGGGTTACGCTGCTGCCTTCGGCTCAGGTCATGATCTCAGGGTCCTGGGATCAAGTCCCGCATCGGGCTCTCTGCTCAGCAGGGAGCCTGCTTCCTCCTCTCTCTCTGCCTGCCTCTCTGCCTACTTGTGCTCTCTGTCAAATAAATAAATAAAATCTTAAAAAAAAAAAAAGAGGCCACATGTTCCAGCATATTGCTTTCTCATTTACCACTCTTCATTGGGTCCAAATATAATTGGTCCTAACACAGGCATTGTACTGTTTAGATCACAAAGTCAGAATATGTGGTCGAGCATGTAACTATAACCAACGACAACTTACATCTCAGTTACTGTGCTAATAAGGGGGGGTTTAGCCCCTTCAGTTTTAATATGTTTCACATGGTCATTTTTTCCTATGTTGGGGGAAAAAAAAAGCCTTTTTCTACAAACCCTACACTTTATGATGTAAGAAGTTGAATTTTACCCTCAGAGCTGCTTGACTAGGCCACATTATATTATCTTTAGGATGGAAAACTCTGGACTTCGCAGGGGTGATGGTTTACATTAACTCCAAGGAAGAGGAGGCCACATTGGAACCAATGAGAAAGAAATAAAAGAAAATAAAACTTTAGCTCCAGAAGAAAAGACAGAGAAGGTTAGGGAATTTAGAAATGGAAAAGAACAGATAAAACACTATTAGAAAAAAAACATTGTGAACAGCAGCCTGATTTATTATAATCCATCATATCTTTGCTCATAGCCCCAAAATAGGATTCAATGCAGCTCCCGGCAAATGACATCAAACACCAAAAGCAACAAATGACTCATATCTTAGAAAATCAGTTGAATGAGCTATAAAAATGGGTCCAAGTTTATTTTTAGAATTTCATGAGGCGGTTTTATTTTCTTTTAATAGTACATCAGAATATATATACAATGGCATTCTCCAGGGTCTGAAAAATATATTTAAAGATATCATGAACTCTATTTTAACACGGCACTCTCTTTTGATTTCTTTTTTTCCGTTAAGTGCAGAGAATATACAAAAGCATTCAAAAAGCTATCTAACCGTGGAGCTTGAGAAAGAGGAGGGAGGCATAATTGTGGTTTGATAATAGAATGAACCACAGGTTCAGTTACGCGGTAAAGATGGTATCACAGATGGTCCTTCTCACCGTAGGACCTTAGTATTTTTCCAGAGTTCATTGTCAACACCCCAACTGAGGTCTGCTGTGGTGGTGGTCGCATTTCCATGGGTCCTGCTTTACTGAGTCTGTGTTTCATTTCTCCCCCAGTGACTTCCTCGCTTGACTTTCAGCTTGTAGTCATTCACCACATAAAAAAACCAGAGCTAATAAGATGATTGGATGAAAATGCAGAATAATAACCATGTAATATGTAATGTGCCATAAATGCTGTGGACACATATTATATATTATGGCAATTGCCTGTCTGGTTTAATTTTCAGCTGAGCAAAGGGAAAAAAAATCCGAGGTTGTGCTATTTTTCTCTATTATTATTATTATTATTACAAATATCTGTATTGGTCAGGGAACCACATAAATCCCTCACCAAGTTTTATAGTTTTCAAAGATTCTGGAATTAAAAGCGAACTTAGGGTAAAACACTTACCCAAGCCCAGCTTTCCAGAGTTTTCTTACTTTTCTCATCAGAAATGAATTTCAAGCTAACCTTTAAATAATAAGAAACAAGAGTTCCCTAGGAAATTGTGGGGTAGCTAAACCCCAGAGTAGGGAGGGGACGGGACATGGGGTGAAGACATCATGTTCTTACTTATGCCTCTTAGCAGATGACTTTAAAGACCAAGGCCCCGGATCCTGGCATCTGGGAGCCTTTCCTCTATGCATACAGGGAAGGAGATAACGTGGTTTAGGAGTGCTGTGGGGGCGGGGGTGGTGGTAAGTGGGGACAGTAAAAGCTTGGGCAAAATTCCGATGCATAGCAATTCCAGCCTCTCATTTTTCTATCCTTTTTAGCTCCTACCCTCCAACTGAAAGTCCAAAGAAAGCTTGGTTTGAGAAGGCAGCTGGAGATTTCTGCAAACATTTCGTGGGTATGCCAGCTGCTAGAGATTTGGGGAGGCAGGCCCGCAAGTCCCTGTCGTCAGGTAATTTAGAGTTTACGTGGAGCAGTTAGTACAAGTTCCCCACCATTGTCAGGACCAAAGCACCACAGCGGGGTAGCTGATGCAACAGAAATATATTCTCTCACAGTTCTGCAGGTGAGAAGGCTGAGACCCTGTATTGGCAGGGTGGGTTCCCTCCCAGGGCTGGGAGGGCAAAATCTGTTCTACTCTGTTCTCCTAGTTTTCTGGCAGCCTTGGGCATTCATTGGTTTGTTGATGACCTTCTCCTGGCTTCTCATATCATCTTTCCTCTGTGTCTATCCGTTTCTGTGTTTGAATTCTGCCTTTTTATAAGGACCCCAGTCATATTGGATTAGAACCCACCCTAATGACCTCACCTTAACTTGATCATCTGCAAAGACCCTATTTCCAAATAAGGTCACAATCACAGGTGCTGGGAATTAGAATGTCAACATCTTTTGGGAGGACACAATTCAACCCATCACAGAGTTGGTGTTCAAATGAACAAGAATTCTACAGTCTCTGACTTTCCATATTGAACTTCATCTCCTTCCGAGATACTGAATTCTAAACTTCTTCTTTTTTTAAGATTTTATTTATTTATTTGAGAGAGAGAGAGCAAGAGAGGGGAGAAGGTCAAAGGGAGATGCAAACTTTCCGCAGAGCTGGGAGCCTGATAAGGGACTTAATCCTGGGACTCTGGGATCATGGCCTGAGCTGAAGGCAGCTGCCCCACCAACTGAGCCATCCAGGCACCCTGAATTCTAAACTTCCATAATCCAGTTCTATTCCAAACTCCTCTGTCACTTGACTGGTTTTGTCTTCAACGATGCCAGCAACATCCGAGGCTCTGTTCCGATTTGAAAATCCGCAGTAAATTCCAGGTTGCAACCTCATGTTTGCCAGCATGCTCTCCCCAACACGTTCCTGCAAACAGACATTACTTGACAACCACTAGTTAAAGTCTCTAGTCAAAATTTCACTGAAAAACAAAATTTCCTCTTTGTTTTACCCAACAAAGAGGCTTGATGCCTACCGCTCTATTCCAGGTTCAACTCCTTGAGCTCAGCACACACTCTTGCCTTCAGTGAGGAACTCAGGCTAGCAAGGGACTGAGTACAAAGAACAAAGGAAAGGAGTAGAGGCCTTGGTCGAAGCCACCACTGAGAGTGCATAGAACATTCCATGAAGGACAGAAGAGCAGGGAAGGCTTCATGGAGGAGGGGGCACCTGTGCTGAGTCTTGACATATGTGCAGGAGGATTTATTCAGGCAATGATATAAAAGTGGAAAAGGTGGGCAGTGGGGTGGGAAAGGATAAAAGGAGAACACAGCCGACCTCTGCACAATGTAGAGTTAGGGGCACCGACTATCCTGTGTGGTTGAAGAGTATAAATTTTAGCTCCCCCAAAACTTAATACTAACAGCCTCCTGTTGACTGGAAGCCTTACCAAGAACATAAACAGTTAGTTAACACATATTTCGTATGCTATATGTATTGTATACTCTATTCTTAAAACAAAGCAAGCCAGAGGGGAAAGTTTTATTAAGAAAATCATAAAGAAGAGAAAATATACTTACAGTACTGTACTGTATTTATCAGAAAAAACCCTCATATCAGTGGACTCACACAGTTTGACCATGTTGTTCAAGGGTCAACTGTACACTAAAAGATGCTGATTAATATTAGAAATATTAAGTAAGAATGGAAAAGAGAGGGTGGTATGTTTAGAGTTGAGTATGAGTAGTTTCCTGTTCAACAAATACAAATACAGCTTAAACCATAGACATTTATTTCTCATAGTTCTGGAAGCTGGGAAGTCTAAGATCACCGTTCTAGGAGGTTTAGCGTCTGGTGAGAGCTCTCTTCCTGGTTTATAACCGATTGCCTCATCACTGTGTCCTCACATGGTAGAGAGAGGGCAAGCTCTGGGCTCCTCCTCTTACAAGGGCACTAATCCCATCTGTGGGTGGGGGGAGGCCACCCTCATGACCCTCCTAAATCAGATTACCTCCTAAGGGCCCTATCTCTGAATACCATCACATTGGGAATTAGGGCTGCAAGTACAAATGTGGGGGTGGGGCACATTAGGGCCATAATACAAGTTCTGCTGAAATCAAGAGGAGAAATAATGCACAGTACAGGAGAACTGACTGACAAGTTCTTTTGCTCCCCACCCTGATGCCCATGGACGTGACAGGCCCCAAGACTACGCTTTAGTGGATCAAATGTCTGATCCGTGAGCAGAGCTCTGATAACCGTTCATCAAACAGTATAAAAGTAGACATAGCAATAGCATGGAGGACAAGGGGCGTTAGAGAGGAGTAGGGAATTTGGAAGGGGAGGTGAACCATGAGAGACTATGGACTATGGACTCTGAAAAACAGTCTGAGGGGTTCGAAGTGGCGGGGGGGTGGGAGGTTGGGGTGCCAGGTGGTGGGTATTATAGAGGGCACGGCTTGCATGGAGCACTGGGTGTGGTGAAAAAATAATGAATACTGTTTTTCTGAAAATAAATAAATTGGAAAAAAAAAGTATACTATTACATATTCATAGCCCCAGAACAGAAGCTTATATGAAAAATATTTTTAATCCTAGAGCCAATCATTATTAAAAAAATATTCATTCTTTAAAAAAAAAAAGTAGACATATCAAGACCATCTTTTTTTAGCCATGCAAACAGAAGTTTCCCCAGAAACGCACTGGCTCGCCCAGCTCGGTGCTGCAGAAAGGTGACCCCACTCTTCTCCAGTCCATGCATTAACAATCTCAGCGTTTCCTTCCCCACCGTCATCTGATTCAGGGGTGGCTCCTGCCCCTCACCTGGGTAACCTGATATCATGGACCCCGCCCCCCATGCCTCTGATCTATGCCAATTTAAGATGGAGAACCTATCCCACATTGCCTCCTTCACCTGAGAACAGAACTCATCCTTCCGCGGTGCCTTACAATGCACGTCCAACCTCAGGATGTGATAGAAGTTCACCAGGTTGTCAAATAAACCACAAAGATTTAAGATGATTATATGAGGGCTGGGACATTTAATTGAGCCTGCACTGAATAACATAAGGTGGAAACGTAGGTCTCACTGGCTACGTAATCATCAGTGTAGTTTTACAAACAAAACCTCAGCATTCCTTTAACGTCGTCTAGTAATCAGGACGGAAATCGACGACATCATTTGTTTTTTTTACACCATCAAGAGTCTTGACTGTGTCTTAAGTCATAGAAAAATGCCAGGATGCGTGCCATTTACCATCTTTTGGTATAAACAGCGTCGGTGGGAAGGAGGAGACTGGTTAGAAAAAGCGAAAGACACAGTGTGCCCAGAAGGGTGTTTTCTGTGCGCCAGAGAAGAAGGTCAATAACGAAGCCATGTGGCTAACCATAATTTGGCTTCCAAGATCCAGATTCTGGACCATCGAGCAATTATGTTCCCTTCCGCTGGGTCCTGTCTTTTTCCATCCCCTTTGCTGGTGGTTTGTGGGTTCGGCTAACTCCTGATCCTGCACTAGGCATCACGCAGAGGGTCTAAACACACAAATACCCTTGGGGCTTAGCTTCCGTTCCACGGGAGGGAGCAGAGAACTGGTATTTCACAGATCGGGCCCTGGAATTTGGCAGCCCCTCAGCGGGAAGAGATGTTTACAACTGCTGTCTGCTTTGGGGGCTGGGGTGTTTCTCTGAGACGTGTTTGATAAAACCGGAATTTTGCATTGGATACAGAAAACAATCACTCTATGTTTTTAATAAGAATGGAATGTATTTCTCTTCTTTCCACATTCTACAGTGTTGATTCAAACTCTGTATGGCATTGCATGAAAGAATGAGCGACTTCATTAATCAGTCAGTACTTTCCATTGAATTCTTACTATGTTCTGGGGGTTACGAGGGACTGTTAGACCCAGTCCTCCCTACAAAGAACCCACAACCAGTCCAGGGACCAATCACAGGACAAAAAGCTTGTTCTCTGTGTTCATTCTCTTTTTTCCCCGCAGTGCAATGTTTCTTTAGGGCATTCTAGGTGTTTAACAAATATTTGTTAAATAAATGAGTGAGATCAACACTCCAGGAAGGCAGTGAGCCCTTTCCAGGTTGAGAAGGGAGCATTCCTGGCATAGGTGATGAGGGCAGGCTACAGGAGATGGAATTTCAGCAATGCTTTCAAGAAGGGGTAGGACGCAATGCAGCTGGGGGAGGCTTGACAGAAAGGGCTCCCTCTTGTAGGGAAGGGGGCAGAGGTGAGTCAAACTGGGAGGTGGGGAGACACCAAGCATTTTTAGCAGGGAGAATGGCTGGAGATTTCAGAGGCAGGGTGGTGGGAGGAAATCCTGCCAGATGAGGAGGGTACCTGGAATCACTTCCGGATCGACTTCCCCATGTAGTTGAGAAAGGCCATCATGGAAACATTGGATAAATCACAGAGAGCTATAGTGAGAAAGAAACACACAGTCCCACTGGGTCCAGAAAAGTAATGTTCTGCTCCTCCCTGCTTTAATGTTAACCTTTAGAAAAAGGAAATTAAAAAAAAAAAAAAAAAAGCAAAACAAAACCAAAAACTGACTTCCTATGTACTTTTGCAAGTGAGTCATAAAGATTATTAAGCTCATAGCCAGTTTTGATGAAAAGATAGGAATAGGAATGAGAACAGATCCCAGAACCCCCAGGAGGCTGCTCTCCACCATAGAATGTCTTCTGTCCAAGAAACAGCCTCCCGTGTCCCTTCTTCTCACAGTCGTGTTATGGGATGGAAGGTGCCTGGTCAGGCAGGCCATGGCATTTTAGGACCTCCCAACACAAAGGGTGTGCACGCATATGTGTGTGTGTGTGTGTATGCATGCATGCACGTGATAAGGTATGCATGGGTGGGTGGGGGGCTGTGCAAGGGTGTCGGCACTGACGGAGTTTGGGGAAGAGGAAAAGTGACATGGGACTCAGGCAATACCAAGTTTCTCCCAGCAGGCTCTGTCCATGATAATTCCAATGGCAGTTAAACACAAACACGCACACACCAGAAAAACAAATTAGGAAAGGGACCAAAAAAAATATAAATAAATCCTCATGAGATTAGATTTCTCAATAAAATAGTTACAGGAAATTGTTTATATTCCAGGAGAGATGAATTTTTCTATAATTACCATTCACATCAATGTTGTAATCATCTTATTCATCTAAATTGGAGCTATCAGCCCCCATCTCCACCCCCGGCACCGCACATGGTGCTTCCCTCGGCCCTTGTTTCTCCTGCTTCCTGGAAGGCTGCGACCTACCGAATGGTAGGAACCGATTCACTTCCACAGAACATTACTTGGCACATGAGTAGGTGCTCAAAGGGTGTTTTGACTGAATGGGATCCAAGAGGGGCTTTAAAGCAGCAAAAGCCACAGAAGGAGGGCTGATTATCCCACAGATAACTCCGGAATCAATTGCAAGTGTGCACGTGCATAAACACACACACACACACACACACACACACGCACGCACTCTTCCAAAACAACTATTACTTTTTAAAGTCGTGTGATCTATTTCGATATCCACGAATAAGCAACTATTACTTTTTAAAGTCGTGTGATCTATTTCGATATCCACGAATAAGCATGTTTTCTGAATACAGCGTCATCCATTCCATGCCAATACAGTATAATTGTATATTATGAACTTGGTGCCTTCCATCAATGTACTGAAAGGTATCAAGTATCATCCACCCCTCCTACCTCAATGTCCCCATTCTGTTCCCCTCAGATGAACTCCAGTCGGCGCTATGGGGCCCTGACCCCTGCTTAAGGAACCCCGAATCGCCGGCGCCTGGGTGGCCCCATGGGTTAAGTGTCTGCCTTTGGTTCAGGTCATGATCCCAGAGTCCTGGGATTGAGTCCCACATCAAGCTTCTTGCTCTTTGGGGCGGCTGCTTCTCCCTCTGCCTCCCCCACCCCCCGCTCGTTCTCTCTCCCTCCCTCTCTCTCTTTCTCTCACAAAAATAAATAAAAATACTTTAAAAAAGAGAGAAAGAAAGAAAGAAACTCCAAATCGGACAGAACCATCTGATCACGGGGTGGGGGGAGGAGGAGGGGGCTACAGGGAGCCCCGCGGAAGTGCTGAAATGCTTCGGTGTCAGGCCACATCCCTTGTCCTAGGGAGGCATGTCAGGGACTTTCCATTCGAGGAAAAGGGGTGAGAGGATTTATGACCCTTCCGTGCAAGAAGCACACGCAGCTGTCCCGACCTTGTTAGGGTGGGAGCGGTGAGCGCAGCATGGTGAAGAGATTATTGATTTCTCTCTTGCATGACAAGAACAAACTTCCGATTATAAACAATGGGATAGCACCACTGCCGCAGATGTGTAGAGAAAGCGGAGCGTGGATCAACGTGACATCTGGAGGGAAGAATTCTCCAGGCACTGGGATCAGATCCCAGATGAGTGGAAGGTGATTTGGGTAGGTGGGAAAGCAGGGGGAGCAGGGAAGGGCAGGGAGGGCGTTCCTAGCGTTCCTGCGTGGAGGGTCAGCTGTGCTGGGAGCTGGAATGGGCAGAGTGTGTAGGTTAGGGGTGGGAGTTGAGAGAGGGGAGGTAAGAACATGAGAGCCTTGCAAAGGCAGTGGATGTATATATACATGGGTGTACTACACTCGTGTGCAAGCCCACCTACGTGTGCACACGGGCTTAAAATATAATTCTCTATCTGCGTGTTGTGTCTCTGACATTTTTTGCCTCCCTTTTCTTAATCGGAAAAAAATGTCTGAGCGATAACCGTATCTCAGATGTGTAAAAGGGCAAACAACTTCAATAGGGCTTCTCCTATCTTTGTCTCCTTTGTTACATTATATTATTAACTCATTTGAAGTGCTTCCTACCCACTCCTGGAGGCGTCAGGAATGCCTGTCCGAGTAGTATTGCATTTTTGCTGTGCCACTTCTTTAAAGTGATGGGTAAAATATATTTTCTGGGCTTTGAGAAGCAAGTAAGATTATGTACTTCCCACTCACTTGCTTTCAGAGGTATGCATCCTTCAAGGCGGGCCTCTGGAGGAGAGGCAAGAATGCTCCTATCTTTTTCCCCAGAAGGTGAGGGCTTGGGCTGGGTGAGTCAGCTGTTGCTCTCACTCTGCTCTTACCGCAGGAGGGCTGAAAAGGAGCTGGTAATCAGGGGTGTAGGCTTGAAACTCCTACCTACTTGCCCCTCCTTCCCTCCTTGCCCAAATAAGAAAAAAAAAAAAAAAAAAGCACCATTCAGCAGGCAACTATGATAACCCCCAGTCACTGGGGGCTGAACCAAGTATTTCCCTACTGTGGGGTACCACGAGCCCCTCCCCTTCTCAGAGACTGCACCCTCTGGGCTGGGATATGAAGCAGGCTTGCAGCCCCTGTGTGTAGAACTAGGTATCCTTAAAGACTGAGTTAGGATTTGCTGGAAAACCACTCAGCACGTTCCTGCAGCCCTGGAGCCCTCTGGGATCCGTAACCAAGCCCAAGTCTTGGTCCCCGTCCTTGAAAGAATAGAACTTAGCCCTGAGGCTTAAGCCTCTCTGGCTGAAGTTAGGACTCTGAGATCTAACCACCTTCCATGTGAGGAAGTAACCTACAACAGGAATGCATTTTTCCCCCCAATGGCCCCTCTTTCTTGAGTGCTCACTGCAAGCCCCGCCCCATGCTTAAAGTTAAGAGTATTTTCCATCATCTATACCTCAACCAAGCTGTAAGGTACATATTACTACCCCATCTCATCCCTGAGAAACCTGAAATCAGAGAGCTGCAGAGCTCTCTCACAATCTGACAGCCTATAATCCACCGCGCTATGCTGTTAACCTAGGCTTCTGACTCCATCGAACTCTTTGAAAAGAGGTGGGGGTTTTGCCCGTACATTCGTTCAAAAGAGCAAATATGACTGACTATCAAAGGAGCTCCTACTAAGTGCATGGCACCATAAACCACCTACAAACAAAACCAGGCAATGCTGGGGATTTCACAGAGGTTGCATGTTAGTGGGTACAGACGGGAAATTGACAGATACGTGTCCTTCTATGTGGTGATGAGCACTGCGGGGGGACAAAGCCTCCATAACTAGATAGAAAGGGCTGGTGGTGAGGCAGCTCCACTTACAGAGGAGATGATGCGTTCCTGCTGCTGGGACATGAAAATGCTTCCCACCATGTCAGGAACAATTTCTAAACTCCTGGAACCTGTCATAGCCGGCTGTGATGACAGGATGATGGTTCCCCGACCAGGGTAAGAGGAATCCTTGCCAAATAGGTGCGTTTCAGCTTATTGGAACATTGGGTCCGAATGGAAATGAAACAGTCCAGATGGACTGAATGACATGCGTAATGATTCAATCTCCTTGCCAGCCTTCCTCCCCTAACCTTGATAGAAAGCTAATCCCCTCCCCCTCTTCCTTTACTGGCAGCTTTTGAAAACTGACCCCCACCAATCTGGAAACCATTTGGAGATTCCCAAGAGGAAGGGGCTATGTACCAATGTGATTACTGGTATTGTTTTCATTAAATATGACATGATTGGGAATTCCCGGGAAAAACTCCTACCCATGAAGGAAGGGGTTTCAAAAATGTGACAGATTAGCATGTCTGAAGATTGGCCATAAGATCAGGTCGATGGACTATTAGTGTTTCTAAGCTGTGTCAATAAGCAGTTTGATAAAGTAATGTGATTTATTTAGAGATCTTGAGAGAAGGGGGTCCCATGCTTTAGGAAAAAAAAAGATTCAATAATGTAACAATATGTTTTAAAAGGATTATTTTCTCTGGTAGTAGCAAGAGTTGTTAATCTTCACACTGAGGCGAGGAGTTCTTGCATTTAAACAGATCTAAATACTTGGGACAGTATTAAACAGATCTGAGATACTTGGGACATCAGACTGCAAACAGCCTATCGAAAGTCATTGCTGGGGTGTCTCTGGGTGGCTCAGCAGGTTAAGCCTCTGTCTTAGGCTCAGGTCATGATCTCAGGGTCCTGGGATCAAGCCCCGCATTACGCTCTCTGCTCAGCTTCCTCCTCCTCTCTCTCTCTCTCTCTCTCTCTGCCTGCTTCTCTGCCAACTTGTGATCTTCCTCTGTCAAATAAATAAATAAAATATTTTCTAAAAAAGTCACTGCTACTACACTCATAAAACCAAGTATCTTTGCCCGGAGGGGATTGACAATTAATCTCAACTGAAAAAATTCCATATTAACCCATACAACTCCATCATATTTTATACTTCTAACTTCTTTCCAATCCTTTCAAGCACCCTCAAGTGCTTTTTGGCATTACATGAAGTTTAACTCCTTAATTAGCAAATAGGTAATCCATGTGATGACCATTTCAAACCTTACATATATTGTCATTTCATGTAACTCAGAAAAACAAAAAATTTGATGTTTCAGAAACCAGTTTTCCAAGATTGAGAGCCTAAATGACCTTGTTTGTACTGTAAGTTTGTACACATAAGGCTTTTTGTTCTCTTCCTTCAATTTAAAAAGAGAAAATAGGGGAGTTCTCCAAATAAAGTAGCATTATTGATGACAAGTATCTTAGAAGAACACACAACTTTTGAGGCCATCTAGATTTTGCTTTGTGTGTTTTAATTACTTAATGAGATTCTTGGAAGAAAAATATAAAAAAAACAAAAACAAAGTGGTAGCGGTGCTGATTAAATTTACTGTCCTTTTATGCGTCCTATAAATCTCTACCATCCAATATGGAAGCCAGCAGCCACACATGGCTATCGAGCATTTGAAATGTGGCTACTCTGAATTGAGATGTGCTGTGAGTATAAAATACACGCCAGATTTCAAAGACTTAGGATGAAAAAAGAATGAAAATATCTTATTAATGATTTTGATATTGATTTTATTTTGAAATGAGAGTATGCTAGATATAGAGACAGTCTCTGACCTATGATAGGTCAACTTACCGTCTTCGATTTTAGGATGGCGCGAAAATGGTACATTTTCAATAGAAACTGCACTTCACATTTTCAGTCTTGATCTTTTCCCATGCTGGCGATTTGTAGTGTGGATCGTCCGTCATGGTCAGCCGCCGCAGCTCCCAGTAAGCCCCCCAGTCAGGAGAGCAAACGACTGATACACTGACAACCATTCAACACCCGTACACCTAGGCTGTTCTTCACTTTCAGGACAGTATTCGATAATTTACAGGAGATGGTCAGTTTATTATAAATTAGGCTTTGTGTCAGAGGACTCTGTCTAACCGTAGGCTAATGTAAGTGTTCTTTTTTATAGGAAGACTTCCTGGGGAGTTCTTTATTTTATTTTTTTTTTAAGATTTTATTTATTTGACAGACAGAGATCACAAGTAGGCAGAGAGGCAGGCAGAGAGAGAGAGAGAGAGAGAGAGGAGGAAGCAGGCTCCCTGCTAAGCACAGAGCCCAATGTGGGGCTTGATCCCAGGACGCTGGGATCATGACCCAAGCTGAAGGCAGAGGTTTTAACCCACTGAACCACCCAGGCACCCCTGATGTAAGTGTTCTGAGCATATCTGAGGCAGGCTAGGCTGAGTTACGATGTTCTTTTTTTTTAATTTATTTGTCAGAGAGAGAGGTGACAAGGAGACAGAGAGCACAAGCAGGGGGAGCAGCAGGCAGAGCAAGGGGCGTGATGAAGGACTCAATCCCAGGACCGGGGAATCATAACCCTAGGCAAGGGCAGCCCCTTAACCAACTGAGCCATCCAGGTGTCCCTGAGTTACGATGCTGTGTAGGTTTTGAATTTTCAACTTGTGATGTTTTCAACTTAGATGTGTTTATCAGGTTGTAACCCCATCGTAAGGTGAGGAAGCTCTGTATTGGGTTAAATAAAACATATGAGGGGCGCCTGGGTGGCTTAGTGGGTTAGGCCGCTGCCTTCGGCTCAGGTCATGATCTCAGGGTCCTGGGATCGAGTCCCGCATCGGGCTCTCTGCTCAGCAGGGAGCCTGCTTCCCTCTCTCTCTGCCTGCCTCTCCATCTACTTGTGATTTCTCTCTGTCAAATAAATAAATAAAATCCAAAAAAAAAAAACCATATGAGAATTAACTCTACCTGTTTCATTTTGTATTTTTAGTGTTGCTACTAGAAAATTTAAAAGTTTATAGGCGGTTTGCATTTATTTCTATTGGACAACGCTCTAAATTTAAGACAAAGAAAGGGTTTATTTCAGTCGGCCTGAAGTTATTCTTAAAACAATTTGGAGATTGTATTTAAGCAATAACCACCCTAAGGAGGCATCAAGATTAGTTCATTAAGTACATGCTTTGTAGGTCCATTCCCCACTTCAAACAAGAACGATGACCAGCACAGTATAAATAAGTAAGTAAAACAACATAAGCAGGTTCAAACCATGAAAAACACCTACGTGGACCCGATACATGGTCCAGAAAAGCAAGGTGATTGGTAGCACACAGTGCAAAGATCCCGGCTTGCTTCTGGGGCAGGAAGCAGGCAACAACATACGGCAGATTGGCTGATCTGAGGTAATGGTACCTAAAATTATTTTATATAAAGTGGCAATAGGAATCGAGGAGGAAATTGGGTGGAACTCCCTCTGACTCTGAAAAAACAAACAAACAAACAAACAACAATAACAACAAAAAACAGGGAAGGGACAGGGCTGAGAAAATCTCTGCTAATTGCTGCCTGGGAATTTTGCCTCCTTGAATTGGTAAGACATAAAAACAGCCTCATCCTCAGGGTCTGAAAGACACTAACTGCTGGTTCCAGGACCAGATTGGCAATAAAGCTTAATCCTTGAGGCCATAATCTTTAAGGTCTGTGAGCTCCAGTCCTGCAACATTCTTTGGTCAGTAAACCCCACGGAGCCAGACGGAGGCAACTTAATAAGCTAGGAAAAGGAGAGCAGAACCAGAGAAATTAAAAATAAAGAAAGAAAGCAGAAATTAATAGTATACAGAAAAGAGAAACAGTTGAGACGATGAACAGAATCCGTACCTACCTTTTAAACAACTTAGTCAAGTTGTTTACAACTTTATAACTCTCGCTTACAACGAACAATTCAATGTTTTTAGTATATTCACACAGTTGTGCAACCATCACCACAATCTAATTTAAGAATATTTTCATCATCCTAAAAAGAAGCCCTCTGCCCTCACACTGCCACGAGGCAATCAGTCACTGCCTAGCAGTCATCAGACAACTGCCAAAACTATTTTCTTCTTCTCTACACACACGGTTCTCAAAAAAAACTACGGAAGAAAAAGTCCAGGTCCAGTGGCTTTGCCGGTGCCTTTACCAAATGTTTACAGAAAAAATACCTATCCTTCATAAGCTTCTCCAAAAAATAAAAGATGAGGGTTTACTTTCCAACTCATTGTATTAAGCAATTCTTACCCTGATAGAAAATCCAGATAAAGACTTCACAAGAAAAAAAAAAAAAAAGCTCTGTGTAGGAGCGTTTGCATCACTAACCTCAAAAGTCAAATCTGTAACCAGCAGCAAGAAAGTTAGCCATAAAGAGTGTGTGAGAGAAACAAATGCCTAAGACCGTTGAACGGAAGCCATATTGGTTTGCCCACGTTGACCTTCACTGGGGCCTGCCCACAGATGGGGCCTCCAGAAATGAGAGCTGAGCTGCTCTTAGATTCTGTGACATCCATCCCTATCTGCAGAAAAAATACTCAAGGTTTGGAAGCTCCTCCTAGTTTCATCCTGAGGGCAAGGCCATGCCCAACTATGGAATTAAGCAAAATCAGGATTTATACATTTTTGCCTTCAGAGAATATTTCCTCATTATCACCCCTAGCAACCCAATAAACAGCTCTCTTCTCCACACTGCACCGAGATCTTTCAGAATCTTCATTCCCATTAAGGTCAAAATGAATGATAACAGTAATGAGAAAGTTTCGATGGGACTATGTGCATTTTCCTAGAGATTCAAGCTTAAGCCTGAAGCCTAGAAATTGTTCATTTCTGTCATCAGACAATTTTATAGGTAATAATTTATAGGGCAAAATCTTGTGTGTACACAGGGGCTCTGGATTTTCCTAGCCCTTAAAAACCGTACATACACCGAGAATCCGCTGGAACTCTTACGCCAAAGTCTAGGCTGCTAGAAAGAAAGAAGTAAGCACTGTAAGTATGCCTGTTCGCATAGAGTTTCTGAAATTTGTCCAGGATATATAGAGAGAGATTCTGTAAGCAAAGTAAACAGGACAAAGACTAAGGAAATATATCTATATCCAGGTTGGACTTTCTAGAAGTAAATTTGTTTTTTCTTCCAAGGATGTAGATGACCAACATTATTGAAAACCTCTGTAGATACAGCTTCAGAAATGTGTATAAATGGCTTTAAAACTCATTAATGTCAATAACATGGAACCCTCAAGCAGACCTTTAAATCCTTTAATGATTGAGAAGGTGATTCTAGTATCTGATAACCAGTCACTTTGAATCATGAGTATTTGGTACTATAATCACTGGGGAATGTGTGGCTAGGCATCAGAAAGCCTTATTTCCCTCATTGACTCTGAGATTAAGAGCATCCAAACGACAAGTATTGTGTTTGCTCTGGGACCATGCAGAGCCTTAATTCCCATTGGCACCATCTGGGCTGATTCCATTTTAAGACCAACTAGGCGATGTCTTCTAATCATGGGTAGGTCTCTTATCACGAAGTCAGATCTCGGTAACCACCAGTGGCTTCAGCCCTCCCTGCAAACATAGAAAGTGTTTGTCCTCAACTTTGTCGTTATTGGAGAATGAGTTCAGGGTTGTAGTACAGGACACCTGACGAATGGTAAGAGTGAGCTCATGGGCTAGAAATGGGGACGACTAAAATCATGAATGGTGGAAAGAACTTAAATGTCTCTTCACATCTAAAGATGTTATAAAAATGGGGCTTGTGCATAAAAGGGCTCATACAAAGGAAGGCAAACATGAAGGTAAAAGCAGGAAAAAAAAGAACTTCCAATTGAGGAAGGCAGCCAGGAGACAATACTGGGAGACAGTTCATTTTATTTTATTATGTAATAAAAAGGAAAAATGAAGTTTTGTTTTGTTTTTTTTTTTTAAAGGATCAGGCCAAAGGGGTTTGTAGCATGTGTGATGAACTCACTCACAGAGGCACCAGCATATTTTAGGGCAAAGCTTCTAAAAATAACTTGTTTCGTCAGTTCTGGGACATTTTTGCAGTCGTTTGCCAAGAATCCAATTAATGTGTGTTGTGTTTCTTTTTTTCCTTTCAGGCAATTTCATGTGGCTTTTGTATTTTGTATTCTTTTATAACGAAGATTCTTATGGCCAAGCAGAGGGGAATAATATGTTATGTGAGTAGTTAAGATACTTAGGCTCATAAAGCTATCACTTGAGCCTCTGTGGCCCAGGGCATTTATAAAGATCAATTAACTCAGCTAAACTGGTCTTAATGAGGCCTTCCTCTCTGCTCCAGGTCCCACCACGCTACACTTGCATAGACAGCTGGGGCTCAGACTCTCTGCCTCTATGAAGCTGGCCGTGAATGGGCAAGTGAAACTAGACCAGGCATAAGGGGCCAGCCAGGGACTCTCATCCTTGCTCAGAGCTTATAGAAGTAACTACCAGCAGATATTAAAATCTAAAGGGTGAAGCTGGCCTATCCGCTTTGGGCATCCATGGATAACCATAAAACACCTTAATAATAAAACCATGTCAACTATATTAAGGAATAGGATGCACATGGACTTTTAAGGTAAAGCATAGTAGACTTCGAAGATATTTCATGACTATTTTTTTTCTAAGTGGGTCACTTTAGTGGAGCCTCCAGTCTTCCGGAAGTCCTTCACCATACAATATAAAGCGTAATTAGAGGAAACAGCTGTGGTGCAATATTCATTTAGGGGGGATATTACTCTCAGTCTAACAAAACATTGAAAACAGATCCCCATTCACTATGGATTTTAATATCGAAACAGACTTTAGAGATAATCTGGCCTGACGTATTATTTTAAAGATGAAATAGAGAACAAAGACAAAAGGTAGAGAAAGGTCTTGGGTGGGTTTTCCTTTCTTCCCAACAGAATCCAGCGTTAACATTTTCCACACACTGACCTACTGACCATTCTCCAAATGCACCACTGCTTGTTTGCTTGCAATCTTCCTTTCACATGCAATGCCTTCGTCCTTTGGAAAAGTTGTCCTCCCTACTCAAGACCCAGGTCAAAACCATCTCCTTGGGGAGACCTTTCTCTACTCACCCAGGTAGAGTTAATGTTTTCTTTTCTGTATTCTAATAGGTCTTTAATTATAATTTTGCTTTAGTCTCTCTCATCTTAAAAAGAAAAAAATAAATAAATAAAATAAACATTGTCCCTTTCTGATCTCCCTTTCGAGGGCCATTCTCTCTATTTCCTCCCATTCACAGTTTTGGGTCTCAAAAGTCTGGCTTCCGTTCTCAGGTTTCGCTTCTTCACCTCCCATTTACTCCTCAATCACTCCAGCTGGCTCCTGACCTCTCTCCACTTCACAGAGGTTATTTGTGGTAAATGTACCGATGACTTCTATGTTGTCCATGGCTGCTTTTCAGGTTTTATCATACTTCTCCTCTCTTGAACATTTTACACAGTCGACCACCATGTCTTTGAAACACCCTGGGCTTCTGGGACACACCCTGGGCTTCTGGAAACACCACTGGTTTTCCTCTAATGAATTAAGCCATTTCTCTCAAACTCCTTGGGAGTTTGCCCTCCTCTCCTGGATCTTTTGTGTTAGAGTTCCTCAGAGCTGAGATTCTAACCCTCGTTTCTCTCTTTCCTATCTTCCTTGGTAAATTTGTCTACTCTCTGTCTTCAAATTCTGTATCTGTAACAATAAGAACCCTCAACAATATGTTTAGAAGTATCTAAAAAAGTATGGAAAGATGATTTCCTTCACTGGGATCTAGATTGTAAATCCTACTGCTTACTTATATTACTAGCATTGTCATGATTTATAAGCGATAAAATCACACCAAAAACTAGCTAAGATAAAACAAAAGAAACAGACAAAAAAAAAAAACAGAGAAAAAGCAGAGAGAGAGAGAGTAAGAGACAGAATCAGGGACACTAGTTAATAAACAGATATGACAGATATGAGACTTTTAACTCATACTAGGGGCAGAAGCAAGGGGCACACTGGGGCAGAAGCAAAAAGACTTTAGTATCCTCAAGATTCTTTCTCCTCTACTCTTTTTTTTTTTTAAGATTTTATTTATTTATTTGTCAGAGAGAGAGAGAGCACAAGCAGGCAGAGTGGCTGGCAGAGGCAGAGAGAGAAGCAGGCCCCCAGTTGGACAAGGAGCCCGATGTGGGACTTGATTCCAGGACCCCAGGATCATAACCTGAGTCCAAGGCAGTGGCTGAACCGACTGAGCCACCAAGTCGCCCCTCTCCTCCACTCCTCTCTGGTTGTATATGACCTTCATAAAGACAACATGATTCCCCTACAAGGGCCATATTCATCAGCAGTGCTGAAATTAGCTTCAGAGCTCTGCAAGCAGAGTGTAGAACTCGCTCTTCTCCACACTCAGATTAAGAGAAGGAATTTGACTGGTCTGGTGAGGCTTACATGGCTTTTCCATGAATTAGTCATGTGACCTGGGAGTCAAGACATGAAGATTGATTTAGATTGGGTCGCATGCATACCTCCTAATTACTAGAGAGGTAATGTTGGGCTCGGCAGTCACGCAATGTGTACCAGTTAAACTATTCAACATTTCCATTTGGATCTCTCACGGGTATCTCAAGGTGATAGCATCCAAAACTTAACTAATAATGTTCTTTCAGAATACATGGTTCTCCTCCCATATTTTCAGTCTCAGAAAAATAATACCAACATTTATGGGTTAGCTCAGGCAAAAAGCATAAAAGTTATGCTTGACAATCACCCTTACTATCATCATTACCTCGTCCTCAATCCAATGATCATAGCCTATTGATTCTACAACCAAGATACATTTTGGATCCATCCACTTTTTTCTGCCTCCAAAGTCACCCTCTGAGTTCAAGTGGATATCATCTCAGATCTTTATTACTGCAATATCATCTGATCTGTCCTACTGTCCACTCCTGCTCTTCTCCTGTTCTTTATCCTCAAAGTAGGGCTATTTCCTTAAAAATTAAAACTCACCATATTTTGCTCCTGCTTAAATTCATAGAAAATCATTGCTCTTGAGATAAGCCCTGACTCCTTAGCTTGACCCCTCCCACCCCTGCAAGCTCTGGGAATCCAATACCTGCTTTCTTTGCTAGCCTCATTTCGTCCCACTCTCCTCCTTTTTCCCCACTCAAAATGCTTCAACCACATGAATTTTTTGTTTTTTTCAGAAGCAATTGGAGCTTGATTGGGCTGCAGGGCTCTCACACGAGCCAGGCAAACAGACCGGGTTTATGCCCTCAAAACCCTGCCCCTCTTCACTTCACTTCAAATGACTCTAATACTTACTTGGGTGAATTTCTTTTTTTCTTTTTGCTATATATAATTGGAAGAATAAAATCATTCAACCTGATAAATATAGTCAAACAATTTGAACATACCTAGATTTCTTTTTTTTTCCCTATTATTTATTTATTTTTATTAACATGTAATGTATTATTTGCTCCAGGGGTACAGGTCTGGTGAATTTTGAACTGTAAGATTCAGAAGGGAAGGACTGCATCTCTCTTGTTTGACATAGTACTTAGCACTTAGGAAATGTTCAGAAAATGTTTGTTGAATGAATGGTTATCCATTTTCTTATAATTTGTATATCTGCCTTTTCTGTCTGAATATGAATTTATTTTTTTATTTCACAAATATTTATTGAGATCCTACCTGGTATGAAAGAGTTAAATATCAGGGAAAGAGGCATGCAGAAGATAAATGGGGTCCTTACCTTTGGAAATTTAGTTTTACTGTGCAGAAACCAGGTGTTATACCTTTCTATATCTTAATTCCTGGAAGAGACTGGCTATTTAGTGTTTACTGAATGAATAAATGAATTAATGGATGTTCTGAACCTCACCATCAACTAGTCCCTGTTCTTTTTTTTCCCCTTTTTAATTTTTTTAAAAATTTTTATTAACATATAATGTATTATTAGCCCCAGGGGTACAGGTCTATGATTTGCCAGGTTTACACACTTCACAGCACTCACCGTAGCACAAACCCTCCCCAATGTCCACAACCCAACCACTCTCTCCCTACCCCTCTCCCTGCAGCAATCTCAGGGAGATCAAGAGTCTCTTATAGTTTGTCTCCCTCCCAGTCCCATCTTGTTTCATTTTTTCCTTCCCTAACCCCCAAGCCCCCCACGTTGCCTCTCAAATTCCTCATATCAGGGAGATCATATGGTAATTGTCTTTCTCAGATTGACTTATTTTGCTCAGCATAATATCCTCTAGTTCCATCCATGTCATTGGAAATGGCAAGATTTCATTTCTTTTGATGGCTGCATAGTATTCCATTGTGTATATATACCACATCTTCTTTATCCATTCATCTGCTGTTGGACATCTAGGTTCTTTCCATAGTTTGGCTATTGTGGACATTGCTGCTATAAAATATTCTGGTGCACATGCTCCTTTGGATCACTACATTTGTATCATTAGAGTTAATATCCAATAGTGCAATTGCTGGGTCATAGGGTGGCTCTATTTTCAACTTTTTGAGAAATCTCCATGCTGCTTTCCAGAGTGGCTGCACCAGCTTGCACTCCCACCAACAGTGTAGGAGGGTTCCCCTTTCTCCACATCCTTGCCAGCATCTCTCGTTTCCTGACTTGTTAATTTTAGCCATTCTGACTGGCGTGAGGTGGTATCTCATTGTGGTTTTGATTTGTATTTCCCCAATGCCGAGTGACGTGGAGTACTTTTTAATGTGTCTGTTGGCCATCTGGATGTCTTCTTTGCAGAAATGTCTGTTCATGTCCTCTGCCCATTTCTTGATTGGATTATTTGTTCTTTGGGTGTTGAATTTGGTAAGTTCTTTCTAGATTTTGGATACTAGCCCTTAATGTGTTATGTCGTTAGCAAATATCTTCTCCCATTCTGTCAGTTGTTTCTTGGTTTTGTTGACTGTTTCCTTTGCTATGTAAAAGATTTGATCTTGATTAAGTCCCAATAGTTCATCTTTGCCCTTGCTTTCCTTGCCTTTGGCGATGTTTCTAGGAAGAAGTTGCTGAGACTGAGGTCAAAGAGGTTGCTTCTGGTGTTCTCCTCAAGGATTTTGATGGATTCCTTTCTCACATTGAGGTCTTTCATCCATTTGGAGTCTATTTTTGTGTGTGGTGTAAGGATATGATATGGTCCAGTTTCATTTTTCTGCATGTAGCTGTCCAATTTTCCCAACACCATTTGTTGAAGAGTCTGTCTTTTATCCGCTAGACATTCTTTCCTGCTTTGTCAAAAATTAGTTGATCATAGAGTTGAGGGTCCATTTCTGGGATCTCTATTCTCTTCCATTGATCAAAGTGTCTGTTTTTATGCCAGTACCACACTGTCCTGATGATGACACCTTTGTAATAATGCTTGAAGTCTGAAATTGTGATGCTACCAACTTTGGCTCTTTTTCAAACTTCCTCTGGCTTTCAAGGTCTTTTCTGGTTCCATATAAATTTTAGGATTCTTTGTTTCATTTATTTGAGAAAAAATGGGTGGGATTTTTATAGGGATTGCATTAAACATGTAGATTGCTTTAGGTATCGTAGACATTTTCACAATATTTGTTCTTCAATCCATGAGCATGGAACATTTTTCCATTTCCTTGTGTCTTCCTCAATTTCTTTCATGAGTACTTTATAGTTTTTCTGAGTACAGATTATTTGCCTCTTTGGTTAGGTTTATTCCTAGGTATCTTATGGTTTTGGGTGCAATTATAAATGGGATTGACTCCTTAATTTCTCTTTTTTCTGTCTTGTTGTTGGTGTATAAAAATGCAACTGATTTCTGTGAATTGATTTTTATATCCTGACACTTTCCTGACTTCCTGTATGAGTTCTAACAGATTTGGAGTAGAGTCTTTTGGGTTTTCCACATAAAGTATTATATCATCTGCAAAGAGTGATAGTTTGACTTCTTTGCCGATTTGAATGCCTTTAATTTCTTTTTGTTGTCTGATTGCTGAGGCTAGGACTTCTAGTACTATGTTGAATAGCAGTGGTGATAATGGACATCCCTGCTGTGTTCCTGACCTTAGTGAAAAACTTCTCAGTTTTTCTCCATTGAGAATGATATTCACTGTGGGTTTTTCATAGATGGCTTTGATGATATTGAAGTATATACCCTCTATCCCTACACTTTGAAGAGTTTTGATCAAGTAAGGATGCTGTCCTTTGTCAAATGCTTTTTCTGCATCTATTGAGAGTATCATATGGTTCTTGTTCTTTCTTTTATTAATGTATTGTATCACATTGATTGATTTGCGGATGTTGAACCAACCTTGCAGCCCAGGAATAAATACCACTTTGTCGTTGTGAATAATCCTCTTAATGTACTGTTGGATCCTACTGACTAGTATTTTGGTGAGAATTTTTGCATCTGTGTTCATCAAGGATATTGGTCTGTAATTTTCCTTTCTGATGGGGTCTTTGTCTGGTTTTGGGATCAAGGTAATGCTAGCCTCATAAAATGAGTTTGGAAGTTTTCCTTCCATTTCTATTTTTTGGAACAGTTTCAGAAGAATAGGAATTAATTCTTCTTTAAGTGTTTGGTAGAATTCCTGGAAGCCATCTGGCCCTGGGCTCTTATTTGTTGGGAGATTTTTGATGACTGCTTCAATTTCCTTACTGATTATGGGTCTGTTCAGGTTTTCTATTTCTTCCTGGTTCAGTTGTGGTAGTTTATATGTCTCTAGGAATGCATCCATTTCTTTCAGATTGTCAAATTTGCTGGCAAAGTATGTTCATATAATGTGTTCTTATATGCTCATAATATGTTCTTATAATTGTTTGTATTTCTTGGGTGTTGGTTGTGATCTCTCCTCTTTCATTCATGATTTTATTTATTTGGGTTCTTTCTCTTTTCTTTTTGATAAGTCTGGTCAGGGATTTATCAATCTTATTAATTCTTTCAAAGAACCAGCTCCTAGTTTCATTGATTTATTCTATTGGGTTTTGTTTGTTTGTTTGTTCTAGTTCATTGATTTCTGCTTGTTATTATTTCTCTTCTCCTGCTGGGTTTAGGCTTTCTTTGCTGTTCTTTCTCCAGCTCCTTTAGGTGTAGGGTTAGGTTGTGTATTTGAGACCTTTCTTGTTTCTTGCAAAAGTCTTGTATAAATAGATATTTTCCTCTCAGGACTGCCTTTGCTGTGTCCCACAGATTTTGAATGGTTGTGTTTTCATTATCATTTGTTTCAATGAATTTTTTCAATTATTGTTTAATGTCCTGGTTGACCCATTCATTCTTTAGTAGGATGCTCCCATGTATTTGGGTTCTTTCCAAATTTCCTCTTGTGATTGAGTTCTAGCGTCAGAGCATTTTGATCTCAAAATATGCAGGGAATGATCCCAATCTTTTGGTACCAGTTGAGACCTGATTTGTGACACAGGATGTGATCTATTTTGGAGAATGTTCCATGTGCACTAGAGAAGAATGTGTATTCTGTTGCTTTGGGATGGAATGTTCTGAATATATCTGTGATGTCCATCTGGTCCACTGTGTCATTTAAAGCCTTTATTTCCTTGCTGATCTTTCGTTTGGAAGATCTGTCCATTTTAGTGAGGGGGGTGCTAAAGTCCCCTACTATTATTGTATTATTTTTTATGCATTTCTTTGATTTTCTTATTATTTTATATAGTTGGCTGCTCCGACGTTAGGGGCATAGATATTTAAAATTATTAGATCTTCTTGTTGGACAGACCTTTTGAGTATGATATAGTGACCTTCTCATCTCTTATTATAGTTTTTGGCTTAATATCTAATTTAACATATAAGGATTGCCACCCCAGCTTTCTTTTGATGTCCATTAGCATAGTAAATCGTTTTCCACCCCCTCACTTTAAATCTGGAGGTGTCTTTGGGTCTAAAATGAGTTTCTTACAGAGAGCATATCGATGGGTATTGTTCTTTTTTTTAAATCCATTCTGATATCCTGTGTCTTTTGATTGGGGCATTTAACCCATTTACATTCAGGGTAACTATTGAAAGATATGAATTTAGTGCCATTGTATTGCCCGTAAGGTGACTGTTACTGTATATTGTCTCTGCTCCTTTCTGATCTACTACTTTTAGGCTCTCTCTTTGCTTAGAGGACCCCGTTCAATATATCCTGTAGAGTTGGTTTGGTATTTACAAATTCTTTTAGTTTTTGTTTGTCCTGGAAGCTTTTTATCTCTACTTCTATATTCAATGATAACCTAGCTGGATCTAGTATTCTTGGCTTCATGTTTTTCTCAATTAGTGCTCTGAGCATATCATGCCAGTTCTTTCTGGCCTGCCAGGTCTCTGTGGATAAGTCTGCTGCCAATGTAATATTTCTACCATTGTACGTTACAAACTTCTTGTTTTGGGCTACTTTCAGGATTTTCTCTTTGTCGCTAAGACTTGTAAGTTTTACTATTAGATGATAATATTCCTTACTATTAGATGATAGTATTCAATATTCTTATTGATTTTGAGGAAGATTCTTTGCACTTCCTGGATATTGATGCTTGTTCCCTTTGCCATATTAGGGAAATTCTCTATAATAATTCACTCCAATATACCTTCTGCCCCTCCCTTCTTCTTCTTCTGGAATCCCAATTATTCTAATATTGTTTCATCTTATGGTATCACTTTCCTCTCAAATTCTCCCCTCGTGGTCCAGTAGTTGTTTGTCTCTTTTGCTCAGCTTCTTTATTCTCCATTGTTTGGTCTTCTGTATCACTAATTCTTTCTTCTGCCTCATTTATCCTAGCAGTAAGAGCCTCCATTTTTTATTGCACCTCATTAATAGCTTTTTTAAAATTTCCTCTTGGTTAGATTTTAGTTCTTTTATTTCTCCAGAAAGGGCTTTTATTTCTCCAGACAGGTTTTCTCTTATATCTTCCATGCCTTTTTCGAGCCCAGCTAGCACCACTCAGAATCGTCATTCTGAACTCTAGACCTGACATATTACCAATGTCCATATTGATTAGGTCCCTAGCCTTCGGTACTGCCTCTTGTTCTTTTCCCTTTTTGTGGTGAGTTTTTTCTGCCTTGTCATTTTATCCAGATAAGAATACATGAAGGAGAGAATATATTACCAAAAGGGTGGCAAAGATCACAGAAAAATGTGTGTTAACCAAATCAGAAGAGCCCCCAAATTGTGGGGAGAATAAAGCAGTTAAAAAGAAGTTAAAATTTTTTAATTTAAAAAAAAAAAAATATATATATATATATATATATATATATATATATATATTAGACTAGTGAATAGAACAGAGCTGCCCATTTGATTTTGGGTGTATTTTGGTCTTTTAGAAGAAACTACCTCCCAAAATTTTATAGAAAGAAAGAAAAAAATATATATATACATACACACAAGAATAAACACGATGAAGGGATGTAATATGACTGTAAAGATGAAAATTTTAAAAAATTCTAAAAATGAAGTTGATAAGTTGGTTGGGAAAAGAAAGAAAAAGAAAGTGAGAGAATTTGCTCAGTCTGGAGACTAGAACAAAGCCTTGTACTAGATTTAAAGTATATTTTGATATATTAGAAGAAACTGTATCCCAAAATTTTTTAGAAGAAAAAACCCTATATGTACACAAAAAATAAAGTTAGATAAAATGAAGGGTAAAATATGACTATAATAATGAAGGTTCAAAAAGATTTCTTTTTTTAAAGAAAGGTATTGTTAAGATAAATTAATTTTAAAACATTGAAAGAGTAAATGTTTAAAAAATTAGAATAAGAAAAAATAAATAAATTTTTAAAAATTTAATTAACTTTGCAAGACAAAAGAATCATGGGGAGAAAGTCATGAATTCCATGCTTTGCTTTCCCCTCCTTTGGAATTCTGCTGTTCTCCTTAATCAGTGAACTTGGTCTTGGCTGGATGTTCTTGCTGATATTCTGGGGGAGGGGCCTGTTGCTCTGATTCTCAAATGTCTTTGCCTGAGGCAGAATTGTGTCCCCCTTGCCAGGGGCCAGGCTAAGTAATCTGCTCGAGTTCACTCTCGGGAGCTTTTGTTCCCTGAATGCTTTCCATAGAGCTCTGGAGGATGGGAATGAAAATGGCGGCCTCCCAGTCTCCAGCCCAGAGTAGCCAAAAGCTTGGAGCCCCACTCTTCGGTGCACCCTCAGAGAAAAGCAGTTAATCTCTCCCATCTCCCTGGTCTCCAGCTGTGCTCGGAGCTCACCTGGCCTGTAACCAAACGTTTCTGTCTCTGGCACACAGTCCCATTTAGAGTCTCCAAACCCAGAAGATTCCTGCCTCCAGAAAAGGAAGGTGAGTATCCCCAGATCTGTCACTTGTGGGGTCCCTGCTCAAAGAGCAGGGGTCTGACTCTGCCACAGATCACAGTTTAAGGTAACCCCGAGCTGAGAGTTCACTGCTTGGCTCTGTCTCTGTAGCCAGCTTCCCTGCTCCAATACCTGAGAGCTCTGCTGCACTCAGACACCCCCGATCCTTCTGTGACCCCCATGGGTCCTGAGACCACACTGTCCCTGCAAGGGTTCCATCCCCACTTAGCCTCTGGAGCGATGTCTCTCAGCAGAGCAGACTTTTAAAAGTTCCAATTTTGTGCTGTGCTGCTCTACTGCTTGCTGGGAGCTGGTCCTTTCCCCCACACTCTGTCTTCCCATCACTTCAGATTCACTTCTCCACATATCCTACCTTTCAGAAAGTGGTCGATTTTCTGCTTCTAGAATTGCTGCTCATCTTCTCTTCGATCTACTGTTGGATTTGTAGGTGTTTGGAATGGTTTGATTACTATCTGAACTCCTACGACCTGATGTCATCTTATCCTGCTACTCCTCCGCCATCTTGACTTCTCCCCCACTAGTCCCTGTTGTTATAGCCATTTTTAATTCTGTGTGCTGGAATAACCAAAAGGCTCATGACAGAGAAAAAAACAGATCATGAGCCATGGATTTCCTGGCTGGCAGTGAGCTGGGCCAAAAAAAAAAAAAAATCATCACCTGCCAGGCAGAGGAGATATAGGGAGGTCCAGAATGCCATATTAGAACAGGGAAGAAGGGAAGTTCTAGATACACAGCATCTGAGGACCTTGGTCCAAAGGGATGGAAGAGAGACTATAGTATCAATGTAGCAAGGAAGGAAGAGAAAAGAAAAAGATCAATAGGAGATGAGATTTGCCCATTTTTCTTGAAGCTTCTTACCAATGTCTGTCTCCTTCTCCTCACTGTGAGCCCTGTGGGCACAGGAACAATGTCAGTTGTGATTATCAGAGTGTCTCTAGGGCCAGTTCAAATAACCACGCTTACATGATCAATGAATAAGTACATACTCAGGCACAGGTCTCAGAATGACAGCTCCAAGAAACAAAGGAGGCCAGGACACCAGTTCCTATATCTCACATTTCCCAAAGAACTTACTTCTGGTAGCTGGCTCTGGGGCTCACCCTCTCCAGATAAGCAGGAAGGCCTTGAGATTTAAGTTCTCATACCCAGATATGTCAACCAGTCACCAGTCCAAGACATGCCAAAATCACAGTTAAGAGACAAATAGATCCTTTACCTCTGAGTTGATAGCTGAAAATTCTCAGAAGAAAAAAAAAATTCTCTTTATGCCTATAAGTCACGATAGTAATAATAATATAAATGAGCGGATTATATTGGGTAATTTACTCAGAAAAGAGGTGGTAGTCATAGTGAGACATACACTGTATAGGAGGGCTGGAGGAACCTAAAGTGAAGAGGGGATGTCTTTAGGGATAAAAGGGAGGCAAAAATTAAGGAGGCAGGGGGTGCCTGGGTGGCTCAGTGGGTTAAGCCTCTGCCTTTGGCTCAGGTCATGATCTCAGGGTCCTCGGATCGAGCCCCGCATCGGGTTCTCTGATCAGCAGGGAGCCTGCTTCCCCTTCTCTCTCTGCCTGCTTCTCTGTCTACTTGTGATTCTCTCTCTCTCTCTCTCTGTCAAATAAGTAAAATCTTTTTTTAAAAAAAATTAAGGACCCCAAAGACCTCAAAATATGTCCAGAGCAGGTATAATTTTGTGCATTCCCTGTCTAAGAAATCATATAACGGCAAAACATGGGATCCCTAGACTCCAGTGGCCTGGGTTTGAATTGTACACTGTTGATTCTGGACAAATCCCTTAGCATCTCCGTGGTTCGGTTACTTTATCTAAAAAGGAAGATACAAATGTGACCCATCTCTTGGGAGCATTAAATGAGGAGATTCTGTAAAACACCTGGCATGTGTTATGTGCTTGACAGATATTATTATTACTAATACTCACACAAGTGACTGAGCAGCAGGTGTGTCCACCATTGGGGCCAATCTCCTGGACTGGAGATTCAAGGAGAAGCAGAGGAAAAGGAAGAGCCTCTAACATACCATTCGTAAGAAATGTCCAAGCAGACCCAGGCACCCAGTTGGTACTCAATAAGTGATGGCTTTCCTTCCTTCCACTTCTGCCATATCCCTATTTCTATGAAATGAAATGTCAGTGCACCATCCCTGCTCCATCTTAGAGCTCCCCTGTGCCCACAGAACATTTTCTGGTCTGGAGAAGACTGAACAGAGCCCAGCAGCTATAAGGAAAAGTGGTTAAAATGTAGATCAGAGTACCCCTCCGCCATTTTTTTAAAAAGATTTATTTATTTATTTTGGGGAGGGCAGAGGGAGAGGATCTTCAAGCAGACTCCCAGCTTAGCATGGAGCCCAACACAGGCTTGATCCCACTCCCGACCCCAAGATCATGACCCGAGCCGAAATCAAGATTTGAACACATAACAGACTGAGCCATGCAGGCGCCCACAGAGTTTCCCTTAAAAAAAAAAAAAATGCTTATTTGAAGGCAACCAACCAGATACACAGGGTACATTAGAATCTAATGAAGCACAAATAATGCAAAGTTATGAAACCGGATTTTTCTTCTTCTTCATTCAGCATTGTAAGAGCTTCTGCTCAGGAAAAGGGTGGGCTCCAAGCAAACGTGGGAAGGAAGTCAAGTTCAGTGCCCAGTTGCCACCTCCTTCCCCTTCTCCGTTCTACTCCCTCAAGCCTTTTACCTCCAATTCTGGGCCCAGAACCGTCCATAGCTTCCTAGCCCAGAGATTCTTTCAAGAAGGATCTGAAACTGGGGCACCTGAGTGTCTCAATGGGTTGAGCCTCTGCCTTCGGCTCAGGTCATGATCTCAGGGTCCTCGGATTGAGCCCCGCATTGGGTTCTCTGATCAGCAGGGAGCCTGCTTCCCCTTCTCTCTCTGCCTGCCTCTCAGCCTACTTGTGATCTCTGTCTGTCAAATAAATAAATAAAACTTAAAAAAAAAAGAAGGATCTGAAACTCATTTACATTAAAATATAAATGCGGATTGCAGCTTCAAGCATTACCCCAAGATTGGCCTTTACCTTAACACCCCCAGCAACATTTCACACCAACCCCAGCAGAGAGCACAGCGGTTTCCTCCTTAGGCTCCCTAGTCTCACTGGTTGGTATTTTTAAGGTGGATTCATCCTGGAATTCCTGCAGTGTCACTCCTTGGGTTGTAAATTAACTGGCAGGATTTAAGAAAGGCAGGAAGGCTTAAGGAGAGCTCTTTTCATTCCTTTGAGCAGAAAGATGGCGCCCCACTCAGCGAATCCAACTGCCCTGGAATTTAAAAATCACCTGAAGCATTATTGCATTGACAAACACATGCCCTTGGATCTTGGTTTCCATAGGTCTGGGTTGAAACCCTAGAAACTGATTTTTGTTGCCAGTATGGTGGGGGTGTGGAAAGGATTAAATGAGGGTGTTACTGAGAAAGTCCTAGCCTCTGTGCCTGGCTTAAGAGAGTTGAGTATTACTTGAATTTCTCATCTCACTTCCCATAGCCTTTGGAAGCACGAGTCTGACTTCCCCGTTCATGCTCTCCTTAACTGTCAATGCCCAATGTCAAGGGTAGACATTTCTGAAGAGCTACCCTTTCCTCCCTGAGCTACTTTACATGTTGCTGTCAGAGTTCTCGTTCTACAGCACAGTTTTGAGCACATCCAAGGGATCTATACTGCACCTGACCCCCAGGCCTATTCACCATCCCATCTTCACATGACAGCAAGAGTTACCTTTTAAAAAGTGGATTCTGTTACTCCCACATTTAAAGTGAAATGCAAACTCCATCACAGCTTTCAAAGCCCCTACAGGCCCCTGTTCATCTTTCTGACCTGTCTCCCACCATCTCCCGCTGCTCACTAGGCTCTAATCACATCAGTGCGATTGATCCTCCTCCCTCCCTGCTCACCCCTGCCCAAAGCTACCATCCTGCTCTTCCCTCCAGCCAGAATGCTCTTCCCCCAGATCCCTGCAGGACCCGCTCTGCTGCACTGTTAGTTCTGGGCTCAGCAGCTACTTCCTGCTAGAGCAGTCCCCTGAGGCTCAATCACATTAACCCTCTCTCTTTTTTTTTACAGCACTTCTTCAAACAAAAATAACCTTACTAATTGGGGTTTTTTTTTTTAAGATTTTATTTATTTATTTGAGAGAGCAAGAGTGAACAAGAGAGCAGGGGGAGTGGCAGGCAAAGGGAGAGGAGGAAGCAGGCTCCCCGTTGAGCAGAGAACCCAATGCGGGGCTCGCTCCCAGGACCCTGGAATCATGACCTGAACGGAGGCAGACGCTTAACCGACTGAGCCACCCAGGCATCCCCACTTATTTGTTTTCTTACTATGACCCATCTAAACCCTCCAGGATGTAAGCCCTCTGAAGACCAGACCTTGGTTGTCCTATTCACTGTTCACTCTTTATGTTTGCTGCTGGAATAGTGGTTGACACATGGTTGATGTCCAATATGCATTTTGCACCCCATCCTCAAATGACAAATGCTCAAGCATCATCACCCTGATGTCCAAATTTTTCCATGGTTCTAAAACCTTCTCAGAATGAAGAACACATTCCTTGGTTTGCAAGTGAAAAATCTCCATAGTTTTGTCTTCATCTGTTTGCTAACCTACGTTCCTATCGCTCTCTTCTTATTAACACATTAAATTGAAATCATCTGCATGGGGTTCTGTCTTCTAACCTTTAAACCCCAAAGTGAGATTTGTGGACCGGTATCATTGGTATCATCTGGGAGCTTTTTACTATAGAACCGAAGCCCGATATTAGACCTATTAAATCATCATCTATATTTTAATAAAAGCCCCAAGGGCATCAGATGCATATGGCCTCATGATTACCAGAGGAATCATATCAGGCCAGGAACTCTGTCACCCAATGTCTATCAGCTAAACTACTCACCACTCCCACTGGGAACACTCACAAACATCTTGATAGTAGTGTCCATACTGAGCAAATAATAATCCTCCAAAAACCATGATTTTCTTCCAGTAATGTCAATCTCAGAAAATAAAAATATGTATGTTGTCCTACACTAGATCATGAGCTCTTCAAAGGTTTTATTATTCCGCTTTGGAAATGGTGGGTAGTAGAGTACTGGGTAGAGGTGGACAGAGAGAGAATAGCTTTAATTTTCCCATGAGAAGGCAGGGTATAGATAACAACAGGTTGCTGGATATATGAGTTTGGAACTCAGGAGAGATAATAGGGTCCAAAATGGATTCTGGAGCCAACATACATTAGCCAAAGCCTTGATTCACACTGGTTTATTGATCAGTGGTCCTACTATATCTCCCAAGTTAAAGTTAGGGTTAAACCCCCATCACCTCCTCTTCAGACTTCAGTCTCAACTGACAAGCTTATTTCTTATTCCACAGACAAAAGAGAAGCAGGCAACAGAGGTCCTGTATCTACTCATACCCCGTACCCATAGTCTGCTTCTTCATGAGAAACTTTTACAACTTTGTTAAAGTAACATTTGTTAATGTGGAACACAGGATGCGGGATGGTGAGCCACGGTTCAATAGAAGACCTCAAGAGAAACTGAAGTAGAGAAGTTGATGACTCATTGGTCCTGGAGGAAGTAAATGGCAGGGAGGTCAAGGCAGAGAGAGTGACAGAATCTAGGGCACTGCCTTTATTAGGGTCAGGGGTGGAATGCTTTGGGTTTCTCAAGCTGGGAGCAGATTGGCCAGTCCAAATTACAATGGATAGGGTTTGGGTAAGCTCCAGGGGGTCTTATCTAGGGAACAGGCAAGAGGAAGGCCCTGGGAGGTGGGGGAGGGTGGGCAGGGACTTGATCACAAGGGCTGTTGGGGAAGTCATATCAGGAACTTAAATTTGCTTGTAACTTTGCAGGCTGCTAGCTAGGGTATGTGCTTCTATGAGGGGCGAGTATCAGTTCAAGGACCATCCAGGCTGTTTGGCCAAATAAAATGAATGCCAGTGGGCACCTGGCTGGCTCGGTCAGGAAAGCATGCTACTCTTGATCTCAGGGTTGTGAGTTGAAGTCCCTTGCAGAGCTTACCTAAAAAAAAAAAAAAAAAAAAAAAAAAAGTGATTGTCAAGGCAGTCATACTCATCCTTGGGCAGTGACCCCAGTGGAAGCCAGCTTCTTCACTATGTCCTAGTTCCTATCCCTTTATCCTGCTCAAAGACCTCATTCCAACAGTTCCTCCCCTCTTTTCTGTGTCATAAAATTGCCCCTTTCTATTAGATTTTCAATGATCACTTATGCACATTACATCTCCTATCTTAAAAACAGGGCACCTAGGTAGCTCAGTCTGTTTAGCATCTGACTTTTGATTTTAGGTCAGGGCTATGATCAGGGTCACGAGATCAAGCCCTGTGTTGGCTCCACACTCAGAGGAGAGTCTGCTTGAGAACCTCTCTCTCTCCTCCTCTGCAACTATCCCTGCTCACAATTGTGCTCTCTCTCTCTCTCAAATAAATAAATAAATCTTAAAAAAAGGGGGGCCTCCATTGACTCTGGTCTCTGCTCTCACCCCACTCTGCTCTAGAGCAAAACATCTTGAAGAAATTGTCTACACTGCTGCCTCCAACTTCCCTTCCCATTCTCACTTGCACCCACAACCAAAGATGCTTTGTCAAGGTCATCGATGACTTCTACAACACCAAATCCATGAAGCCGTTCTCAATCCTCATTGAACTTCCCCTACCAGTAGCTGACACCCTTGTCAACTCCCTCTGGACATTCTTCACTGGACGTCTGGGACACCACATACTGGAAGTAGTTCTCCCTCCTAGGGTCACCTCCTTTGTTGATTTCCTTCTCAGGCTCCTTCCCAGGCTCCTTCTCAGCCTCCTTTGTTGATTTCCCTCCTCTCCCAACTTCTCCATGTTGGTGTGCTCAATGCTTAGGCCTCAGTTTACTTCCTTTTCCCATGTGTACACCCTGGGAATTTCATCCCACATCACTGCTTTAAATGTCATCTGTGTGCCCAGACTTCTCACCTGATCTAACGTCTTTCTAACAGCTGCCTCAATGACAAACAGCGGCACAGAGCTTACCAGCCTCCAATCTAACTCCTCATCCCCATCCCCACTAGCTCCCTCAGTCTTCCTCATCTCTGAAAAGGACAACTCCTTCTTGACAGAGCCAAATCTTTGGGCCTAACCTTATTTCCTTCTCTGCCCACATCCAGTAGAAAATCCTATCGATCTCACCTCAGATTACAACAGAAATTCATCCATTTTTTGGCCACTGCATTACCGTCATCTGGAGCCAAGCCCTCATCACCTCTGGCCTTGATTATTGCAGTCCTCTCCTAGCAGAGCTCCTACCTCTACTCTGGCTTTCTAGGTGTCTTAACACAGCAGTCAGAGCTATCCTCTAAGAGTGTAGTTAGATTATAACACTTCTGTCTTCGAAACCATCTAAGGGTCCCCATTTCTCCAAAGCCCTAACATTGATCACAAGGGACTACCTGACCTGCCCCTGCTGCCCCCTGGTCCTTCTTCCTTCTCTGGGATCACTTCATTCTAGCTATGTGAGGGTTTCTTTCTTTCTTTCTTTTTGAGAGAGAGTGCAAGTTGGGGGAGAGGGGCAAAGAGAGAGAATCTTAAGGAGGCTCCATACTCCGTGCAGAGTCTGATGCAGGGCTTGATCTCACGACCCTGAGATCATGACTTGAAGTGAAATCAAGAGTCAGACTCTTAACCATCCATCAGAATACAAGCTGACTGACTTGTCAATTCCCCAACAATTTCGACTCTAAGCAGCCTGGGGGATTTGAGAAAGGGAGTCCTATGGGCCAGGTATGGTGCTAGGTATTCTGCATATACTAATATACTTGATCCTCACAGCAACCCAGTGAGATATATATGATTCCCCATTTTAAAATATGCAGGAACTGAGGTTAAACTAACTGAAGATCTTGCATCTTCTAAGGAACAAAGCAGGTACTGAAGCATGAGTATTTTGGACGCCATGTGAAAAATGTATATAAAGGGAGTGTTTTCCCTGTCCTCCTGGGTCATCTGGAAGTCCCATACTGAGATAGACCTGGAGGTTTCCTATAGCTAATCCCTTCCTCCAGCTAATGGAGCTGGATTGTATTGGGGTGGGGGACAGCCTTGTTCTTCAGGGAAGACCCAGCCTCTTCCTAACCTCAGGAGGCAAAATGTTACTGGTCTAAGACAATATGACCATCTCATTTGCCTTGATGTTGATTGGCTTAGGTGGGACACAATTCTGCCTCCTAAGACTTAAGGATATTTCTCCTGGGTCATGGGGAGAAGGAAGAACACCCTCCTTGGAAATAGATCATTCTCAAAAAGAGGCAGAGACCCAAAGTAGGGAGTGTCTTTATTTTGGCTTTATTTATTTCTTTATTTGCACATGGATGTGATTGAAAACACACTGTTTAGAGCTATAGCAGACACCTGCAAACATGAGGGGACCAAAAACTTGGGGACAAAGCTGACATGAGACCTTTATTCATCTACTGAATTAACTAACCTTAATCTTCTTGCTTAGTGAGGCAAGAAGCTGTTGTTTAGGCCTTTATAAGTTCTATGTTTGGCCTCTTTGTAGCTAAAGTATTCAATGTACACAACATACTATGTATATTTTTCCCCTATAGTTTATCACCATCTCCTAGCACAGCAGCCATGGCTCAAAATCAAGATTTTGGTTGACTGCATAAAGAATGTCCTGTATTTCAAAGTAAAAAAAAAAAAAAAGAATGAATTAAATGAATTATTGCAGGGTGTAGAAAGTTGAGACAGCAACATGCCACTGACATTCTCTCTAAAAGCACAAGCAAGGAAAAAAAATATCATACCACATAGAAAAAGCCCTAGTTCTATGTAATATGTCAGCACCCCAATACTCTGACACCAGGGAAAAAATATTCATGCTAAGACCCTGTCAGAAGGCCTTCTCCCATGTAATTAATTGAAATTTGACATCAAATTTTGTCCCCGGTCACTGTGGTCCAGACCGAAAACAGCCCAGATTGTATTCTCAGTCAGGAGGTGGCTGTGTTTGAGATTTGTGTTGGCATCACTGAGCTGTGACCACAGCACACATTTTTGTGGGAAATATCAGATGAAACATTCTTCCACTAGGAAGGGGGTGGGTGGTGTGGCAGGGTTCAACACGCCCAAGAGAGCTTTTCTCCTTCTGAAACTTGTTGAGACTCATTCTTTCCAAGTTGTTGAGACCACTTTTCCCCTTTTAGAGCAAATGGAGCTGGAGAAACGAATGAGTGCAGAATTTAGAAACATCGGAGTCCCCTTTCCAAGGCCTTATTTCATAAGGCCCTATGTGGTTTGTGGGAGCAATTTGAGGTCCTGGTTACTGATAAAGATGATATAATTTTAGAACTTTCAGAATCCTGTGTGGCCTCTTTGTTAAAGATCAGCAATTAGAGTCTTCAAGTACTAAAAACAATTACCTAAACCTTTTCAAAAGGTCCATATTCAGTATTAGTTCTAAGCATGATTGTCTTCCTCTTGTTCATCCCTTGTTAATGCTTTCATTCACCTAGATTATTCTAGTTGTGGTTCCAAGATATGGTTCAACTACCATGTATGATGCAAGGGTGTACATGCAGGGAAAATATTCTGGCTTAGTATCTGGAGACAAAACTCTTTGCACCTACTTGCTTGTGGCCCTATTCTGAGGCATGTGACCCTACTTGATTCCTTACATACAGATTGTGGCGACTCACCTTGTGACCCTAGCTGATGGAACCAGGAAGTGCCCATCGTTTTTGAAGACAGCTACCCATAAGCTGGCTGGCAGCCAATCCCAGTGGGAACCCCCTATTAGACAGGGGTATGCAGGGCCCCATAGTGACCTACAGACTCTTTCAGATCCTTTCTTTTAGGGAACTTGAGGGTGACACAAAGACAGAAATACAAGTGTCAGAATGGTCCAGAAACTGAGAGACCCATGGAGGGGAGGTAGTGGGCAGAAACCATAAGTCAGTAGAAACTAGGAAGCTAAGTAGTAAAAGGAAGGCCATTGGAAGGAGCTAGAAGGGGTCTGAGAAGTGTCAAGTGTGGCTGCAGAAACAGGTAGTGGCTTTATTGGTGCCATGGATGCCTGCTGTTGAGAAATCAACAAAATCATGGCACCTATAGACTGAGAAGGAGGTGCCAGTTTCTGAAAAGATTGGTCCTATGTTTTTTCGAACTTTTTTCGGCTCTTCCCTACATCCTTTTATCATAAATCTCCATTAGCTGAGAATCTGATTGCATCAGATTCTTACACTCTGAGTTTAATGGATCCAATTACTACCAGTGTTGTGGTCTTAGGTAAATTGCTCAACTTCCATGCACTTTACTTGTTAACTTTCTATATGCAATAGGTAGAATAATGGCCCCCAAACTTGTCCACGTCCCAATTCTAGGAACATATAAATATGTTACTTTATACAGCAAAAGGGATTTTGCAGATGTTTTTAAGTTAGTGACCTGGAGATGAGAGTCCAGTCTAATTACATGGACCCTGAAAATCAGAGAGGAAACATCCCAGCTGTGGTCAGGGGAGATGTGACTGTAGAAGAATGGTTGTAGAGAGTCAACATTGCTGGTTTTGAAGGTGGAGGAAGAAGGGGTCATGAGCCAAGGAATGTGGGTGGCGTCTAGAAGCTGGGAAAAGTAAGGGAACAGATTCTCACCTGAAGCCTCCAGAAGAATACAGCCCTCATCAGCATGTTATCTCTAGCCCAGTGAAACCTGTGCTGGACTTCTAACTTAGAGAACTGTAAGATAATAAATGTGCTTTCTTTTAAGCCATTCAGTCTATGGTAATTTGTGATAGCAACAATAAGAAATCAACCCAGTATAATATTACAAGTACATATACACAAGAAATATATGTGTACATATACACAAGAAAATGTTTAAAAGAGTATATGCTATTGGGGCGTCTGGGTGGCTCAGTGGGTTAGGCCTCTTCCTTCGGCCCAGGTCATGATCTCAGGGTCCTGGGATCGAACCCCGCATCAGGCTCTCTGCTCAGCAGGGAGCCTGCTTACCCCTCTCTCTCTACCTGCCTCTCTGAGTACTTGTGATCTCTCTTTCTGTCAAATAAATAAATAACATTTTTTTAAAAGAGTATATGCTATTGATGTAACATTGGTTATGTCATCTTTATGAATTACTTATTTTTGGGGGCAATGAATATATGTTACGTAGTAAAGAAGTAATGGAAATATTAAAGAATAAGTAATAAATTAAAAATTACCTTCCAAGCCTCAGCCCAGCTGTGACATCATATGAACAACCCAGGAGATGGCTCAATTGTCAACCTGTATCTTCCCTCTTCTTCTTGGGTGCTATCCCCAGGTCTCAATTCCTCCACTCAAACCACCTCCACAACAAACCACCAATTTCAAAGCGGTCTTGATGTCTCTCATTTCTCTTCCACATCTCAGGTACATATGTTCGTATTCAACCACCTGATGGTATCAGTGTGTGTCTACAAATTTGTTATATGTCCTTTTGGAGATATTTAGTGATTTGGTTAATAATGAATCCAACAAAAATTTATGGAGGATACTTTGAGTAGTCATGAAGTCATTTAGATGAGGCATATTAGTCTTCATTAGGCCTGGTATGGTGCTTTATGACAGTTTCAAGATCATGTTGGTAGAGCTCAAAATCTACTGAAGAATTTAAAAAAGAATATTTTAGAGACCTTTTGGCCCACATAAGACTTGCCTGTCTTCACAAATCCATTGGTCTTACCTAAAGTCTAAAAATCCTTAGAATGCATTTACAGTCCACCCACTGTCAACAGGGAGGGCTATTAACTGACACTAATTAATACTGCTGAGAAGCACAGCAAATGAGACCATGAGACTCCTTAGATGTACTTGTGAACCACTGAAACCCAAGAACTTGGCTTTGGTGAGTTAAAAATGTAAAACATGCCCGCAATACCAGTTCTCACTTGAGCAAGAATTTGCTAGTTCTTATCACAGCCAACCATCTTCAGGACTTTAAAGGACCCTAATCGTCATTAAACATTTGGACAGGACAATAGGTACTTTGCATGACCTGATTAGAAAATAATGCAAGGCTGTTTCCCACTAGGTCACTTTGATCCAGGACTGAGCCGAATTCCCTGGACCTTGTTCCAGTCAAAATAGAACCCCAGATAAATGAAGGATATAGAGCAGATTTTTAGAAGTAGCGATTTCAGTACTTTTCATCATGTCTTTATTCATCAAATATTTGTTGGATACTGTAACTGTATTCTCAAACATTCATATGCATTAAGAATTACCGGGGAGGGTTCACTCCCCAGGAAACTGATTCAGCAATTCAAGGGTGGGGCTTGGGGGAATCTATGTCTAACCAGCTTCATGGGTGATTTTGATGTAAGAACTCTATACACCACTTTGTAAAACGTTTAGTCTCCAAAATGAATAAGCAACAGTTCCTGGACATAAGAAACCTCGAAGTCCAGGGTAACAGAGAAAGGAAGAAAGATACTCTGTCTTGGGGAGTACAGTTTTAAAGGAGGCTGTCACAAGGAGAAAAAGAAAGGGCATTCTAAGCAGGCGAAGAGCCTTTACAAGGCCACGGTCATGAGAAGATGTGATCCATTAGGGACCAGTGAGTGTTTATAGTATGGGAAGATGAAAAGCATTTTGGGTATGGACAAACAGGACAGAATATAACAGGATAGCATGGATCTTGATTTGTCACTAAGTCATTTCAACTTTATTTCATAGGCAACAAGGAACTGGTAGAAACTGAAATCTACCTTTGAGAATATCTAGTATCGGGTAGATGCTTATTCAACTAGTATTTCCTGAGGACCCAGCCTGTGCCCAACAGCGTGCTAAAAAAGGATTGTCACAGTTAAGAATTGTGACAGACTGAGCAGTGAAAGACAAAAGTAAGGTGGTAACCAGTGAATATGTACAGAAATAACTGGTCAACAAGATTTGAGATTAAAAAAAAAAAATGATACCCCAACCTCCCAACCCCCCCGCCACTTCAAACCCCTCAGATTGTTTCCAGGTGATGGGTATTATAGAGGGCACAGCTTGCATGGAGCACTGGGTGTGGTGAAAAAATAATGAATACTGTTTTTCTGAAAATAAATAAATTGGAAAAAAAAATGAAAACCCAAGAATTTGGTGACAGGTTAGATTGAAGAAGCAAGGAAAAAGAAATTTGCAATGTTTGGGAGCAGAGAGACTGTTAGGGATGGGATGTTTGTGTCCCCCTCCTCCCCCAATTCACACGTTGGAGCTTAATCCCCAATGGGATGGTATTAGGAGATGAGGCTTTTGGGAGGCAATTAGGTCATAAAGATAGAGCCTTGTAAGAGGATTAGTGACCTTATAAGAAGAGACACGGAAGAGACTGTCTCTCCCCCACGTAAGAATACAGAAAGAAGGTGTCCATCTACAAAATAGAAGGAGGTTTCTAGCCAGAAACAGACCATGTAGGCACCCTGATTGTGGACTTCCAGCCTCCAGAATTATGAGAAGTAACCATTTCTTGTTTAAGCCACCCAACCCTGTGGTATTTTGTGAAAGCAGCCAGCACTGACTAAGACAGAGACTGTTCGATGATGATTCTACTGGAGAGTGCAGGGGGCAAAGGATGCCCCCACCCAAATGGGAGTCGATGAGCCCATCCAGGGGGAGCAGGAGAGTGAAAGTGTATGCAATCCAATGATGAGACGTGGGGGGCAGTCAGTGGAGGAGGTGCAGTAACCATGAAGGAGCTGAACTAGGGTTCAAAAAAAGGATGAAAGGGTCTAAAATGAAAGAGGTGACCAGTTGTTTTATATGCAAAGCAAGAGGCTAGATAGAACTGAGGGACAGAGGTTTAGGGCTTTCATGAACATGTGGACACAAGGCTTTTGCTTATATAATAGGAAGTTGTGGTGAAAATAGAGAAGGAATACATTGGAGTTCCCTTTAAATTATATTGTATTAGTGGAAAATAATTGTCCAAAATCTAGAGGGAAAATAAAACAGTGCTGGCGTTTTAAGCACCGGGAATCAGTAAAAAATATTTCTTTATCTTTGAGGTAGTTGTCCCTTCATATGTGGTTGTGCGTGGAGGCTGTTCTGACAGGTGAGAAGGAAGAAAATGTTTAAGGAAGAGGAAAGCTAAAGAGCCAGCCAGTGTAGACAGAAAAGTGGCTAGATATGATCAAACAGCATGTGGTGCCCCTCCCTAGGGCTGGGGTCATGGTCAGGAGCAGCTTACCTAACTAGGGAGAGGCATGATTTGACTTGAGTTTTGGCTACGTGATCATGTAGTCAAAAAGGAAAGTCCAGAAATTCATTTTATCCAATGACAACTTGACCTTTGGTATTTGATCCTGGAATCTCCTCTCAGAGACCAACCAGCTGGACACAAATCCGTGTTTTCCTATATTTAGAAAACAAAGGAGCAAGAGTCAGACAAACAGAGCAGTCCAGTCTCTTCAACCATCCAGGACAGCAATGTCATTTTATTTTTTATATTTTCATGAATAAGATGTTGTTTTCAAACTGCTCTCTGCATGTGAAACCAGAATAGCAGTTTAGACAGTTCCCTCAGAAACCGAGCGTAATAAAATGGTTTCAGTCTCGTGTCCTGGGTGTGTGTGCACATGCAGTCTCAAGGGGGAGATGGACCATGTACCCAACTGCAAACTGACAGTGGTTGCATACGCTCTAAGTGCTTAGAAAACGACTTAGAAGAATTCATGCCAGACAGAGAGAGAGCAGAGCTTCACTGTGGGCCAAGCATTGGAGGGAACTGAAATTAAGGCTGACGCTCAAAAGGTACTTCAGTTTTACCTGCAATGTTAGTTTTTTACCATATAAATGTATTAATTTTAGATTTAAAACATTAATTTAAAAAATTACGGAAAAATCAACCCCAACAAGATGTTCCCTATTATTCTGGGGGAGACCCCAAAATGGGATGGGAGACCCCATCCAGAAGAGGGCTTGGCAGACAGGATACAAGTAATGGAGAGATGAGTGCTTGGTATTTACCAGATGCTTAAATACAATGAATGCTTCCAGTAAATTGGAATCTTTTAAGTTGGCCATCATCTGTCTTAATAACAATTGAGTCTTTATTCCTTTGCCTTTGAGGTGCCCATATTTCTTCAAACAGCTGTTCTGTGAACTAAAAATATGGTTTCATCTTTGCAAATGTCCTTTACCTCCTAAAAACAAACATCAAAAATGGTAGTTTTGACCCTTATTATTAGTCAAGTGACAATGCTAGAAGCTATAATTCAAAGGGTTGGAGAATGTGCAGAGAATGAGGAACAGGAGGATGTCAGAGCCAAGGTCTGCAGAGACCACCTGGTGACCAGAAGAGCTCACATCTGCACTTACCCTCCACAGGGTAGCAGGTGAGGGCTGGGCACAGAGCCGCTGGGGGATGGGGGAAAGAATGGAACTCCAAATGTCTTATGGATACTTGAAAATAAGATTTACCACTTCCTGTTAAATATATGACAGGATTAATATGTTAATTGCTGAAAATTAAAGGTGGAATGTTGAAGTTATATATGTGAATTTGGTAGCAATAAACTGGAAAAAGCTTGGAAAAAAAAAAAAAAGAAGAAGAAGACTTGACAGATAGTCCATGGGAGACGCACAAGAAGATTCCTGAGCAACAGAAGGACCTCAGTGGAGCTTTATTGGGGGAAAATTTGCAAGGAGACAAATCAGCCTTTTTAACTTCCCCTGTTGGGAACCTACTGGGTAGCTCTGGAGCAGGAAAGTAGACTGAGTTTCCACTCATGGCTGGAAATGCATGAACACCAGAAGAAGAACAAAAAAATGAACATTCACACGTTGCCAAAATAGGTGTTCATGAGGTTCTTGGACTGGGAACTAGGGACCTGGCTGAAGAACAGGGAGGACAGAAGAGGAAGAAGACAAATGTGTCTTGCAATGAGAGAAGAGGGTTGTTGGTGGAAAGAGAGCAGAACAGGAAGGTAGACAAGGTTCACTTTGCTCTGCCTCCTAGCCTATCGTGTCCCTGAGGGGAGGGGCTGATTCTCATTCATTTTTTTTACTTATCACAACATTTGCTCCATAAATGCTTTTTATATCTGAGTGAACCAATTCATGGGAACAGTTATGTCACCAGATTATCTTGAGGGCAGGCCCTGTGTCCTGGGGACTAAGGCACCAAACATGCCTGGGAAAGGTCGAAGAAGTCTACAGGTATGCAACAGCTACCGATGAGACAAATGAACTGGGTCTTTCTGAGCTCTGATTTCTTCATCTAAAAATGAAAACCACAAGACTGACTCTCATTCCCAAGAAGGGATGAGGCACACATTATAATACCAGACAAGTTCGCTCTTAAAATTTGCCAAACCAACTCTTGGGTATATTCATTTAAATTCCTCAGTGGGTAGCTGATTCCCTATGGCTAATACTGTATTTAGTCGTGGAGGGAAATGAGTCACGCAGATGGAATCATAAATACACACACACACACACACACACACACACAACTTAGCCATAGATTTTTTTTTTTTTTTTTGTAACTTTTTATCTTCTCAAATGCTCCTCACTTCTGCCTCTCCCCCGCCCCCACTGCCTTAGACTCTACTCCATACAACAGTCGCTCCTTGGACCAAAAACCCACGACAAATTCAGAACAGTTGCCTGGGGATTTGGCTACTGCATAACAGGTAGTTACAAACCATTCCATGGCACTAACTGAGCCAGCATGAAGAAGCTAATTAAAGCAGTCAGGAAGATCGTTTATATAAAAATGAAAATGTAAACACGGTCTTCATTGGACAGTGATTAGAAACTACAGTTGTTTGTTTGTTGTCAGAACTGTCTTGGTTTTGTCAAAATCCTGACATGTGGCATAACCTCCCACTAATCAAAAAAAGAAGAAAAGAAACTCAAAAAAGAAAAAGAAGAAGAAAAATATAAGTAGGAAAACAGGCATAGAGAATCTTCGTCTTTCCAAGTGGGAAAAAAAAATTCCACTTGTTTTTCTAGAACAAGTGTGATCTGTGTTTGGACAAAGTCTGGGCTCCTCAGTTTGCCTTACCGTCTCTCTCTCTCTCTCTCTCCCCCTCTCTCTCTCTTCATTCTGAAGCCCTCAGGCTTGGGACGTGCAGGCAGCTCTAAGCAGGAAAGGAAGCCATGAGGATGTAGGCAAAAGAACAGAGTTCAGGATAATCATGTTGACAACCCCGTGTGCTTTCTGTAGAGGAAGGCTAAGCTCCCACTTCTTGCATAGGTCTAGGGTGTCATTGGCAGGGAGGCCACGCGATGGCATTGGCCTTCGAGGTATGAGGTACAACTGTAAGTTACTTTATCTTAAATGGACACATTTAAATTTAGACTGCTTAAATAGCTAATGGAGAAAATAACACACTATGGGATCATGGCAAATGCATGGAAGGACATGTTGGAAAAAATATGTATTCTTCAGGCTTCTACTCCACTTGATTTACTATGGATATGCTGCCTTATAAAATAAAACTTGGAAATAGGATAACTCTACCTCTAATCTGGACCACTTCCTGATATCAAGCATGTACACAAGAGTGGTATGTTTTTTAAGGAAAAGAAGAGAGAAAGAAAAAATAGATGATTTTTTTAAACCATAAAAATGACTCATTATACCTATGGATGCAATATGTGTATGAAGATTGTCACAGATGTTCTTGTTATTGATTTATTTTTGTCCTGATTACACAAGGCATTGAGCTGAGTGTTTCTTTCTTTGTTTAAATGTGGCACCTGCTTATGGGCCAAGTATTTCCTTAATATGATTCAGACCAGCTCGACGTTTATAAATAAATGTTTTGGATCTGAATATCAGAAAAGTATTACGGGAAATTCAAGAAAAACAAAACAACAGCAACAAACTAGAAATCACAAGAATGCAATATGCAGCATGGACAGAGGACAAGGATGAAGGGAGGGCCAAGGACAGTGCTTTGCTTGTCTTAATGATAGAGCAAGCAAGAGTAGGAGGGTTCCATGCCACCTGATCGCTGGGGAGTATCAATTCCCCCAACCATCTCCCTCTCTCCTCCACCCTCTGTGTTCCCCAGGCATTTTTAGGCACCAGCATGGGACAAGAAGTGGAAAGAGACGGTGAAAAGCAAAGGTTTGATCTCATACTCATGAAACTTACCGCTAGTGATAATAGCAAACATTCATATACTCATGGCAGCCACCCTTTGAACACTTTACATAGAACAACTCATTGAATTCCCACAACAATCCTATGACTACTCCCATTTTACAGATGAGGAAGCTGAGTCACAGAAAGATCAAAAGCGTTTAAAGGGCAACCATTAGGTGGTTAGCCTCAGACCGTACCACTCGGCTGCTACCCAAAAGCACAGCGAGAAGACAAAAGAATTTGGGACTAAGTGACTTCCAAATTTCCTTCCGCATGTTCAGCCTCTGTTTCTATACCTGGAAATAGGAATTCTCCACATGGGTACCCAGCACCTAGCAGGGTGCTCTGGCCATGCACAGACTCAATAAAGACTAGTTAAATGAAAAGATGTTTCACGTCAGTTTATAACGGAAATCTTTAGAATATTTTAAGTCCATAAAACCACAACATCCTAATCTGGTTAGCCTTGCAATACCCTGATGTTTGCCTGCATGCAGTCTGGAAAGGAGCTTACGCCACTCCCCTACATTTCATTGCGAAAATAATTTAAAGATCACCTCTCTTTGTCAAAATAACAAGCAGTCCGGAGTAGAGCTAGATTTCCCACCTGTCCCTAAACTACAAATCGCCCCCAGTGTATCAGAGAAGAAAAAAAAAAAATGTGGCACAGGGAGGAAATGAACCGAGACAACATCACTTGCAGCAACCGGAAGGAAAAACACACGTACAGACGCCACTCACATTCTATGTGTGTGGTTGCCCAGTAGGGAAATGCTTGCAGCTGCCTTGAGAAGCAAGTCTGGTGGCTGCAGCAAGACCGAAGCATAATCATGAAGCAAGACTGAGCTGCCGCCTCCCACCTGCCTGGTCAGAGAGAGGGCGAGAACACCAGGGACCACCCGATGAGCCAGCAACAGTGGTCTTGCCCCGGGTGAGTTCCCAGACACTTGCTGGGGCCTGAGGGTGTGGGGACACTCACTCAGACTCTGACTTCCTGAGATGGTGTCAGACATCCGTTAGTGTTCCCCACTGTTGATACCCTTAACTGGAGCCCAGAGGGACTCAGCATGCCCCGAAGGAGAAAAGAGGGACCCTGGGTTTCCTCCAAGTTGATCTGTAGGCACAGGCTTTAATGCAAGCTAAATGCTACATGATTCTGGTTTTTGAATCATCTTGGTAGGTGCTTCCTGGTGTAGAAGTTGCATGTCTCCTCCCCCTGGCCACCCTCCTCCGAGAGCTTACCTGTGAGAACCTTGTGCCTTGGCTTTCCCTAAATGATTGCAGTACTTCCCAAATGTGGGCTGTCATTGATACTTGATGGCGGATTCGAGTCATTTATAATGTCATTTTCAGGTCCTCTGGGAATGACCCCCGAGGGGGCAAGAAACCATGATTGAGTATTGGGCTCATCGTGTCCAGCCCTGCAGACCTTGCCCTTAGCATAATCTCTAAGGGGTTGGGAGCATTCTACTTAGTCAACGGGGCCACCCCAATAGCTTTGTCATCCTTCCTTTTCTCAATATTTACGAAGTCACGTCACTCATTCATTCATTCGGTTGCCTTTTCTTCAACAAAGGGTTTTTATCTTGCTGAAATTATTTAAAAATGAAGAACATATACAACCTGAAAATCTTCCCCCTTTTTTTTTTATTTTCATATTTATTTATTTATTATTTATTTTATTTTTATTTTTCCTGTTTGCCAGTGATGAGAGTTGAGACTGGGTGCTCTGGTCTTCTCAGCTCCTGCTTCAGGAGTCCCCTCCTCTTCCCCCAGAAGCTGGTTCCCACCAGAAGTGGGTGCAAAAAGCAGTTGCCCATCACAGGACTCTGGGAACCAACCAAGTGGTTTTCCTCCTTGTTTCTGTTTCCTTCCAAGTTTGGGAGGAAATTCCTCCCCATTTTCAAGGACATTCCTGTTTTAAGAATGTCAAAGGGGAGCAGTGGAGAGGGAAGGAGGTGAAATCAGCTTTGGAAAAAAAAAAAAAAAAGGATGTTCTTAATCAAATAAATTCAGCTGCTCTTGTGGGGGGGGGGAAGAAATCAGCTTTGAGGTGGTGCTCTATTTCTCATTAATTAGTTAATTCATGTATTTAACACTTATCTCTTGAGTTTTCACTGTGTGGCAGCTACTTTTAAGTCAAACCTTACATAAGATGAAGCAAAATTGTGTGTTGTCCTGCTTCCAAAAAGCTTACAGTCCAGGGGAGAAGCAGATGTTAATTACTAATTACAGGAATGTGATAAGGATCAGAACATATTGTGGGGGAAGCTGATCTCATCTGGGAAGCAGGGAGGTTTCTAGAAGGAAGGTGAGACTAGAACTGAAAAAAGGCGTAGGAGTTCACTAGTCAACGCTCCAGGCAGAGGGAACAGCGGAGACCAGTTCCTGAGGTAGGAGACTGCAGAATTACCTGCAAAAAGGGCCAGTGCAACAGGAGGGATGTGGGGAGTGGCTCAAAATGAGCCAAGAGTTTCAGCATAAAACATGCTGCTGATTCTAAGAGCTATGCAGAAGGTAGAGGGGCCGTGGTCTGACTTGCATTTCTCAGAAGTTCCTTTCGATCGGTGTGGAGAATGGATGGTGTGGCCCCCTCCCATCCATTCTCCACAGCTATCGGGGAGACCAATGAGAAGGTGCATGAATTCGGCCAAGCCAGCCTATCTGTGTGAGTACAGCCACGAGTGGTGGCAGCAGAGAGTATCGCACAGATTTAAAAGTCATCTTGAAAGGAAAATTGACAGGACTTGGTGGTGGACAGAAAAGGAGAGCAGGGGAGGGGGAATGTGTCAAAGGTGACCCCCAGTTTCCTGGTTTGCACATCCAAATGGATGTTGATGTTGCTTGTCGATCACAGAGACTGGTAAAGCGGGTGGGGACCAGGCCCAGGTTAGTTTAGTTCTAGAATTGATCCAAAGGCAGATGTCAGCCCGGCAGTCAACACTGACCAATATCTAGAGCTCCAAACAGAGGTCTGGGATCCTTGGCGTAAGGAGAGTTGGTAATCGCCGCCATGGGTATGCGTGATACACACCTTAGGGAGGATATGGAATGACAAAACAGGCAGGTGGCTTAGAATTGAATCCCAAGGAAGAAGTGCCTGGGTGGCTTAGTCGGTTGGGCGTCCAGCTCTTGATTTCAGCTCTGGTCATGATCTCAGGTTTGTGAGATCGAGCCCAGTGTCGGGCCCTCGCTCAGCATGGAGTCTGCCCCAGATTCTCTCTCTGCTCTCTCTCTCTCCCTCCCCTTCCCTACTGCTTGTGCTCTCTCTCTCTCACTCAAATAAATAAATAGAGTCTTTAAAAAAAGAGAGAATTGAATCTCAAGAAATTCTAACATTTAAATAGAGATAGAGGAGAAGGGTCCCTTCAAGGAGACTGGGAGGGTTCCGTGAAAAGTCAAATGAGAAATTACCATATGACCCAGCGCTTCCATCCAAAAGAACTGAAAACAGGGACTCAAATATCCACATGCACACATACTTTCATAGCAGCACTAGTTCCAACAGCCTAGGAGAGGAAACAGCTTGCCTGTCCATCAGCAGGTGAGTGGGGAGGCAAATTGTGGTACAACCATTCAGTGGAATATGATTCAGCCACCAAAAAACAAACAAACAAACAAAACACGAAGTACAGATACCTGCTACAGCATGGATAAGTCTCAAAAACACTATGCTAAAGTGAGGGCACCTGGGCAACTCAGTAGGTTAAGCGTCTGCCTTTGGCTCAGGTCATGATCCCAGAGTCCCAGGATCAAGTCCCCTGTGGGGCTCTCTGCTCAGCGTGGAGCCTGCTTCTTCCTCTGCCTGCGGCTCCCCCTGCTTAGGCTCTCTTGCTCTCTTTCTCTCTGTCAAACAAACAAACAGACAAACAAACAGACAAATCTACCTTAAAAAAATAAAACAAAACATTATGCTAAAGTGAAAGAAACCAGGCACAAGTACATGATTCCGTTTGTGTGAACTATCCAGAACGGGTCAACCCGTAGAGAGAGGATGCTGATTGGTGGCTGCTGGGGGTTGGGGGAGGGGAAAATGCGGAGCAAAGGCTTCATGTGTCTGCAATTGTCTTTTGACAATTTTTGTCTTTGACAATTGTCTTTGACAATTTTGACAAAAATGCTTTGGATCTAGGTAGAGGGGATGACTGCACAGTACTGTGAAATATTGAATGTCCCTGGATGGTCCTCTAAAATATCTACTGGATGTTATGTGAATTTCACCTGGATGCTGAAAGAGAAGACGAGGCAGGTGTAACCGGAGGCATAGAACACAGGCTGTGTGTGACTTTGGGCAAGTGAAGCAGCTCGGTTTCTTCTTTCTCTGTATGTAAATGAGGGGAACTAACTCTCTTGGAATGCTCTGGTAAGGATTAAACAGGACAGATTTTTTTTTAAGTTTCTAGCAGAGGGAAGGTATAGTAAAGGCAGTCAGTTTCCTACCTAGATCTCTTTAGTTTAGCCTCATCAGGACTGAAATAACTACTCCTCCCTCCCCCCCCCCTCCTCCTTCTTTTCATAGTTAAGGAGATGCTAACTCCTTCAATTTGTCTTCCTTTAAAGCTGCTCACCTCTTCGGGACATCCCTTTGTTTCTTTATTTAAATTCAATTTAGTTTATATATACCGTATTATTAGTTTCAGAGGTAGACTTTAGTGACTCATCAGTTGCAGACAATACCCAGCGCTCACGTGCCCTCCTTAATGCCCGACAGCCAGTCCTTGCCCACCTCCCCTCCAGCAACCCTGTTTGTTCCCTATAGCTAAGAGTCTCTTACCGTTTGCCAGGACTGAACTAACTTCTAACAGCCTGAATCTTTATCTCAAGACCTGAGAGCTTTCTCTAAGCCAGGCAGAGCCCCTGTAATTGCCTAAAGGTGAACGAAGATGCCCAGAAACTAATTCTCCAATGGGCCATAAATATCTCAGCTCCCTCAGGCCTGAGTGGGATAACTCTAAGACAAGCCTGTTACCTTTGTCCCTAAGTTTCCACGTGAGCTCAAGCTGAGTTGCCCACAGTGACAGCTGGCTGGATAGATAACGCGCCTTTAGTGTGCCCTTCCCTTCTGGCTACTCCTCCCCCACCCCTGCTCCCTGTCAAAGTGTCCTGGGATTGTTGGTTAAACTACATGCCCTTGAATCGGAGTCAGGGTCTGCTTCTGGTGAAACTGAAGCTGAGACCACCTGCTACACAGCACTGTGGACAGTCAGGCCATGTCATCTGCTGTTCCCTATTTAATCTTAGACATCTGCATTTTGATCTCTCTCATATCCATTCAAGGTCCTCCTCATCCCCTGCTGAGATCCTGCTTAGACAAAGCACCCAGGGACTACCACAGGGAGAGCTCCGTTATTTTTTTTCTTAAGTTTTTGTTTTTAAGTATCTCTACATCTAACATGGGGCTCGAACTTATGACCCTGAGATCAAGAGTCGCATGTTCCAACGACTGGGCCAGCCAGGCGCCGCAGGAAGAGCGCCTTTAGACTTCACACGTCCTCTGCAGAGCTGTGCCGCATCTTACGACAAGCCCCCTCCATTGGCTTTCTGCTCATCAGTCTCTTTGCAATTTATCTGATCAAAATCTCCCAACTGTGGGGCACCGTATGATAATTTTACACGGCACATGATACAGAGATAGGGCCTAAAATCATGCTGAGTCACTAGACTTTGTCATGGAAAACGTTTCCATTTTCACCCTTCTGAGCCTCTGATTTTGGTCTGATCTTAACATTCTCTAACCATTGACCATGTATCATTTTCAACAAAAAGAAAGTGGGCCTTGGGCCATGAGCCATCGGCAGGCAATGCTCGTGATCTAAAATGTAACAGGATGGTTTTGCTTTCCCCCATCTATTTCTCATGATTACCTTCTATGAACCTTAATGGCATTGGTTATTTATCTGCAGGAGTGGTGTAAATTATCTTCTGCTATAAACATATTTAAGTTAAAAAAACACGGAGTCGAGCAAACTGAGGGTTGCTGGGTGGTGGGGGGGGAGCAGAGGCTGGCTGGGTGATGGACATGGGGAAGGGTATGTGCTTTGGTGAGTGCTGTGAATTGTGTAAGACTGATGATTCACAGACCTGTACCCCTGAAGCAAATAATACATTATATGTTAATAAAATTTAAAAAAAAATCATGTTACTAATTGCACTGGCAACACACCCGATAGCAGACGCTGGAAGGTAGGACTTGGAGAGAAGACTGGCAGAGCTTCTCTCTAGAGCAGATGCTCTTCCGGGTCACAGCTGCGTCTCATTCCACCCAGCACCTGCCCTGTGAGTGATGCATGGCCAGGAAGGACGGGGACATCCGAGGTAGGTGGTAACACGCCATCCTTAGCTGTAATTTTTTTTTTTTTTAAAGAGAGATTAAGTGGGGCTGTGAGCAGAAAGCGGGTGCAGAAGGAAAGGGAGAGAGAGAATCCACACCCAGCACAGAGCCAGACAGGCGGGGATTGATGGATGACCTCAAGACCCTGAGATCATGACCTGAACCGAAATGAAGAGTCTGGTCACTTACCCAACTAAGCCACCTAGGCACCGCCTGCTGATTTTTGCTCATTCCAATAAACAACTTTAGTGAGCCCACAATGGCTCCCAAATACCCAGGCAGTGATAGGAAACAACATGAAACGGACCCACCGCAAGGCTCCCTTACAAACATGGCGGTTCTGCCCTGAGGAAGCAAACCAGGGGCTCAGAAGTCACTCAGCAATGGCGAAAGGTGTCAGTGCCTCCATGTTCTTCTTCACATTCGCTTCCGATCAGAAGCGTTGGCTGATGGAGGATGATAACTCAAAGAAATCTCTAATGTTTTTTAAAGATTTTATTTATTTATTTGACAGACAAAGATCATAAGTAGGCAGAGAGAGGGGGGGGAAGCAGGCTCCTTGCTGAGCAGAGAGCCCTAGGTGGGGCTCGATCCCAGGACCCTGAGATCATGACCTGAGCCAAAGGCAGAGGCTTAACCCACTGAGCCACTCAAGCGCCCTCTCTCTTTTATAAGCAGCTGTTATTCCCTGAGCCGCTCCCTTCCTTTCTCAAGGAGGATAAATGAGGATTAATAACCCAGAAAATTTTCACTTTAGAAAAATTTTAAGATATTGTGAAACGTTTCCTACCACAAAGAAGTACCTGTTATGTAGACATATATTCTAAAACATAATGGAAATAAAACAAATGTTTACCTGTTGCTCACCTTAATGGCCCTTGAAGCCTGATCCATGCCCCTTATCAATTGTCTGCATTTCTATCCACACCCCCCCCAAGGGAACTGCTGTCTTAAATTTTGTGTTAATCGTATTCCCTTACTTTTCTTTTTGGATCTGGCCTCATATGTATACAAATATCATTGGTGTATGTGTAATTTATACATAAGTGTATTTCTATAAAAATTAACATATATAATTTATGCATACTGTGTATGCAGTTTATTTGTGTTTGTTTGGGAACTTGAAACAAATACAATCCTACCATACATATGTTTCCATGTCTGGCTCTTTGTTTCTGAGGGTTATCCATGTCGATTCAAATAGGCATTGAGTTATTTTGATGGCTGTACAGCATTCTGTGTAAACATATGACCATCTATCATTTCTATCCATTGACAAAGCTGGGTAATTGCCAAAGATGAAGGCTCAGAGTATAATTTCAGGAAGGCACACACTCCCCAAATCTCTCTCTCTCTTTCCTTCTCTCTCTCTCTCTCTCTCTCTCGCACAAAATGCTACCAGCAGTGGCTCATGGGTGGCTCAGTCGGTTAAGCCTCTGCCTTCAGCTCAGGTCATGATCCCAGGGTCCTGGGATCAAGCCCCACATCAGGCTCGCTGCTCAGCAGGGAGCCTGCTTCTCCTTCTCCCTCTCCCGCTCCTCCCCCAACTTGTGCTCTCTGGCTCTCTCTGGGTCAAACAAATGAATAAAATCTTAAAAAAAAAAATACTACCCAGCATAGGTGTGCAGCTTTGCTGCATATTGGAAACAGGTTTTAACTGGGGATAAGTGGAGTAGAGCTGAAGTAGAGAACTGAGAGCCAGAAGGAAAAAGTCATCAAAGGAGGAAAGGGGCTTTAAGCGGAGGGAAGAAAGAGATAAAAATCACTCTCAGAGATAAAATGTACTCCCACACAAGAACTGTGCTTGCTGTGGGCACAGTTAGGCTTCTCTTCTCCATGTCCGCTTCTCCTACCGCATAAACCCTTGGTGGGAGGCTCTATTTGAATACTTACTCTGTAAATGCATCCTTCCCCAGGTCAGCAAACGGGCTCTGTGACTGCTAATCACTTTGCTAGATCCCGAAGAGAACCGAATTTCATACCACGCTCCCCTAGAGGCTTCCCGCTGATACATTTTTAGAATCATTTTCCCTTAATATATAGGGGACCCGTTAGCAACCACACACTCATCAAATGGTAGAGTGTCCGTGAACCTTTTGTAACCTTTGGCTAGTTTCCACGATGGAAATTCCCCACCCCCAGCTTCACTCGTAAAGAATGGAAATATTTAGAGGAAGTGATACTATTAATGGCTCCACATCACCATGGGAAGTATTTTCCCCTAAAACCACAGTAGTAAGTTGGTACCTCCCATAACACCTTCACAAAATGGCTTTAGCAAGTACAGGGTTCTCTTGGCACCTGTTTCTCTAAAGAGAAGCTCTACAGGTGCTTTGCATCATAAGAGAAATGAAACGTTGAGGAGCTAATGCTCTCTGGCCCTCCACCAGCGTGGAAAAGTTGAGGCCAAAAGCTCTCCAAGGTTGTGTCGCTGGTCTGGCTTTGGTGGCTGCGGGGTCTTGGTGGGTGAGAATGATTCTCGGTAAATAACGTATAGTGATTGATTCATTGAAAGAATAAAAGATTAGGGCATACTGAATGAGTCAATGTTCTTTAGAGAAACAGGAACCATAGCAGGTGAGCATATATGTTTGTATACAGAGAGTTTTAAGAATTTGGCTTATGCATTTATGGAAGCTGGTAAGTTGAAAATCTGCAGAGTAGGCTGGAGATCTGGGGAAGAGCTGCTGTGGGAGCTGAGTGCAAAGTCAGTCCGCTGGCAGAATTCTCACTGAGGGGGACCAGCCTTTTTCTCTGAAGACTTTCAACTGATTAGACGAGGCTCACCCACATTATAGAAGGTTATCTCTTTTACTCAGAGTTAACTAATTTAAATGTTAATCTTACCTAACAAATAACTTCATAGTAACATCTAAAATAAGGTTTGAAAATAATTAAAAAAAATAAGTTTTGATCAAATATCTGGGTCTCTTGGTCTTGCCAAGTTGACACATAAAATTAACCATCACAGGTACCATATCTCATTTCAGAAAGTATGTTAGTTATTTACTCAACATTTGTTAAGGGACCCCTATGGGCTGGCACTGTACTAGGTTTTGAGGATTTAGCAGTGAAGCTAAGTGGGCAAAATCCCCATTTCTAAGGAATTCATATGTAAAAGATGTCTTAGTAATTAAAACCACTTGTAGGTTTTCTGCCCTCAAGAAGCAATGCAAACACAACACAAGTCAATCAAATGGAATTTTCCTTGATAATATGATATCAGGATATAATAAGGTTGTGTCTTCATGGACCTCATGGTTGACAAGGGACCTCAGATATAAATTATGCAATGACCTTAAACACATTTCCACAATTATACACAACACGCTATCCATTAAACCGCTTTCAAAAGCACATCTGGTTCAGTAAGGAGTGACAAATTGCATACTAATGTATTTAAAATAAAATGACCAAGGCACATTGTACGCAAGTTATTTGAATTTTTTTCATAATTTCTTTATTTTTATGACAAGATGGATAAAAGAACTGCTTCATCAGTGTCTTCTGATTTGAGAAGCATTGATTGGAAGGACAGGACAGTTTGATGGTGCTTGTTTCTTTGGTTGCTTTAATTCATTTACCTTATTGGCCTGTGATTTCATTGTGTTTTTAGTGTCTTGCCTGATGCAAGGGCAGGCATTATAGAAAAAGGTATTAGTTCATACTGTTTGGAACCGAGAATCCATCTTTTTTTTTAATGATGAGGTTATCTGAGCCAGCTTCCTCAGTGTGATATGTGGCCCTGGACGTGTGAAGGTCGCGTGCACAACTTAGGCTCTAGGAGAGCATTAGTATTTTCCTAGGATATCCAAGTGCCACAAGCTAGGGCTAATAATCCAATCAAAGTTTGTGGCAAGGGCTGTGGAAAAGGCACAAGGATACATACTACAGCTGGGTGTACTTCAAAGAGCAGAGTTTTACTAAAGATCGCATCACCTGGCATCTCTACCATGGACCCCCACTCTCAAGAAGCTTACACCTGAGATGAGGAGAAAATATACATTTGCAGAACAAAAATCACATTTGCAAAGCCGCGAAATGGCTTCCTTGATGCTCTCCTAAATGGCCAAGCTTTCCCCCAGCTCATGATTTGTGCACTTCAAGAACTGTGAAGGCTTACCAGCGAGGTTCCTCCCCTCCCTCAGCAATCAGGTCACGGGTCACCTTATCATGCTGCCCTCCCTTCCCACGTTATATAAAATAGCCACATCTCCGCCTCAGACACCCACTCCGTTACCTGCACTTACCACCACCAGGCATAGTAAATATCGGTGCATTTGTTTGATTTTCTCTTTCTTTCCCCCTTAAAGGCCAGCTCGGTCGGGGAAGGACTGAGTTCTGTTCAGTGCTGCAGCTCTGGCCCTCGGTAGGTGCATAATAAATATTTGTGGAGTGGATAAACAAATGATAGGCAAGGGACTCACCAAGTGAGTGTTAGAGGCCAATGCCATTACTGGCCAGGAGAAGAGCTCTTTAAGAAGCCCGCTCAGGAGGGCTGAGGCTCAGATGGCCCATATGGAAGAAGAAGAAACAGAGAAGCATGAGGAGATTGTGAAGGGAAGAACAGGTGGTCTGAGCCAAGGCACAAGGTGGCTGTGCCCCAGCAGACTTCCAGGGACCCGTGAGCTGCTCCCATTGACTTATGAGGTCGTTGGAGGGCAGATGCGGAGGCACCCCTCTGGCCCATTGTCCCTCGTGAGAGGCCAGATGCCCACCCTCTTGGCCTGCACATGCTGTAGGAAGAGACAGATTTCTCCCCAGGAAAGCAAATTTGAATCCCTCCATTATTCAGATAACAGCCTGATTGAAAAACACAGTTCAAATCAATATAGCCGAGCAAAGAATATTTTTGGCCCTAACATTTTGCAGAGAAATGTGGCGGCTGCTTGTTTCAGCCACAGGGAAACGTCAGGGATGTTTTCACATAATACCTTACCCCTAACCGAGTGCACCGTGGGTGCTCCCAGGTTTCTGCTGGGAAGACTGAGTGGCAAGATGTGTCTATTTCACAGTTAAACAAAATGTTGGGTAGAGAGAAGTTTTTATATCCTTGAGTTAATGCTCCAGCAAGCAGCAATACTGGCCTTGTCCATGTCCTATTATCTCCCTGCTGAATAATTTATTTCTTAATAGCAGAGAACAGCTACCCGACCCCACACTCTCTATTTGACTTCAACCCAGTGTGTGTTCTTTCTTCTGTGGTGATTCGAAATGTAGTTGTGCAGGACATTGAAAATGTGAACAGAGTCCAAATGTCCATCAGAAGGATCCTTTTTATAATTTGGGAACCCACACTTTGGAATACCACGCCACTATTTTAAAAAATTAAAGAATAAAGGTGATCTATATGCAAAGATAAGAAAAGAGGTGAACTAAATCCAAAGCAATGAATACAATAGAACATAGAGTATTTTGCCTATTTTTAACAAAATGATGACTAGTATCTATCTCCTTGGGAAAAAAATAAATAAAAGCAAAAAGGACCATCAGAGTTCAGGAAATGGGCAGATTCGATAGGGCTGGATAACTGGTGAAATATTTCAGAGGGCAACTTTGGAGCCAATGAACTTGGTCTGAGTCCCACCCCTACCCCCTTCCTGCTGTGTGGTCTTGAGCAGGTTACCACTCTACCCTTCCGTTTCTCAGTTTCTCCTCTGCAGAAGCAAGCCAAGAGCGGTAATACCTCACTCAGTGGTTTTTATGACTCAGTACACAGATCTGAGTGTTCTATGAGTTAATATATGCGAAACACTTAGAGCCGTATCTGATGCTTGCAAAGCTCAGTACATACTAGATATGAGGAAGAAGAGGAAGACAGAGCATAGGCTTTCAGAAAAGAGAAGGGCCTTCAAGAATGAATAGGGTTTGACCATAAGAGAATTCCAGAAGAGAAGAGCTTGAAAAGACAAAACCCAAAGGCTCTAGGATAGAGGAAATAATTCAATTAAATTCGTCTCAGCCTCTGTAAAGAAGGTCAAAATGGTATTTCATTACCTTGTGATAATCATGAGCTCATACATATAAGAATGAAGATGAAATGTGAGGAGGATATCCTTCGTCATCACGTTGACCATCACGCCTATCAGTCACCCGTTAACAAGTATTTCTGGAATCTGGGCCGAACTATTGGGATGATTTCTTTCACTGTATGTTGATTTGTAGTTATAGTAGTTACCTCAGTGTCACTCAAACAAATAGAAAAAAGAAAATCACTGTATGACCTCTTGAGAGACATGGACACCTCAATTTTCCGTACTCATGAGGAATTACAGGAATACCTATAGTTGATAAATTAAAATATGTGTCTTTCACCTGTAAGTTCAAGAGATCTTCATTGTTTTGTCTTTTAAGTTTAAAATCTTTCTCCCTCTGTTCAGATTCCTAGCTCTCCTTCTCAACTTGCAAGGGACCCCTGTGGGCCTGGAGGAAAAGGGAGAAGCAGCTTCCCAGCGGTAGACTCTAAGTTCTAGGCAGCCCCTTGGTCACTGAGCTGGGCGACGCTGGCAAACACCTTATCACCTTCACCCAGTAAATGAAACTCAAATGAGTCCCTGAAACACTGAGGCTTTTGCCTACTCCCCCTGACCACACTGAAGAGGCATTGTGAGAACCAAGACCCAGTCTTGCAAGTCTCTGAGGGCTCAGACTGGGAGGTCAGACATTTCAGAGCTCTGGAGGATTTATTTGCAAGACGTGCTATGTGGAAGGTGCCAAAACAGCTAGTAGCTAAATTTAAGAAATTAACGTAATTAATTGGTCCAAAGGGGGATCATTCACTCTTGGAGTTGCGTTGCCAAGAATTGAGCTGGGGAGTTTGGTCTCCGGGGAAGAGTTAAGGATCAGACAGGAACCATTACAAAAATTTCCACTGAAAAATAAGTTCCTTGTAAGAGAAGCTGACAGACTTGCTAATTGCAGCTTACTCTGAACCTAATGACAGTCTGTGTGCAGCATTTGTGAAGAAAGCACAGAGCGTTTGAATGATGGGGAGCAGAGCGGGGGCGGGGGGGGGGGGGTGGGGGGCTCTGAGCAGATGAATCTGAATCAAAAAGGCATGTCAAGTCCCTTAGAATAGTGATCCATTTTAGAGTGAACTGCATTGGGGAATGACTCAAATTGGCTTTCCCCACGATTTTTACCAACAGCAAAGACTGATAAGACACATGGGTGCTGCTGTGTTTTTCACAGCAGGCACACCATATTATGCTGCCCAAATTTCAAACATTTCCTTGACGTTGGATGATCACAATAGAAAGGAATGTTATTTTTATCCAGCCATTGGTAAGATTTTTGTTTTCCTTAATCCCAGAAACTGAATCACTGGCTGCTTCAGAGCCTCTGACCCAAGTCTTCATTGACGCCCATCACCTTTATAGACGGTTTATTAGACCAGCCCAAGAAGAGGGATTCAGCTGCTGCAATGGGACATTTACATTCTGACTTATCGTTGAAGTGAGTTTCTTGCAAAGCCCATTCCATCTGCACTGTAGCTTTATAAGGCTCTCCTCTTGAGGTAACCCTTCTTTCTGAATGTTCAATACAGTAAAAACTAGGTTTTTATTTTACATTTGATCTTCCTCTTCAATCTTGGTGATAGCTACCATTTTTGGAGCAAGATATTCACAGCTAACATTTAGGTACTGATGTACAATTCAGTCAGCGCATTGACCCACATCACCTTATCCAATGTCCACAGGTGTCCTGGGGACATTATTATATCCCCTGAGCTACAGATAACGAAACTGAGGAGATTAGGGTAGAAGAGATGAGGTAACTTAACTAAAATTGGGCAATTGAGCAAAAGACCTGGATAGGACTGAATCTGAGTCATTGGCTTAAAGGAGTTTATCCAATAACCTGGCAACTCCTCCCAGTGGATCCTGACAGTGCCCACACCTCTGGTGTGAGGACATTGATTTTTCTTTGATAAAAGTGGATTTTATTGCAAGATGGGAATTTTTTGTTTTAAATTCCACCTCTTCCATATTGCTTTCATCATGCTCCCCACCAAAGGTCAAGACTTCCCATGAGAAAATCTACTGTACAGGTGAAGTAGCCCTTCAGCTTCCCTTCCCAAGTCTCAGCTCTTTCTTTTGGCACTCGTGCTGACCAAGTCCTCTTTCCAACTATCTGAGATCCATGGAAAGTGTGGACTCCTTCCAATCTGACTTCATCAAAATGTGCTCATAGGGAAGGATTTGATCTCACTGATTTGGGTTTTGGCATTGCTGCCAAGCCACTCCCCACCGCCATTTACATTTGAAATCATATTTCTTACTCTGAAATAAGTTTTTTTCTCTAGTAGAAGGTATTTAGGGGAGTAGATGGAGGAGATGAGGTTTTGCATCAAAGGACATCTGCCTTTATTACCCAGATTCTGCCATGTAGATGTCCTGTGCTTTAGCCAACTTGGCTTTAAGGAGAACATCTTGTTCTACTGATTAAGACAGCAAGCAACTTGCCATACATTTGCTTTGACATATTCCAAATAGGTGTTTAGCAGGAAGAGCTGTTTTTATTTGAAAGCAGTGTAAGAATAAGTCTGTGAAATGCTAGAGTCATTTAGTTTCCTCAGTGGAAAGAAAATGGATGTTTCTACATTAATTAGAAGGTTTGAAAGGTAGGAAAGGGGTGAGGGTGATTGAGAAATGATTTTAGCAAGCAGAGAATTAAGTATTCTGTTGCAAAACTGGTGCAGCCAATTTGGAAAACAGAATGGAGTTTCCTCAAAAAGTTAAGAATAGTGTTACCTTATGACCCAGCAATTGCACTACTAAGTATTTACCCCAAAGATATAAATGTAGTGATCCAAAGGGGCACATGCACTCCAATGTTTATAGCAGCAATGTCCACAATAGCCGAACTATGGAAAGAGCCAGGATCTCTATTGACTGATGAATGGATAAAGAAGATGTGGTATATATAATGGAACATTACTCAGCCATTAAAAAGAATGAAATCTTGCCATTTGCAACAACATGGAAGAAACTAGAGGGTATTAGGCTAAGCAAAAAAAAAAAAAAAATGACATCAGAAAGGGAGACAAACCATTAGAGACTCTTAACTATAGGAAACAAATGGCAGGTTGCTGGAGAGGAGGTTGCGGGGTTTGGGGTAACTGAGTGGTGGACGTTAAGGAGAGCACTTGATAAAGGAGCGCTGGCTATTATGTGCAACTGAGGAGTCACTAAAGTTTACCTCTAAAACTAAAAATACTCTATATGTTAATTAAACTGAATTTTTTAAAAAAAGATTTTTTTCTACCAAACAACAACAAAAAAAAGTATTGTTTCAAGACAGTGTGTTCCCATCTGGAGAATGGGTGGTAGAAAATAGGGTTACCATAATGAAAGGGGCCCAACCCAAACTGCGTAGCCCCTCTCCTGCTCCTGCCTCAGTTCTCCTAAACACCCAGCCAGCTCTGCAGATTTCATCACCATCACCACAGTGTCCAGCCCCTCCAACCTGGGTGGCAAGGAAAGAGGATCATAGAAGCTCCATTTGGCTTAAAGAGAAGGTCTTGGGATAGATATTATTGTTAAAAAAAAAAATAAGTCATTGAGTTGCATACCATTTCCTTCCATTTCCCTCTTCATGCAAGTTTCAACTTCTTGGAGACATTCTACTGATCTATCATCGGCCTATAGGAAATGTATGGCAGATTTCTTGATCAGCAGGTAGAAGGGCTAGAGGACCGGTGCATAATTATGTAATAGAATTTCACTGAGCACTTTGTATGTTCTGAACAAACACACCTCCTTTGCCTCACAGTCACACAATGGGGGAGGTATTATAAGCTTAGAACCTCCACGGGGTAAACAAGGGCCGTGGAGGTAGCCTGCCTGGATTCAAGTCCTAGTGGTAATGCACAGTTGCTGTGTGACCTTAAGATAGTTACCTCTCATGGGGTAACCTCTCCCGGAAGCCACTTCCTCACCTTTAAAACTTCCGCACAGCTGTGTCATGGGTCCCTAAGCCCACCCCCAGTTTGATGACTCACCAGGGAGACTCAGAGGACTCAAGATATAATCGTACTCAGAGCTATGATCTATTACGCCCAACAGAATCAAACTGAAATCAGCAAAGGGAAAAGCACATGGGGCAAAGTCCAGAGGAAACCAGATACTAGCTACTGAGAATCCTCTCCCAAGGAGTCACACAGGATATGCTTAATTCCTCCAACAAGTTATGACAGGTGTGAAATGGTGTCTACCAGAGAAGCTCATCAGAGACTCGGGGCTAGGTTTTCATTGCAGGCTGGTCACTTAGGCACCCTCTGTTTCCTATATACCAAAATTTCAAACTCCCAGAAGGGGAGCAGGTGTTAGCATAAACCACATTGTTCGTACATTGTTCATACAAAAGTGGTGGAAGTCCTCCTGAAATCCAAGTTCCCAGATGCCAGAAAAGGGCCAACCTTGCAAGCAGGGCTTTCTAAGGCCTCAGCTCTGCTGTGTTAACTCATTTCTGTACATCAGTTCATTGGATTATTGTGAATTTAGATGAAGTAACATATATCCATCACTTACAACAACAGTGTCTTATACTTGAGAAACCCTAAAAATTTGTTTAGCCATTACCATCAAGTAGGAAAAATTGCTAAGGTTTACAATGGCTACAAACTCAAGATTGTCGGGGCGCCTGGGTGGCTCAGTCGTTAAGTGTCTGTCTTTGGCTCAGGTCATGATCCCAGGTTCCTGGGATAGAGCCCCACATCTGGTTCCCTGCTCGGCGAGAAGCCGCTTCTCCCTATCCCTCTGCTGCTTCCCTGCTTGTGTTCCTTCTTTCTCTGTGTCTGTCTCTGTCAAATAAATAAAATCTTTAAAAACAAAAACAAAACTCAAGATTGCCACACCCAGAATCTGAATTCACATCCAGCAGACTAAAAAACATCCATGCACTTATTCACTTTATTTTAGCATAAGCAAAATAGTACCCTTCAAAACCCAGCTAAGAATGGAAGTGGTGGGTTCCTCCCTTCTCCAGCTCACAGAAGCTGGAGCCTGGAAATGTAGCCGACTGTTTTTGAAGACACAAGCTTGTCGAACTACATAGAAAATCACACTATGATGCAGAATCTTCCTTGGCCAATCATACTCTTGGAGTCCAGTCCTTCAATGTCCCAAATGAGCACAGTTTGGACTTACCACAGTCTTTCCATCCTACTCAATTAGGCAGGCTTTGTGGATGTCTCTCATTTTTTGGGGGGAGGGATATGTACCCATAACACTCTAAGAATTTTCTTTTATGAGATCTAGATGGTGAATTTTCACACGATAATTGAAGTCATCCAATTGTAAATCATTTTTAGGTTTACACAACTTCTGGCAAAGAAATTTCTCCTGGGCATCCCCTCCCAGTGCTAACCGGTTAATCATGACTTTACGTGACAGAATTCCCTGTACTTCATCGTTCACCGGGTTTTTGGTTCTTATGGGATGACTAGCCCATAGCTGGCTGTGAATGCCCAGTAGACAGTTGTGGCACTCATTAATTCAGCTGAACCAGAGAAGTCTCTGCATTGAGAAGAAGTCCTTTAATTGAGAGGGATCACTGAGTCAAAAAAAAAAAAAAAGGATTTGGAAAATGGACAGGGCTAAGAGGATCCTTTGAATTTTGCCTCAATAGTTAGATCCTATGAGAGAAATTTCATAAGGAAAAAATTTTAAGTTAAAAAAATACACTCTCAATGGAGATTGCCATATAGTCATAGAGTATGATGAAATGGAGTCTTGGCTCAATAGTTTATTTCAACAATAGCATAGTTAGTGGTTACCCATCTGTCTTGTCCAATAAATGAAACTTTTGTAAACTTCATAATCATTTCCATCCCCTATAAAGATTTGCATAGGATTTACATATGGTGAGTGGTCAATAAAGGTCTGTTCCTTTCACATTCAATTCTTGATGTATTGTCATTTAATAAAAGAGATTCACCTTTGACTTGGTGGTTTATGACATATCCCAAGTGTGTAGGTGTGTATTTCCTGGATGACGAGAGTCAACCCAGTGCCAAATTTTGACACCTACACAATCTCTCCCTAGAGTGAGAAAAGCAAGCAAGAAAAAGAAACTAAAGGGAAAGAATAATGTGAGTAGGTCTGTTCAATATCATAATTTGAAGAATAACTCATGGGATCTAGAAAAAATAAGAAGTGAAGCTACTAGAATATGGAGGTCAAAGCATTCGTTCTATCTCTGGTTGGTATTAGCCAGGCCCAGGGGTACTACTGTAGGACTTAAGACATGCAGAGGAGAAATGAGAGGTAGAACACACAAAACAGAAGGAGAGATGAAACAGAAGACTGCCAGCATACACCATGCATTAGCATTTCATTTTTCTTCCTTTATAATGTCTCAACTAGTCCTTGAATATTTGTGCCTTCACCATTGCCCAGAATAATTTCTCCTTTCCACCCATGTACCAGACTTCACTTGATGACTTTTCTTCTTGATGTCTTCTTTTGAATGTTCCATGCCCTAGTGCTTTCTCCTTCTTCCAAATGTATAGTTTCACTTATTAATGTCAAATATTGTTTCTTAAGGTCACATTTAGATTTTATATATATGTATGCATATATGATTAGATCATATATAATTATCAAAGGGAATGATATATATATAATTTTTGCATAATTTTAAGTTTCTTTTTTTAACAGCAACAAAAGATTTTTTATGAAAGCTCTTCATATAATTGACATTATGAATCTTTGATTAGAACATTTAATTATCACATAATAAACAAAACACCTCATTTTTACATCATTGTTTGAAATGATTTAAATCTACATGATGGGTTTTTCCATTACTTTCTTTTTCTTTCTTTTTTTTTTAAGATTTTATTTGTTTATTTGACAGACAGAGATCACAAGTAGACAGAGAGGCAGGCAGAGAGAGAGAGAGAGGGAAGCAGGCTCCCCGCTGAGCAGAGAGCCCGATGCGGGGCTCGATCCCAGGACCCTGAGATCATGACCTGAGCCGAAGGCAGCGGCCCAACCCACCGAGCCACCCAGGTGCCCACTTTCTTTTTCTTTAGGTTTGGAAATTTTTTAAAAATTGAGTTATAGTTGACACACAGTGTTCCTCTAAGTTTCCTCACTGAACCGAAGGGTCTTTTGTTCTTTTATCAGCAGCAAGCATTTCTTCTTTTTTTATATATATAATTTTTTAAAAATACTTTATTTATTTATTTGACAGAGAGAGATCACAAGTAGGCAGAGAGGCAGATAGAGATAGAGAGGAGGAAGGCTCCCTGCTAAGCAAAGAGCCCAATGCAGGGCTCGATCCCTGGAACCTGGGATCATGACCTGAGCTGAAGGCAGAGGCTTTAACCCACTGAGCCACCCAGGCACCCCAGTAACGAGCATTTCTTAATCATTTACTGTGAATAGGGTAAAGAAAAGGTGACTAAAGAGAAGGGTTTGATCAGACTTTAACCATGGTCCCCTTTCCTCTGATTCCTACCCCAATGGTACTGCTAAGCACAAAAGTTTCCTGTAGAAAAACCCCAAACCAAGCTTGCTAAAAGCAGTTTTCTTATTTCCAGATCAAACAGCTTAATTCTGGAGACCAGCCTCCACTCTTTATTGCATAAAGCTTGAGTACCCAAAAGTAAATGGCAGTAAAAAAAAAAAAGCACTTCGTGTGCATACACACAAATAATGCCTTCACATAGGTAGGATTTGGCCTGTGTTTGGACAATGAGTGGGAACCTGTGCTGTGTACCCTTTCTGTTGCTACCATAGTGCTCTCTTCTTGTGAAGATCCGTCAGCCTCTCACAAGAGGGCCATTCAGGTAAGGGGTGGTACCCTTTCCTGGCGAAGCAATGACCGCACCGTTCTTACTTGTGAGGATTATTTCATTTCCTCCTCTTCTTTGGACTCTTTAAATTATTAGCCAACTCTCGCTCATATTTTCTTTTGGTTATTTTGCTGCTCTCTACTGTAACTTATAGCCCAACCCTTTCTCACATGTCATGTCCTCTTCGTCCTGAGCGAAGGGTTTCTTTTGCTTGATGTCTCTTTAATTTACCCATACTTGCATGTTGGGTGGCACTCAAGACTGAGCCTTCTTCCAACAGCAGTTTCCTGGAACCACAGAATTTGGAGCTGGGAAGGACAATCGTCACCCTTCCAGGTGACACCCTGGCAACTGTAGCCTGCAGAATTCTGGCAACAATGGATAGTTTCGTTATGAATTCCACATCGACCTCTGTTGGTGGAAGAACATCTCCCTTTTGTCATGGTACAGGCAGGAGTTTCAGAAAATTATTTGATAAGGCCTATTTTTTCCACACTGCTTCAGTGGTTTGCCCCAGAGTGGCATGAGACAAGCCTCAAGGGAATGGGTATCTGGAAACAAAATGGCGCACAAACATGGCAAGCTCTCTCAACTAGAGGAGATCTTCATGACAAAAAAGGTGTTCAATGGACTGGATGCCAACTTTATGGGGTAGATCTTTCTCTCCAAAGCCTGGGATTGACAACACATGGCAATTCATATGGGATATTATAAAAGAGAAAATGTTTTAGCTCTGTCTAACAATGGTTGAAGCAGCTCTTGAGAAACTTCTGTAATGACAAACAAGTGTCAATATGGAGGAATATGTCCATAAGGACATGAGGTAAAAGCCAAGTTTATACAGGAGAATGAGGGGAACTCGCAGATCACTTTGAACTGGCTTATGTGTAGATATTCCCTTAAAGTGAATTTACCAAAAATTGACTCACCAATATGAGCTGTTGTGAAATACAGATAGCCAGGGGCTTGTTTTGTAAAGTCTGTGAGGTATGTCTTCATGATGCCAGACCATAAAGCAGAAACTTCCTCCACCCTCTTCCTCAGAGAAATTCGAACATGGACAATGACTTCTTGGATTCCTGAGCAAAGCCTCATTCGCTTCTAGATTCCAAGGATAAAACAGGAAGGCATGGAAACTCCAGTCTGCTTCTCTAACCATCTCCTTACAGAGATCCATGTATATATCCTTCTCTCTGTGCTCCTTCACCCCCATCCCAAATGAAACCCTTGCTGGCGCTCTTCCTGTAAATCGTCTGAATTAGATTGCTGAGGACTCATCTTCCCACATGGTAGAAGCTTGGTATTCTCTCTGTTATATGCAGAAGCCCATTCAAGTCAAAGTTTTACAAATTCATGTGTCTCTTACAAAATACTTGATCCTGATCCACTTTAAAATAGATGGACTTTGCGTGCCTGGGTGGCTCAGTCGTTAAGCGTCTGCCGTTGGCTCAGGTCATGATCCCAGGGTCCTGGGATCAGGCCCCACATCAGGCTCCCTGCACAGCAAGAAGCCTCCTTTTCCCTCTCCCACGCCCCCTGCTTGTGTCCCTTCTCTTAGTCTCTCTCTCTGTCAAATAAATAAATAAAATCTTTAATTAAAAAAAAGAAGAAGAAGAAGATGGACTTTAAGGACTGCCTAGTTTCCCAGCAGGCAGTGTTGTAATATGCATAATTAAGCCCAGACACTTTTGCCTTCTCACTCTGTGGCCTGCAATGATGTGAACTTGACTTCTTAGTGTTTGAATCTCCTTAGTCTCTGTGAATGGTGGGAGTTGTTTTCAATTTCTCCTTGCATCACCCTTCCCCAAGCATCACACACACACACACACACACGCACATTCTGTAAAGCGGAAAAATATCAACATCCGATTCAAAGACAAGAGGCAATTATGAAGAGTGACAGGCAGGTCATGTTTCTTCCCTCCTCCCACCCCCCTACCCATCACCATCCACCGTATTTCTCAAAGCCTACAAAGAAAATACCCAGTTCCCCTCAAGACTGACCTGACACTCCAAAGGGAGAGTCAAAACTTTTTCAGGTCTCAATTTTATTTGTTGTTACCTAACATAATGTTTTCCTGTCAGCCCAGCTCAGAGGTGTTTCCTGAAACACAAGTGTCATTACAACACCAAAGCGTTTCAGAACCTTCCAGGGCGCACATAGCCAAGCCTCTCAGACCACTTTGTACTAGGCAACAACTCTACATTGGCAAGCGTTTCTACCACCATGGCTTTGGGTGGAAAGTCAGCGTTTCCGTCATGCTGTTAACGTTGTAGACTAGCAAACTGCTGCTTTTAGTTGCTGAGTAGTCTCCTTCGGAGCTGAGACCCACTCTGACTGCCTTCATAATGGGCAGAGAAGCCTGCTTTCGTTCATTGCCACAGACTTAGCCACTTAGCGAGGCTGATGTTGCAGAACTGATTATTTCTCCATAATTATACACTCTGACCAAAAGCAAACCCTCTTTCCAGGGAGGAGCTGGGATGGTCCTCTGTTTCTTGCATTTGGGCACATATCTTGTTTTCTGGGGTAACTAGACTGTATACCAACTAAAGAACCATCTGTTTGAAATATCATCACGCTCTCTTTTAATAGAGAGAGGGAAACTTTAAATTCTATTATTATTATTATATTATTATTGTGTTTTTTTGGGTGCTGTTTCTTATTTCAAGTAGTTACGTACAAGTTACAAAGCCACTTACATACCATCTGAGTGTTCCTGCAGAACTTGGACAGTGTACTCCTGTATCAGCAGCTAATAATGGTCAGTGGCTTTTTGTTGTTGTTGTTCTAACTTTGTTTGGGGTGTGTCTGGGTTGAGGTCCAGATTGTGGCCCTACATAGGGCTCTGTAGTACAAGAACCATTTCTCGCACTGATGAAGATGGGTGGGAAGACAGTGCCAAGGTGCCCTCAGCTGTCCCAGCACCAACAGAGGACAGACACAAGCCAAAGGATGCAGGACTGATGAGGGTGGCCCCTGCACAGTCGAAGTGGAGATTGGAGCGATCATTCTTGGGCTTCCAGAGGGATAATGACACGTTTCTCCACAGAAATAAAGAGGCCTGGCAACCAAAATATGTTTAGGTAATGTCCCAGCCAATCAGTTCAAAAATTTAAATATAGTGACAAGCTAAAGACAGAAAGGAATTGGTGGGTGAAAAGCAAATCCGCCAGCTTTAGAAAGTGACAAATAAGCAAAATGGAGTCTTGGGGAGAGTCCAGTGTGCGTGTCTGGAGGCCTCAGGACGGAACGTGGCAGTTACCTCATTGTATTCAGCACAAAGCCCCTAAAGCCCAGAGCAGGAAATCCTGTTGTTCCCACCCTGTCCTCAGCAGAGGTCCCTTGAGACAATATTCCTCAGATAACCAACAGAAACCTGTCTTACATGCTAAGGGATATAGGTCACAATATTCTTTAGAAAGTTAGTGGAAAGGTCTCCGTCATTGAGCTCTATAACACGTTTATCCACACATTGGCTCATCAATAATTTACTTAGGACTATGCTAGGGGGAGGTGAAAGGGGTGCTTTATAATAATTACAAAGACAGAAGAGACCAGATAAGACCCTCAACTCATTATGTTCTACAATGATGATGCCTACCGCGGAGTGAGCGTCTCAGAAATGCGAGTTTCCTGTCCTGCCTCAGCCCTCCTTGAGACAGAAAAAGCCTGCAGGTGGGGTCCACCTAGCTGTTTGAACAAGCCCTCCTGACGCATGGAAAGTTTGAGGTGTAATGGAACCTACCGCAAACAATGGTCTGTCTTGGCCATTTGTGAGGTGTGTGGAAAGTGATTTATTATTAATGATACTTAACATACCAACATTTGTGAATAATTTATAGATATGTCACCTGCAAAGATTTAAAAAAAAAATACAGATCTCTGACTCCACTTGATTCTGGCTGAGTTGGAATCTCCAGGTGTGGTAGACAGGAATGTGTGTTGGTTTAAAATTCCCCAGGTGACTGCTGTGACCAGCCAGGTGCAGGAAACACTGGTCTATAAGAGCCATTTGTCTCGTAACAAAGAAAATTAAATCATGGAATTCTAAAGGGAGGTCCCACAAAGAGAGGGTTTCCCTCCACCCCCCCAAATATTAGGCAGAGACTCTGATTTTTTGAACATACAAAAGAGAAATTGCTCTGACTGGAACAGAAGAGGTCGCTTGCCTGCCTTCTCCTTTTGCAGTGAGCAGTGTAGTCCTTTATGAAAACTTGGAGCTTCCCCAAGGTACAGCATGAGAGACCACCCAGGTTTGCCAGGGACAGAAGTGGTTCTGGGAATAGGGGACTCTCCATTATAAAACAGGGCAGTCCCACAGGCAAACCAGGACAAGGAAGTAGCCTGAGAGCAGAGTCCAGAGGAAACCCACAACTCTTGCCTTTAGGATGATCTTTTTATGATGATTTTGATGCCATATTACCACAAGAAAAATTCAGATTACTGTTTTTTGGACTTTGTTTTATTCCCTAATCCCAGAAGGATTTAAAAGAGTAATACCATCATTTTATGTTTGGAAATACTCTTAAGTACTCAAAAATAATACTTGTTAAGTACTCGAAAGTACTCGAAAAATACTCAGAGCTATTCCTATGACCATATCTTTAGCTTACAAGCCTTCTGGTGCAATGTGCCACACATTATGTCTTGTATATTCTGTCTTCTATAAATTTTGGTCACCTTTTCTGTGGTCCTACTGTGCCTCGTCCATGTACTAGTCAGAACTCTTTAGGTTTTCAAGAAACCTAACTTCTAGCGGCCTAAGAAAACAAAAGCCTGGATGCGTTTGTTCATGTGACAAAAAAGAGCTTTAGGCATAGCCAGATGTAAGGGTTCCGTCTCCTGAAGACTCTCTCTCTCCATCCCTTGGCTCACTCAGACTGGCTCTTCCAACACGGTACCAAAATGGCCCCCAGCGGCTTCCGGTGCTCAACCTCTTCTCTCAGTGACCCAAATGACTGCATCTTGTCCTTAATAGTTTTTGTAAAATGTCCTTGGAGCTGATATGTGCCCATTCTTAAACCAGTTACTGTGGGGCCACGACAATGGAATATGCTGATTGGCTGTCACATGGCCGTGTACCTGCCCCTAGCAGCAGGAACTGAGAAGAGAGAAAGGTTGAGTCTCCAAAGGAACATCAGAACAAGGTTCCCAGGGGCGCCTGGGTGGTTCAGTGGGTTAAAGCCTCTGCCTTCGGCTCAGGTCATGATCCCAGGGTCCTGGGATAGAGCCCCGCATCGGGCTCGCTGCTCAGCAGGGAGCCTGCTTCCTCTTCTCTCTCTCTCTCTCTCTCTGCCTGCCTCTCTGCCTACTTGAGATCTGTCAAATAAAGAAATAAAATCTTAAAAAATAAATAAATTAATTAATTTAAAAAAATAAAGAACACGGTTCCCAGAAACAAGGGAGGAACACATGCTAGGCAGCTGAAAGTCCACTGTAGTCTTAAACTGAGTCAAAAGCTACCCAGCCCTATCAGATCTGATCACCCCATTAATATAACATCAACCAGTTTCCTAAAACACCAAGCTGCATGAGTCCAAGGCCATCATCACTGGCTCTGTGTCCTAAGACCTGCACAACATTTGGCTAAAGCTCATGCAATCCCCAAATCAAAGGCACTCCATCAGAATAGTGGGGAACCTTTTGCTGGGCTCCCACATAACGGAGTTTCTGAAATTTGGGAGCTGTGACTCATGCCCCTCGTGCCCTGTCTGGCCCCACGTCCTCCAGCTGGGTCTGTGACATGTGACAAATCTTTTCTTCAATGTGTTCCATAGAAAAGGAATAAATAGCCCAGAGCTCTTTCTTTTTCTTCCTTCCTTTCTTCCTGTAATTCATACTCAGGCCAACTCGGCTTTGTTCAAACCACAGTGTTTCACACCGCCCTGCAAGTTCTGACACGGCGCCTTACTTTATGTCTTCAGTCCTCTGTGAAGCCAAGAGTTAAGTTGTACCCTGTGGCTAATTTTTAGTCTGTCAACCTTATCCCTTGATAAGCTGAAATCATAGATTAAATCAGCACAAAAATGCCAGCCCCCTTAAACCTGTGTGTGGTGGCCACGTGACTCTTCCCACCTGACCCTGACTTCAGACCTTCCCTACTTTTCCAAGTTGCTTTGTCTTATTCATTAACAGGGTGGAGATTTGAGTCTTCTCAGTGGTTCTTTTTCTTTCTTCTTTTTATTTTTTTTAAAGATTTTATTTATTTATTTGACAGAGATCACAAGTAGGCAGAGAGGCAGGCAGAGAGAGAGAGGAGGAAACAGGCTCCCTGCTAAGCAGAGAGCTTGATGCGGGACTCGATCCCAGGACCCTGAGATCATGACCTGAGCTGAAGGCAGAGGTTTTAACCCACTGAGCCATCCAGGTGCCCCTTCTTTTCCCTTCTTGATCAGACTAGCCGTGCTCCTTTCTATCCATTTTATTCTACACATAAGCACATAATACATCACCCCCACTTTGGGTAAACAACTCGTCAGTTCTAAAGGTGGACTTTGAGAATGTTCGTTTCACAAGTTCGTAAACCTCACACTCAAGTGGACTCTAACTAGCAGGGGGGTCAGGGCGTCAGCTTCCCGTGACCGCTATAACAAAGGACCACAAACCGGGTGGCTGGACATGATAAATACACATTCTGTTGCAATTCTGGAGACCAGATGTCTGAAATCAAGGTGTCAGCCGTGCTTCATTCAAACCTCTAGGGAAGGGCCCTTCTTTGCCTCTTCCGATTTCTGTGGTCCCAGATTCCTTGGCTTGTGATAGCAAATCTCCAATCTTTCTCTCTGTCTTCAGGGACTGTCTCCTATGTCTTTGTCTCAGAATAGTGCTCTCTTCTCCTCCTATCAAAACAACTTGTTTAAATCTGTAAAGATCCAATTTCCAAATAAGGTCACCTTCACAGGTGCTAGGTTTTAGGACACAACACACTTTTTTTTATCCCGCCCCATTCTGATCCTAAGAAGGGGTGTGGAACCCGCAATTCAATCCATAACAGGCCAGAAAGAAACAACATGAGAACAACAAGGGACAGAAAAAATGACTCTGATTTTAGGCAAACAGAAAGGAGAACCTCATCTTCTCAGAGGCTGTTTGCCCAGAAAGAGCCTGTGGCCCTTGACAGGAACACCCGAGATGGAGGGAAGGGTGTCTCATGGTGGCTGAAAGGAAAGAGATCCCCTGCAGGGCAGAGAGCACATACCTGTGTTCGAGGGCCTCCCGTGTGCTTTGCCCGTGTGCTTTGCACATCTTTATCACACTGGACCTTCAAACAGCTCTACCAAATAATTGCTGTCATCCTCGTGTCAGAGACGGGAAAACTGAGACTTTGAGTAAGGCAGTCGACCCAGGGCATTCAGATGGAAGTAGAAGAGTCAGGCGGTCATTGTCGTTACCATTGTTGTTTTGATCGTTAATAGCCACTGGTTCTTGCAAGCCAATGCCTGCTTTGTATGGAGGACATGACCTAAACGCGGTCAGCTCTTCATCGTTCAGCATTATACAGATGAAGAAACCAAAGCTCCAACAGGCTGAGTCACTTTCCTAAGTCCCACAGTTATAAATCAGCTGAGCCAAATTTCAAATTCAGATCTTTCTTTCTTTTTTAAAGATGTTATTTATTTATTTATTTGACAGAGAGAGATCACAAGTAGGCAGAGAGGCAGGCAGAGAGAGAGAGGGGGAAGCAGGCTCCCTGCTGAGCAGAGAGCCCGATGTGGGGCTCGATCCCAGGACCCTGGGATCATGACCCAAGCTGAAGACAGAGGCTTAACCCACTGAGCCACCCAGGCGGCCCAAAATCAGGTCTTTCTGACTCTGAAGACTTTTCTTACCATTAAGCAATGCTGCTGGAGAGCATTAAGGCATCTCAGTTAAGATGTACCTACCTTCAGAGAAAGGAGCTGTAAGAAGAAATTGAACAGTTATATGTGAAGTTTAACAAAACAGAGCATAAAAAGAGTATGTTCCTGAGAGAACAGGCAAGAATGAAGAGAAAGTGGTCAGCCAGCTGCGCAGCAGTGGGAGAGCTAGCTAATCAGAGAAGCAATGCCAGAAATGGAACGTTACAACTCTCAGTGTCGTACAAACCACTCCACTGCCACGAGGAGAGGACTCATCTGCTCCATCTGTGCCCAGAGGGCTGTTTGAACATCTATGGTGTAGACAACTCACTTTCTTAGAGAAGCAAGAGTGGAAAAGCTGGGATTTCCAAGGCCCCTGCTTCCAAGGAGCACTCTTCTAGGTCTATGAACAGAGGTAGAAGGGATCAGGTTTGTGAACCCTGAAGAGGAGGAAGTGTGGGACGTGGTGGGGTAAGAAAACGTCTCCCAGTATTGAGACCACTGCAAGCGGAAAAGCCAGCGGACTAGGGAGGACAGCCCCTCTCCCAGGTTCTTGCGGATGGCGTCCTTGGACTTGACTGGAACACACATTTTACTAACAAGCTGACATACCTCCCAGTGGAATGAGCTGTCTGTTGGCGGTGGGAAACCACTGGAGAAATCTTAGAATTCACCGTGCTGTTTAAGACCTTCAGAGTCACATTGTCATATCTGGGATAAAGTCTTACCTTCCTGCCTCCTTCACAAGGACCAGAAGTTTCCTTCAGATCTGGCCGCTGCTTATTGCTCCAGACTCACCTGCTGCTGTTCCCACGGGGCCTTCACGATGCAGCAGGGGGGCTCCTGGCAGCTCCCTCAATGGGCCGTGAGCTCAGTCACCTCCCCCTGATCCTACCTGGTCTCCTCCCACTCCTTCATCTTGCCCTTTCCATCTCTCCTTTTCTTCTTCCTACCTCTTTTCCTAGAACTTCTTCACCCCCACTACCCTTTGATCCTCTTCTGGTTTACTCCTTTTCTTCCTCCATGACTCCTCTTTTCCTGGGGTGCCTGGGTGGCTCGGTCAGTTGAGCATCTGACTCTTGATCTCAGCTCAGGTTTTGATCTCAGGGTCCTGGATTCAAGCCCTGCACTGGGCTCTGCATTGGGCCTGGAGCTTACTTAAAAAACAAACCAAAACAAAACAAACAAAAAAACCCACCTCCCCTAAAAAGCCTTTTCTGATTCCCTCACTTTGGGAAACAGTCCACACATGAATCTGAGCATTCAACCTCACAGTATTTATCTGTTCATTCCAAGCTCTTGTCTGCCTGCCTGCCTTTCTCCACAGGGTTAGCCACAGTGTCCTGCTCAGCACCTTGATCCTACCCTCGCGAGGACCCATTAGAATGGGTCTGGCACTGAGTAGGTGTTCTATAGGCATTTCAATTGACTGGCAACATTGAGAGAGGCCAGGCCCACTGACCTCTAAGTTCCCATCTACTCCAACAGTCTGTGACTCTTTATTTCTGTTCCCACAGTCACAGAGGAGAGGAAGTTGCCAAAGCCAGATGACGCGACTTCTGTTTGGGGGTTGCCCAGGTCCACCTGGTCTTTGCAATTTGTAGTTGGGGTACTTGAAAGAGAAAGGAAGCCAAGAGAAAAACATCATTTTGATGAGGCAAGAGTTGTGAAATAACTAGTTGTGTAAAGATGATAGTAAGTTCTGAGACCATCTTTGGTCTGTCCAAGTTACAGGAGACTTTGCATGCTCGGCTTTGTGTAGAGGCTAAGAAGACAATGATCAAAACTAGGACTTGAGTGTTTACCCGCCACGTCTCCCTCAAGGTATTGCCTCTAGAGGTCAGCCTGACACCTGAAATCTTCACCTTAAATGATTTCCCCCTAAGACTGCATTTACTTGAAGAGATTAGATATAAATGAAAATACATTACCTAACTGGTATAACCCTTAGAGCCACTTTTGGCCATTAAGAGCTGACTATCAACTGAGTTTATTTATTCTGTAGATCAATCTGTGTTGTCCAGACTAGCTCCTAAAGAGCTGTGAACCATTTACTTCTAAGCAGTTCTAGGGTGCTCTTCTCAGTTTAGAAGGTTGGGTAAGATTTTAAGTGTATGCACCATCCGTTATCTCTTTTGAACCTAGAGATGCTCTGAGCTAGATAAACTGGGGAATTAATCATAGATTTACAAAGAAATAAACTAAGTCTCAGAAAGGAGTGACTTGCCCAGAACTGCCATTCATAAAGATGAAAAGAAGTGGTCAGGAATCTCTATCTCTGTCACCCCAGTATCCCTCCTCCCATTGTACCTCCCAGAAGCAACTCTTTGGTGGAGAGGGGTGCACCCTGGACAGAGGCTAGGGGGTGGAGAGAGAGGTGGGCTGGGCTGGACAAGGCAGACTGGCTAAGCCATGCCCTGGGGGTCCCTTAACCTAAACAGGGATCTGCGAAGGGCCAAGGGAAGCAGCGATTGAGGCATGGAAATGCAGTTGTGAAGACAAGGGATAGAAAAGATTGGAAGATTGGCTGACCCTTCACAACTCAGTTTTGGGTCAGCCCTGACTCAGCAGCTCTGGGCTCCCACTGGCTAAGTGTGGGATCCCACAGAGAAAAAAAGGTTTTCACACCTTCTGTACATGAGAGCCCAAGCTGGGACCCTACTGAGCACAAACTGCTGCCTGCAGCAGCTTATGGTAAAGGAATCAAAGCAAGTGGAGGAGCCTTGAAAAGCTGAGGTGGTAATTGCTCCTTTTGCAAACAGGCCAGATGCCCTCTGCAGCACCCATGCTCCCAGCCCTAATCTTGTCCTCTGAGGAGAGTCATACTGGTCACAAACAAAAACTACAGGAATAAGTCAAAGAGAGCCAAGTTCTCTCTGCCTGTAAATTCTACTGTGTGCCTCATAAGAAGATACAGTCTACCCAGTAAAGAAAAGAGCTTTGAACTTGTGTGGGGGCCTTGGAGACTTCTTATGACCACACAACAAAAGTGAACCACAGACATTTGCTTCTTTATAAAGACCATTGCCATTTCGCTGGGTCCTTAACAGCTAACTTGTCTCCTCATTCTTTTGTCTTCCAAAAATTGTCCCCTTCATTGAATAGAATAGTAGACCTGGGAGAGTCTGCTGAATCAGTGCCCAGTGCAGAAAAAATACCCTCTAAGTAACATAAAAAATACAAATACTATACCAACGGGCATGTTTATTTATCCCGTGAGAATTTTTTGAATACTTTCGGTGTACCAGACCGTGTTTTCAGTGCTGGGAAAGGTGGGCTAGGCCCTTGTTCTCATGGAGCTTGCATTCTAATGATAAAGACACAAACCAGACAAATAACTAAATAGATACTAGATTACATCAAGAGTGGTGAGTGCCTTAAGGAAGCTGAAAGTGGGTGATGCAGGGTAGGAAACACTTTAGATATGGAGGTCTCAGAAGCCAAAACCCTAGAGGGCTGGGGCAGAAGCTTCAAGCAGAGAGCAGATGCAGAGGTTGTGTTTGAGAAACAGCAAGAGGCCAGTGTGGCTGGAGGGCCTGAGCTGCAGAAAGTGACACAAGATAAGCTTGGAGCTTGGTTATGGCCTCCTCCATCACAGTGGCTTGGCCTTTTGATCTCAGATAAAAATAGCTTTCAGTAGCGCTGCTTTGCTTAGTATTGTACTGGTCTTTACAACCGATGCATGATGCGTTGTGTGCTTTCTACTCAGACAGAAATCCTCTACACCTGTTTGTGGGGGTTGACAAGAAGATAATCTCTCCATCAGAAAGTCTCTTTGGAAACTTGACAGTTGGGGACAGGGGACTAAGAGCAATTCATCTTGGGTGGTCTGAGGTTCACCTGGAAGTGGAACCGTCACCTTCTGCAGTTGTGATAGTAGGGGAGGAGACAGATCCTCACTTCACATACAGAGCCAAAGTTGGCAGGAGAAGAGAAGACCTCCTGTAAGGTCTCCAAATGCAGCATACGTGTGCGTGTGTGTGTGCGTGCGCGTACACACACACACACACACACCTGCTGTCTTGGTAATTGCTTGTCCATCACATCTACTGCTATCCTGCATCAAGATAACTCCATACACAAGTAACATGAAACCCCTGAAATTCCCTCATGCTGCCCAAAGATGCAAAATGTCGAAATGGTCACAAATGCAAGATCTCTTGTTACTCAGTTTTCTTGGCTTGGGTTCAAAGCACCTATAGGTTCATCTCCACCTCCTACCCGCCCCCCAGGAGCTCCCTGTTAAATCGTAAATATTCCCTCAGGTGACTTTCTTCTCCCTCTTCCTTTTCTCAGTATCTCCATGTTTATTTTCACTCCCACGCTCACCCTCTTCCCATTCTGCCTCACCTTGGCTCCCCTTTCTAGGCCCCCTTCCCCATCACTCTATTCAGACACAAAGATCTCTTACAAAATATCTTTCTTCTTTCATACTTTCACTACTGCCTCAAGAATGCTCTCAGATTCCTCTCCTTTCCATTGAAAGGGCTGACTGCTGGGAATTCTAATTCTAGTAATCAGAGGGACATGGAATAAGAAGTATGAATATTCCCCTCTATTCCAAGACCCGGGGTCCCAATCTCCAGTTTCTTTGAGCACTAACTCTCTAATGGGGGGAGGGATAGGAGTGGTGGTCAGGGGGAACGAAGGGTTAAAAGGAAGAGAGGACATGTGTTGCTGTTGTTTAATGATAAGCATAAAGGAGGAGACAAGGTACCTGTTTTCTGAACTTTGGAGCTGGAGAGACTGATATTCATGTGGGAGCGGGTATAGGAACTGCAGTATTGGCCGATGACAGGGCAGGCCGTGGTCCGGTGCTGGGATGTGTGCTATGCGATCTGAGTGCAGTGGAAGTCAGAGCAGAGTGAAGCTGGAGTTCCCCTTGGAGGTGGTGGCACTGAGGTCATGGCCGTTGGAGCCATCCAGATGGCACTGCATGTTGGAATCTTATTTTATCAACTATGAAATAAACATGCCCTTACCTGGAACTAGGAACCCAATGTGTTCTTTTCTTTGAAACAGTGCAGGATGTGATACTTTATGCACACCCCCTCCTAAACTTTCCCTACTTTGAAGGAGAACTCTCTCTCTGCACGGTAAATATCTTCCATAAAATAGACCTTTCAATAAGAAGAGAGCTAGGTGGTTTTTTTTCACTTGTCTGAAATTTGAGACTAAATGAGGTGCCTACATCTTTGGAACTGAGATCAAATTTGTACTCCAGTATTATGTCCATCATAAGAGCTAGCAGCGGGGTCCTGGGTGGCACAGTCGGTTGAGCTTCCAACTCTTGGTTTTAGCCCAGGTTGAGATCTCAGGGTCTTGGTATTGAGCCCCGAGTTGGGCTCTGTGCTTGGGATGGAATCTGCCTGGGACTCTTCTTCTCCCTCTGCCTCACCCCACTGTGCTCCCTCTCTCTCAAATAAATAAATATATCTTAAAAAACAAAAAAAACAAAGTGCTTCTCAGCACTTGTTGGTAGCCAGAGATGGGCCAGGCCCAGATGTCCAAGATCTATACACTAAAGCAACTTTACACTTAACTAATTCCCTGAAAACAAAACAAAACAAAACCAGAAAGAAACCTTGAGGTGGTGGGTTTTGAGATGATAAACAGCAGACCACCCACCCCTGTCTCTCACATCCCTCTTACACATTTCCTCTCTCTTACAACCACTTCCCTCCCCTTTATTATCCTCATTCCCTGTTTATATACACCTCTATCTTCTAGTGGGTAAAGTACAGAAAAACATCTGAGGTTGTACTGTTTGTAAACATCCATAGTTCATCTATGGAGAGCACAGGTCAAGAATGTCACATGGCATGACAGCTACCGACACATGTGTTTAATCTACATGTAATACCTTCTTCGTTCATGTTTCTTGCCTCCTCATTTTGAGTTAGATTAAAATCTGGTGTCTTGAGTTTCAGGACACGCCAGCGTAGCAGTATTTTTTAGCTTATGTACACAGTCTTACTTTTGATACCTGTGAAGAAAGTCAATTCATTCCCTCATTTGTTCATATGTGTATTTATTTATTCATGGATGTCGCATTAACTGGGCTGGTAGCACCAAGTATTGTTGTTAGCAATGTTCACAGCAATGAAAGAAAGAAGCAAAGTCATAGCCCACCTGGTAGCTCTGTTCTAGAAGGGAAGATAAAACAAGATAAACAAAATATATAGTGTTCAACTATACTTACAACTATACAACAAAACTATACTTACAACTATACATAAAAACACTAAATTTAATTTAATTTAAAATTTAAAAATGTATCTACTGTGTTAGTGATTCATACTACGGAGAAAACTAATGGAAGGGAGCAATTTAAAAAGGGTCCTCAGAGGGCGCCTGGGTGGCTCAGTGGATTAAAGTCTCTGCCTTCACCTCAGGTCATGATCTCAGGGTCCTGGGGTCGGGCTCTCTGCTCAGCAGGGAGCCTGCTTCCCCCTCTCTCTCTACCTGTCTCTCTGCCTGCTTGTGATCTCTCTCTGTCAAATAAATAAGTAAACTCTTTAAAAAAGGGGGGGTGGTGCTCAGGCAAAGTTCCATAGAAAAGGTAATTTAAAATTTTTTTTAACCCACCTTATTAAGCTGTCCTTTATTGGTTGTAAAATTCACATATTTTAAGTGTGCAGAATGATGACTTTTAACTAATATATTCATTTACTACCTAATCAAGCTATAGAAAATTTCCATCCCCCTAGAAAGTTCCCACTTACTCTTTGAGAGTCAATGTCAAACCCCCATGGCAAGGTACCAGAGATATTATTTATATCACTATATTGCTAGATTTTCCTATTTTAGAATGTCATATAACAGGAATAATACAACATGACATTTTTGTGTGTGGCTTCTTTGAGTCACCTTAATCCATGTTATTGCACTTATTCGTAGTTACTATTTTTTATTACTGAGTGTCAGTTCATTATATGAAGATGTCAAAACTGGCTTATTCAATTATTATTATTTCTGGTACTTTTCCTTCTTTCTGTCTGGCATTATTTCCTTAAGGACTAAAGGACATCCTTTGTAGTTCAGGTCTTCCAATGACTAATATTCTCAGATTTTGTTTATCTGAAAATGTCTTTGATTCTGAAGAATATTTTTGTTCAATATAGAATTCCAGATGGACACAATTTTTCATCCAACCCTTTAAAGATGCTGTTTTATTGTCTTCTAGCCTCTATTGTTTCTGATGAAAAATCAACAAATGCCTGGGTGGCTCAGTGGGTTGAGCTGCTGCCTTCGGCTCAGGTCATGATCTCAGGGTCCTGGGATCGAGTCCCGCATCGGGCTCTCTGCTCAGCAGGGAGTCTGCTTCCCTCTCTCTCTCTCTCTGCCTGCCTCTCCATCTACTTGTGACTTCTCTCTGTCAAATAAATAAATCTTTAAAAAAAATCAACAATTCTTAATTTTGTGCACCTGTATGTACTGTCTTTTTTCTCTAACTGCTTCTAAGATTTTGTCTTTATGTTTAGTGTTCTGTGGTTTTACTATGATATATACCTGTTGGGGTTTTCTCTATCTTTAAAAATAATATCTTTCTTTATCTTTATCTTCTTTATCTTTAACTTCTTGGAGTTATAAGTCAATTTTGGGGTGGCTCAGTGAGTTAAGCCTCTGCCTTTGGCTCAGGTCATGATCTCAGATTCCTGGGATCGAGCCCCGCATCGGGCTCCCTGCTCATCGGGGAGCCTGCTTCCTCCTCTCTCCCTCTGCCTGCCCCTCTGCCTACTTGTGATCTTTGTTTGTCAAATAAATAAATAAAATCTTTTTTTAAAAAAGTTTTGGGATGTTCTTCGCCACTCTTTATTCAGATATTTGTGTCTGTTCTCACTCTTTTTCTGGGACACCAATCACACATGTGTTAAACTGTTCGATACTATTCCACAGGTTCTTGATCCTCTGTTCATTTCTCCTTAATACTTTTTCTCTCTTTGATAATTTTTATTGATCTGTCTCCAACCTCAGTGAGTCTTTCTTCCACCATCTCAAGCCCCTCAGTGAATGACTCACTTTAGGTCTTGCATAATTCCAAAATTTCCATGTGGTTGTTTTTATGATTTCCATTTCTCTGCTAAGATTCCTTATTTATTCACTCCTTATTTGTTAGGACCTTTTAAAGATTAATGAGTATGTTTTTAATTCTTTGAATATATATTATAAAACATATATATTTTAAAGTTTTTATCTACTATCCAAACTTTGGTCCATCTTAGAATCAGTTTGTTTCTTTTTTTTTTTTTTTAAAGATTTTATTTACTTATTTGACAGCGAGAGATCACAAGTAGGCAGAGAGGCAGGCAGAGAGAGGGGGAAACAGGTTCCCTGCTCAGCAGAGAGCCCGATGCAGAGCTCGATCCCAGAACCCTGGGATCATGACCTGAGCAAAAGGCAGAAGCTTTAACCCTGTAATCAGTTTCTTTTGACAGCTTTTAGTTTACTGTAGATGACATGATCCTGACTAGTGTTTTTGTTACATGTCTAGCAATTTATAATTGACCTTGGACTCCCTGATTTTACACTGTAGATCCTCAAGATCAGCACTGTTCAGTAGAATTTTTTGCATTGAGGAAAATGTTCTATGTTTGCACTGTTCAATATGGTGGCAGCTATCAAACACTTGAGCGTGACTAAAGAACTGAATTTTGAATTTCATTTAATTTTCTTCAATTTAAGTTTAAATACTCACACATTTACCCCCAGAACTGCTCAACCTTTCTTACATTTGCTCCAATCCCCAGCCCGTCATAGCTGATGTTTGGTAAACCTTGGGTGCTTTGCACATGTACAGTCCACCCCTCAGTCATGGACTCATGGAGGACCTCGCCATCCATATACATAGACCTCCAGGAATTTCTCCCTGCACAGATCCCAGCTGTTTCAGTTGCCCTGAACTCTGATCCCTGCCTACTGTCCTTTGCTCATATTCAGCTCTCTAGGCAGCTCACCTCTTGCTCCCTTCTTCCAAGTGCTAAAGTTTGGTGCTGTTTATTTTCCATTATCTCAAAATGATCTGACCTCACATATCTTGTCCACTTTCTTAATTACATACAGAAGATGAGCTAGTCCAGGGGTGCCTGGCTGGCTCAGTGGGTTAAAGCCTCTGCCTTTGGCTTGGATCATGATCCCAGGGTCCTGGGATCGAGACCCACATCAGTCTCTCTGCTCAGCAGGGAGGCTGCTTCGCCCTCTCTCTCTGCCTGCCTCTCTGCCTACTTGTGATCTCTCTCTCTCTGTGTCAAATAAATAAATAAAATCTTAAAAAAAAAAAGAAGAAGAAGATGAGCTAGTCTGAAATCAGTTACTCGCTCATGGTCAGGAGCTTAAGCAATTTCCTTTAAAATAATAATCCAAAGAAGAGGAGGAATATTTGGGGGGGAAGACAGTTTCAGAGAGAGGAAAACCAATAAGAAGGGCTGTGGGACAGAAGCACCAAGTAGAACAGAAAGGAAACAAATTGGCTGGAGTAGAGTGAGCCAAGGGGAGAGTAGGAAATAGGACTGGAGAGGTTGTGGGGTGGGAAGAGAAAGTTGTTTAGCCAGTAATCCTTTATGAGGATTCTGGCTTTTACTCTTGTGAAATGGAAGCCATTGAGAAGCTTGGGGTCCAAGAACTAATTTGAGTTAGCACAGGATCACACTGTCTCTTGAGAAGAGACCCCTAGGACAAACAAAAAGGAACAGGGGAAAAGGCAGGAAGCGTAATCGGAAGGCCATTGGAATACTCAATTGACTAACCTTGCAAATCAATTAAAATTCTATGTTATACAAATTTGATGGCTGTATTTTCTATTTTGTAGACTTTAGGGCTCACTAAGTGATAGGCATCTTAGTGCCGAAGTGTCTACAGCCCGGTGAGGTATAGGACTTTAGGCGAGTGGCTTACATGTCTCTCTATGATATGGAGATGATAATATGGCACAAAGGATAAAAGACAATTAAATTAGATAATTCACGTACAGTTCTTTAGATGATGACTTATGTGTATTAAGTAAGTGCTCCATACATGAAAATTATTACTATCTGATAATTTGAATTTCTGATGATCATTTCTTCACAATAGACATTGGCTGATCTCCTGTTCTATGAATGAGAGGCATAGTTCTTGTCTTCAAGGCCTGTCTACAGCTCAGCAAAGGAAACTAGCATGGAAACAATATCTTAAAACAACCCTGAAGGAAATAAGAGTGAAGTAGAGATAAACATTTTCTTCTCTTAAATAAGGGGAGGGGGACCAACTCATTCCATTGGGAAGATCATTGAAGGCTTCCAGGAGGAGGCAATCAGTTAAGACTTTGAAGGATGAACAGGATGGGTACTCCGGAAAGGAATGGATATACATCACACACATGTGCTACCTTACTTATTAGAAAGTCACAGACCCACTGGGGATGATGTTCCATGCAACTATGCCTTCTGAAAATCACCTGAATTTTGGCCACAGTGAATGTGTAAAGAGCTTTTTGGATCCAATGTGAAAAATAATGAGTTTGGAATGGCCATTATCTCTTTAAGCTCGCACCCAAAATCAACCAAATAAAATAGAATGTAGTTCTATTACAAGTGAGTGATTCTATTAGCTTATTTTGGGAAATCAGGTGACAAACGTAAGCAGAATCTTATCAAACCAGAAGCATTTACCATTTATCTTTGTGAGAATTTAGGAAAGGTTTTAAAAAAAAAATGCAAGTGGAGAGAACTCAGGTGAGTCCTAAATTCCCAGTACAGTAGCATTTGGGAAATGAATGATGACACATGGATCACAGGAAGGTAATGGATACATTACTCAAACATTTTGATTAATGCATGTGATCTCACATTTCACCTGGCCCAGCATGTATCCAATTGAGCCCTAGCATAGCCCAGAGAGGAGAAAAATCTGATGACATAGGACCTAGTGGGCCAGCATGGGCCAGTTGCACACCAAACATAAACTGCTTTGCTTTGGAGACACTTTTATAACACTTATTTTTCACAGGGTTTGAAGCAACCTCTGGTGGCAAAGAGAGTACCCATTTCTTTAAGGGGATAAGAGCAGTGGGCAGGCTCAGCCCTGTCTGGGTTATGAAGGAAACTTCAGGAATCCTTCCTGTTTATTTTGTTTGAGAAGAGTCAGCTAAAAATTCATTAAGAATAGGCAGAAAATATCTATCAAAAAAACACCATGCGGTCATCAAAAGAATGAGACATGTTTGTATATTCTACTAGAGAATTAGTCCCACATCCACAATTATGTGATCAAATTGAGGCAGAATAATGTTTATAATATACGATCACATGTGTAAAAAGTGAAGTATATATGTGCACGGACATAAAAGAGGTTGTCTTCTGTGAGGGAAACAAGGTGGTGGGGACTGACAGGAAGCAGGGAACTTATTTTTCAGTCAATCCTTCTGTGTCTTTTGAATTTACTTGTATACTTACCTAAATACAGACAAGTTGTTTTCTTCAGTTGAAAAAATGATAAAAAAGTATAGGGGAAAAGAAAATGATACCCACAATTTAATTTTCAAAACAGCTAGGGGGCGCCTGGGTGGCTCAGTGGGTTAAAGCCTCTGCCTTCAGCTCAGGTCATGATCCCAGGGTCCTGGGATTGAGCCCCGCATCGGGCTCTCTGCTCAGCGGGGAGCCTGCTTCCTCCTCTCTCTCTGCCTGCCTCTCTGCCTCCTTGTGATTTCTGTCTGTCAAATAAATAAATAAATCTTAAAAAAAAAAAAAAGCCAGCTAGAATAGGACCTTCCTTTTCTTCTCTGCAAAAGGAGCCATAATCATGTCAGATGCTGGCTGCCACCATGATAGGTGAAGGAAGGACATTAAGGATACCATGCTCCTCTCTGATATTTGGGTCCCTCATCTCTGATTGTCACCAGGGTCCCTGGGTATAGTGTTAACTAGAACTACTATTTAAAAAGGGGATCATGGGCACCTGGTGGCTCAGGTCATGATCCCAGGGTCCTGGAATCGAGCCCCGCATTGGGCTCTCTGCTCCGCAGGAAGCCTGCTTCCCCCCCCCCTGCCTGCATCTCTGCCTACTTGTGATCTCTGTCTGTCAAATAAATACACAAAATCTTTAAAAATAAAATAAAATAAAAAAATAAAAAGGGGATCACAAAGTGAGTGGCTTAACCAGAGGAACTGACTATCTCAGAATTCTGGAGACTTAAAGTCGGAGATCAAGATGTCCACAGGGCTGGTTCCTTCTGAGAGATCTGAGGAAGAAGCTGTGCCTCTCCTGTAACTTCCGGTGGTTTGCAAGCGATTCTTGACATTTCTTGGCTTACAGAAGCCCCATCGCAATCGCCACCTTCGTCTTCACAGGGCATTCTCCCTATGTGCCCACGTCTCTTTGTCTAAATCTCCCCCTATTACCAGGACAGTGTATTGGATTAGTCATAATGGATTAAGGGGTCCACCCTAATGACCTCACTTTAACTTAACTAATTACATCTGCAACAACCTTATTTTCAGATAAGATCATATTCTGAGACACTGGGGGGTTAGGACCTCAACATATGAATTTTGTGGGGGCCAAATTCAACGCCCAACACCAAGCACCATTTCACTTATCCAGAATTAGATTGCTTACAGAGAGAAAGTATTTTGCAATGGGATGCACATCTTCGACCCCAAATGGAGAAAGTCTATAAATGCTGAATGATCAAATACCTTAAGATTTTAGCATGTATTACACTCTTCTGAGAAAAGAGAGAGCCTAAACTTAGCTAACTAAGAATCACAGCTTCCATAGTCAGAGCAGAAAATCCATGAAAATGAGTTCAGATTCCTTTTCCTCCCTCCTTCCATCCACACCAGCTAAGGGTGGGTTCAATCCATAATGTCTGTTAAGCACCTACACGTGTGTGACATTGTCCTGGGAGCTGATCACAGAGGAGGACAGAGATGTCCCTGCCCTTCAGATGCAGAAAAGAGATGCATAACGCAATAACTACCTTGCTGTGGGAAATGTTAGCATGGAGATATGAACAAGACAGAAAACCCCTAACTCAACCTAGAGGTGCAGGGAAGGCTTCCTGTGAGAAGGGGCGCAAGAGCTGACTCTCGAAGGTTGAGTCAGAGAGTAAATGATGTGGGTGGATGCAGGGGGAGAAGAGGAAAAGAGAGGAGAGTCCCGAGGGCTGGAGTGCTCTCGACAAGAGAGGCACAGACAGCCTCTGGGTGACCAGGTTGCAGATGCAGAAGTTGGACTTGAACCTCAGGGGCAGACAAGTTTCCGAAGTGTTTTGTTCATCTTCAGCCTGAGGATGTGGACTCCTTCGTCCTACAGGAAACCCTGGAGGATTTAGGGGACCCACTTGGTCAGATTTTCTTTCAAGAAGACCTTTAGGAGAGAGAATGAACGGAGGGTAGGAGAGATTAAAGAGAGCATGCCATGCAAGGAGAATCTTCTAGGTGAGAAAAACATGAACAATAAACTCGGTAGTGGCGATAGGACTAGAACATATAGGAAATACTTACTTTCCCCTCCTTGCATGCGTTCATTCATTTTCTTCTCTCTCTCTTTTTTTTTAAAGATTTTATTTATTTATTTGACGCAGAGAGAAAGATCACAAATAGGCAGAGAGGCAGCCAGACAGAGAGAGGGGGAAGCCGGCTCCCTGCTGAGCAGAGAGCCTGATGCAGGACTCGATCCCAGCACCCTGAGATCATGACCTGAGCTGAAGGCAGAGGCTTAACCCACTGAGCCACCCAGGCGCCCCCCATTGATTCATTTTCTTAACATTTCATATTAATTTTTCAGATTATAAACTAGTACATGCCCAATGTAAATAATTAAGAAAAAATAATAAATGTACATGGAACAAAATTAAAATGATCCCTGGGCTGCCTAGGTGGCTCAGTCAGTTAAGTGTCTGACTCTTGATTTCTGCTCAGGTCTTAAGCTGAGGTCTGTGACCTCAAGTCTCACATTGGGCTCCATGCCGGCCGGGGAGCTTACTTAAAAATAAATTCATTCATTAAATAAAACGATCCTTAATTCCACTCCAAGAATAAGCATTATTATTTTTATGTACATATCCTACTGGGTTCTTTTCAAAATCTTTTCAAGATATATATACACACACACATGCACACACATGTAGTTATTTACTCAAACTATTCTGTAACCTGCTTTCTCTACTTTATATATCACAATTCCATTAAGTTAACTTCATACAAGTTGACTCTAAATGGATATGCCATATTTGTTCATCGAGATTTGAAAACAACCAGAGAATTCTAAGTAGCAGCCAGAGATGACTGATGAGCTGATGGGGAATGAGGGAAAGGGGGGAAACCGAGCAACCCCAGCTTCTGTGCTAAAGCCTTTCTCTCCTTGGCCGTCTGCTCGTTATGGCCCGAAATGAAGGGTATGTCATCTGAAAAAGACATGGTGAAAGGGTATGTGACTTTGTGTTCCATTCAGTCTCAGCAATGCTGAACATAATCACTGTTCAGGGTCTGCAGACACAGCCCCATGTTCAGAAACTTCCAGAACATTCATTAAAGTGGATAAAATGGCCTGCCATGAAATCCTCAAAGGATGTGAGAGATAAAGCAAATGCACTCCTAAACACAGCTGCAGGCTGCCCAAATCCCAGCGGTGCTTGATAAGCCATCTCAGAGAGGAGCAAGTAGAGACAGCCTTCTCTGCCAGGAGGGAAAACCTCTCCCCGCTGTGTGGCTCTGGCCCGGCCTCTGCACCTGTCACTCACCTGATGTCTCCCCCACATCCTGGGAGCGTCTGTTTGTCCTAGCACTCCCTTGGGTTTTCCACAGCAAGGTGAGGAGGAGGAGAAGGAGCGGTTCTTTCCAAGACAGGCATCCACATAGGTGAGATAGCCCAAGTCCAATGGAGGTGAATAATAAAACTTATTCATTTCTGAGGAATGAAAAGGGGAGGTGTTGGGAAATAAACAGACTCATTAATCAGGCACTTCATGTTAGGTTCCGTTTGTTTTCCATTCTCTAATGCAGCTTCTTCACTCCCGAGCAGCTTTAGAAAAGGTTTCCAGTTGAAGTACGACTTGTGTCCTTTGAAGGACTGGGAAATGAAAGACGTCCCTCTTCTAATCTCATGGATGGAACATAATGTATTCTGTCACTTTTCTTTCTTTCTTTCTTTCTTTCTTTCTTTCTTTCTTTCTTTCTTTCTTCTTTTTTGGTTCACGTACCAAGCCTCAGAACAAAATGTAAATAATCTCCTCTTTTGCATCTGAGGTGAAATTTCAGAAGGAAAACCTTCCCTCTTTCTCCCTTTCCCTCTTCCTCTCCCTCTTCTTGTCCCTTCCTCCCTCCCTCCCTTCTGTCCTTCATTCCTTCTTTGCCTGAAGTGTAGAAATTGTTTCTATTCTTTCTCTTTTCATCTGTCTTAAGGGAAGCGATGAGGTTTACACAGTATCCTTAATGACGTGGAGCTAATATGAGGGAATGATGAACTGCTTTAATAGTATCTATTTTACCAACGAGAAAGTGCGGGATGGGATGTACTTGGGTTGAAAAGGTCTCTATCATTTACCATTTACGGAAACTCCCCCATTCCATCTATTGACCTGCTACCTTTGTGCCTAGCCCTGGGCTAGGCATTGGGAAAGCAAGGATGACTGCGCTGTAGCACCACTCCCTGGCCTTTAGGATCTCACGGTTAAGTTGGGGGATGGGTAATTTCTATAAACATGGTGTGTGCTATGACGAAGTTAAGTACAGAGTGCACAAGAGAATCTAATTCAAGGTTGTCAAGGTTGATTTCATAGAGAAGAGGTTTCTGAGCAAATAGTATGTGTGAAGGCATGGCATTATAAGAGAATGTGGAGTATTTGGAGAACCAGAAGACCCAGTGTGATGGGCGCAAAGGCGAGAGTTGTACATGTGGACAGGGAGACCCTCTCCCCATCCTGGAGGTTATAGAGACCACTGATGAGTGGAAGGATTTTCAGAAGGGGGATGATATGGTCATACTCATACTCAGTGAGGTATTCCTTGAACTGAGTGGTCCACTGAACCACTCTATATACATGTCATCATCGCACTTAGCAAAAACTGGAAGGGTGATTAGAAATACCACCCCACAGATCCGGTGATGGAAACACAGAGGTAACTCAGGGCTTACAAGCCTGGGACGAACAAAGATCAAGGACATTTCATAGATCTTGTTGCTCTGCTCTTTCTCTTAGGGCAAACACACATTAAAAAGAGCCTCATGTGCTGATGACTGTTACCAACACTGTCTTTCTTCATCTCCTTTCATCCTAAATGCTCATGAAAGACATGTAGCTTCTGGTCCAAACGTGGGCCAATGATAAAGCTTTTCATGTTTGTTGACCCAATAATCAGCCATTACACTCTGGAGACTTAGAGGGGATCAGTTTAAAACCATCTGTTAGTGCATTTGGATGGCAGCCCCCCTCCCGTGTGTCTGGGCTTGTTGATGCCACAGGGAAGCTCCCACTTCTACCCAGGAGGTGTTGTGTTTCTTGGGCTGTTCCAGCACTAACACATAAAAGCTGCTTGTGTCAACTATGGTTTAATTGCAAACTCTGTCGTGAGGTTTAGTAAACATGGCCATAGGAGATAAACCTGAAGACTTGTGGCAGGCTTGGGCCAGTATGCTTGTCTCAAGAAATTAGCTTTAAACATCTTAGTATTCTTTAATCACGGATTTATTATGGAACTGCCATTTTATATTGAAACATCTTTTGAGGTCTTTATCTCCACCACCTTTGACATTGGGATGAATAGCTCTTAAGTCACCACCATGCTCAGTACTGCCACTACTGTTCTACATTATGTAATTGCCATGTAATGAATACATGTGTCCCTCCCTCCATTCATAAGATGAAGGCTAACCCCCAATGTGATCGTTATTAGGAGGTAGACCTTTAGATGGCGATTGGGTCCTGTCAGTGGAGCCCTCATGAATGGAATTAGTGCTCCTATAAATGATCCTCTTGTCCTTTACAGCATGTAAGGACACAGTGCAAAGATATCTATGAACTAGGAAGAGGGCACTCACCAGACACCAAATCTGCCTTGACCTTGGACTTCCTAGCCACCAGGACTGTGAGAAATACAGCATTTTGGTTACAGCCACCCCAATGGACTAAGAAATGAATACTGAGAAGTGGGGTGCTGCTGGAACAAATACTTTAAAATGTGGCAGCATTGGAAGCAGGTGATGGGCAGAGGGGAGAAGAGCTTTTGGGTGCACCCTAGCAAAAGCAAACATTGCCATGAATAGGTTGTTAAGGGTGACTCTGGCCAGGGCTCAGAAAGTAAAGTGAATTGCAGAGAACACCTCTATCTTCTTAGAGGATACATCAGTAACCCTAGGCAGAATGTCAGCAGAAACGTGGTTGGTAAAGGACATTTTGACTAGGTCTCAGAGGGAAATGAAGAATATGTTGTTGGAAACTGGAAGAAAGGCCATCCTTGTTATAAACTGGTGAAGGACTTGGCTGAACTGTGTTCACGTTCTAGTGTTACAGAAGATCATACGAGGAAGTGATGAAATTCAGTATCAGCAGAAGCTATTTCTTTTTCTTTTTTTAAGGTTTTATTTATTTATTTGGCAGAGAGAGAGCACAAGCAGGGGAGCAGCAGAGGGAGAGGGAGAAGCAGTCTCCCCACTGAGCAGGGAGCCCGATGTGGGGCTCAATCCTAAGACCCCAAGATCATGATCTGAGCCAAAGGCAGATGCTTAACCAACTGAGCCATCCACATGCCCCAACATAAGCTATTTCTAAGCAAAATGTGGAAGGCACAGCTTAGCTCCTCCCAACTGCTGATAGTAAAATTCAAGAAGAGAAAAAACAAACAAACAAACATAAAGATGAGATTGTTAAGCAAAAAGAAAATGGGACTTAAAGATTTAGGAAACCCTTGGTCTACTTTTGCAAAAAAAAAAAAAAAAAAAAAAAAAAATGAGAACACTGGAAGAGTGGCCGAGAGTGATCTGAGGAGGTTAGTAGGATCAACCGTCTCAACAGAAGCCACGTGCTGTTCTCTAAGGCAATGAAAGGATGACCCTGTAGGCAAGTCAGAGGGCATCAGAGATCCCACCCCTACCACAGGCCTGCGGGGGGCAGAGTGATTTTAGAGGGGGGACCACCTCTCTGGTCCAAGTGAGGCAGGAAGGCCCCACTCAGTACTTTAATGGTGGGGGTCCCTAGAAAGAGCCCCCTGTTTGGGCTGCGTCTAGTGGAATATGGCATGGATCACCATGGAATGTGGAATATGGAATATGGGGTCACCTGGAAGAGAACCATGGTGGAGCAGGACTTGGTAGAGAACTATGGCAGGGGCATACATGGATCCCTAGCCAAGAGCCACTGAGGGGCTGTTCTCCCACTGAGCCATGAGATGACATTACCACCCCAGTGGGCTGAAAGGCAGAGCACTGGGCCAGAGAATATTATCTTTTCAAGGCTTAAGTTCAATGTATTAGATTTGGGGCTTGCTTGGGACCTGACACTACTTTCTTCCTTCCTCTTTCTCCTTAGGAATGGCAATGTCTGTCCTACACCTGCCCTACCCCTGTGTTTTGTAAGCACACAACTTGTCTGATTTCACAGATCCACAGCTGGAGAGGAATTTGCCTCAGGATGAATTATATTTTGAGTCTCACCCATATCTGATGTAGATGATCATTAGATAATACTTTGGACTTTAGGCTTCTGAATGGCTGCTGGAATCAGTTCAGAGCTATTGTCACAAAATGAAGGCATTTTGTATGCAAGAGGATACGAATAAATTTCAGGGGGATGCTGAAGACTGAATGTTGCATCCCCTCCCTTATATCCCACCACAAATTACATATTGAAACCTAATCCCCAGTGTAATGGTATTTGGAGGTGGAGCCTTTAGAATGTTGTTAGGTCATGGGATGAAGCCCTCACAAATGAGGTTAGTGCCCTTATAAAGGAGAACACTCCTCCATGGAGGACATAGCAAGAAGATGTCTATGAATCAAAAAGAGGTTCTCACCAGACACCAAATCTGCCATTCCAGACAGTACCTTAATCTTGGATTTCCCAATCTCCAGAAGTATGAGAAATAATTTTTCAGTTGTTTGAAAACACCCAGTCTATGGTATTTCTGTTACTTTTTTAAAAGCTTTTAAAAGCTTTTATTTATTTATTTGAGAGAGAGAGAGAGAGAACATGAAAGGGAGCAGAGAAGGGGTGCGTAGGGGGGAAGCAGGCTTCCCGCTGAGCAGGGAGCTCGACAGGGAGCTCCATCCCAGGACCCTGGGATCATGACCCGAGCTGAAGGCAGAGGCTTAACTGACGGGATCACCCAGGCACCGCAGGTATTTTTGTTATAATAACCTGAATGAACTAAGACAAAAACCTTCCTTTCACTGTCCTAAATTTACCTACCTTTCCCCTCCACACCCCTCTCACCTCCACTATCTTCAGACCAACTACAGATCTGAGAACCAGTCAATGCTTAAAACATCTATTCTCTGAGCCATGCATCTCTCTCAACTTCGGTCTGTGCAACAGAATTCTTGAGTTTTTTAAAGCTCTCCTTACCCCCAAATTCCCACATCTCTGATATAGTTTTGGGGGACTTACTCTTTCACTTTGATCTCTATTGTTCGCCATGGGAATCACCCAAGTGGTTGCCACCAGGAAGCTCCGATTTGAGTCCTATCGAACATTTAAGAAAAGAAAGTTCAGTTTGGTCCAGTTATTATTTTTCCCCGATCTCTAGAAATGTGGATAGATGTAACTTACTAAGTAAGGTTGGTGACTTCTCTAGAAATGTTTACAGTGGGGGCACCTGGGTGGCTCAGTGGGTTGAGCCTCTGCCTTTGGCTCAGGTCATGATCTCAGGGTCCTGGGATCGAGCCCCACATCTGGCTCTCTGCTCAGCGGGGAGCCTGCTTCCCTTCCTCTCTCTGCCTGCCTCTATGCCTACTTGTGATCTCTCTCAGTCAAATAAATAAAATCTTTAAAAAAAAAAAAGAAAAAAGAAACATTTACAGTGAGTATACAATATCCTCTCTACACAAATCTGTACAAAAAGCTAGCTATTCAGTGGGTTATATAAAAATAGGCCTTAGAACTCATCTGTGAAACAGTGCCAGAGCAACAAGGAGGCATTTACTTGCTTGGGGCACCAGTAGAAATCAGAACAAGTGGCTTTGATGGGTTTATCCGGAATTTTATAATCAGATCAAAGGGGGGAAAATGATTTTGTGTTCTGTGGTTTAGTATTGCTTTTTTGGGGGGCTTCCATATGGGATGGGGCACCAAGATATTTCAGTGCTCGGAGACTTGGCCAAGGCACTAAAGACATGTGGAGGAGCAGGAAACAGGCTCATCTTTGTCATATACTTTGTCTTTCCTGCCGCCCTTTGGCTCTGGTTTCCAATGTGTCTGAATGGGAACTGTGAGTATTTAACTTCTGTTTGCAACAGAATTTAGATGATTAAAGTAAGCAAAGCTTGCTGTTGCTACCTCTAGCCCGTGACATTATGTCCTCCAGCCTGTTCTAGATACTTCCCCTGACCCCGCTATTCAGTCTCATGGTGTCCTTCCTTCAGGTCAGACCCCTTAGCACTCAGGAGTCAGAACCTCTTCCAGACCTATTAGCCATATTAAATCACCATCAGGTCTTTTTATAAATGAAAGGTCATCTCCCTTCCAGGGTAATGTCATATCACTATGGGTCAAAGTCTTAGCTAAAGAAGGAGTGTCTAACCGTGGAATTTTAATTATAAACGAGTAGAGTAGATAACTAGCGGGGGCAGGCTATCTCAGTTTTTCTAAGTTTCCATTTATGGACCTGCGCTGTCTAGGATAGTAATCATTAACTGTGTGGGATGATTACAATTTAATTAATTAAAATTAAATAAAATTTAAAATTCAGTTCCTTAGTTCCACTGGCCACATTCCAAATGTTAAATAACCACAGGTTATTATATCTTGTGGCTACCACATTGGAGAGAAAGATACTAAACATTTCCATTATCCCAAACATTCCACTGGATAATTCAAGTTTTGACAATTACTTTCTTGGCATATGTGGTCTACTCCTGCCCTAATGTAGGACTTCTCAACCTTGACTCTACTGACATTGTAGACTGGATCCTTCTTTATTGTGCGGGGGCCATCCCTTGCATTCTAGGGTTTTTTAGATGGCCTCTACCCCCGACATGCCACTCGTGGCCATCAAAAATGTCTCAAGACATTGCCAAATGTCCCCTAGAGGACAAAACTGCTCCCAGTTGAGAATTACTGCGCTAAAGTTGGCTGATGCTTTGGGGTCGGGAGACATCTGTAAGCGCTCTTGTGAGCAAGATACGTTCAGGAAGTTGTGAGCTCTTGGTGGGGGGGTGAGGGGGGACTCTGCAGGGGGCAGGCAGGCCATGCACATTTCAAGCACTCTTGAAACATTATGGATGAGAAGAATGTCAGAGTGACGTTTATAGCCAAGAAAGATATTCTTTCCCTGGTCTTGGGAATTCCCTTGATGCTAAATTGTCATGTGTGTCGAAGCCCTGAAGAACTGCAGGGAGGGCTATAAATCCAAAAGAAGGCAGAGAAAAGGCCCAAGGGATAGATTGTGGGTGAATTAACTTATTCCAGCAAAGGTGAATGGGGTTGCCCCCGGCTTCACTCTGAGATTTTCAGCCTGGTGTGCTAAGCCCCCTGTTCCCAAAGTGGCCATTCATGCACTAAATGGCCATTACTGCCTCATCAGCAGCTTGTCAGCTATAAATTCTAATCCCAGGCTGGGTCTCCCGTCCCAGGACCAAAGTCATAAAGATGTTTGCCCTCGCACGGGTCTCTGACGTGCACGAGGCCACATGTACGTATTTGTCTTAGGGCCCTCTTGAGACCATGGCACTTCTCTCTGACCCAGGAGAGGCTTTCCGTGGGGTGCATTACTCCTGACCATGACGTCATGCTACACCATGGAATTCTGAAGCAAGACGCTAGAGGTGGAAACCAAGGGTTGGTGGGATTAAAGGTCTTAAACAAGCAAATGTTTTTCATTATTTAAGATACTAAGGAAGCCAAACTCTGACAAATTTATGGCCAAAGCTCCTTTGGGTGTTGTCAGTGACCTCTTTCCTTTTAAGAGGCATGTCCTGGAGAGGGAGCCCTTGGCCTGCTCCCTCTGGGGCCCCTAACTCATGGTAAAGCTGAGTCTACCATTCCGTGGGAGGACTAGTGAGTAGTTTATTTGCTACACATTTCTCGCTGAAGTGAATGGAACCCACCTCAGGAGAAGTCTGGGTTTACCACAGGAGGCACAGCAGAGGCAAAGGACCGCTGTGTCGGCTGCATACTCGCCGTCTAGTTTTAGCTCAGGTTGTTTTTCTGTTTTGAGGGACAATGTCAATCATCTCACCAATAAATGAAGACAGTTCGTCCACAATTCTGTCGATGTTGAGAGAAGAGAACCCCCCCCAATAAAATACTGTGGATACTTTATCTTGGGGTAAAGATGAGTTGTACCACGTCTTCTGGGGTGACTTCTGCTCTTGGCTTTTATCCAGGGGCTATCAAATTAACCTGCTCCATGTGGAAACTCTGCCCAATGCGCTGGCATATAGAAACTTGTCTGGTGTGCCTGGAGCCCTCTTACAGGGTCTAATAATTCTTTATATATAAGAATTCAAAGCCCATTCTTTTTTTTTTTTTAAGATTATTTATTTATTTATTTGACAGATCACAAGTAGGCAGAGAGGCAGGCAGAGAGAGAGGAGGAAGCAGGCTCCCCACCCAGCAGAGAGCCCGGGATCATGACCCGAGCCCAAGGCAGAGGCTTTAACTCACTGAGCCACCCAGGTGCCCCCAAAGCCCATTCTTTTGGTCAGTGTTTCTCAGTGGGGATGCTTTTAACATTTTGGGTGGGATGACCCTTCCTCAAGGGAGTGATCTCACGGCTCATAGCAAGACATTTAGCATTCCCAGATTCTGGGCACAGAATGCTAGGGCTGTCTGCCTTCGGTCACTATCACAACCAACCACCTCCTAACACAGTCATTTGCCAGCACCAGCTGGTGGATAGCTCTGAGCAACATGGAGCACATTGCAAGAACTTGAGGCCCAGAGATACTAAGTGACTTGCTTCAGGTTGCACAGCTAGTAGGTGGCCCAGAATTGTGGTGGCCACACCGTACCAGGACAGTGTCCATCCACCCCTGTTGTCCCAGCACACTTATCCATAATAATCCCTCTCGCTCTCAAAAAAGTCCCAGTTCAAACTTTCTAATTGGGCAAATAGTAATCATTATAATTCACATTAGCATAGTGGTTTAGAGCTCACTAGAACTTTTAAAAGGATTCTTCTAGGGGCACCTGGGTGGCTCAGGTTCGGTTAAGCATCTGCCTTCGGATAAGGTTATGACCTCCGGGTCCCAGGGCTGCCTGTCTGGCTCTCTGCTCAGAAGGGAGTCTGCTTTCTCCTCTCACTCTCCCGTTGTGCTTTTCCTCTCAAATAAGTAAATAAATAAAATCTTTTTATTTATTTATTTATTTGACAGACAAAGATCACAAGTAGGCAGAGAGGCAGGCAGAGAGAGAGGCGGAAGCAGGCTCCCTGCTGAGCAGAGAGCCCGATGCGGGGCTCGATCCCAGGATCCTGGGATCATGACCTGAGCCGACGGCAGAGGCTTTAACCCACTGAGCCACCCAGTGGCACCCCTAAATAATATCTTTTTTTAAAAAAGAAAAAAAAATTCCCAGTTTAGATAGTAAATGAGATAGTCTCCCTGCCTAAAATTCAAGTCTTCTACCCATCAATTCATTCCTTTTCCCTCTACACAACCCTTCCTCTTTCTCTCTTTTTTTATGGTTCTCATAAACCTTGCCTCCTATCTGATTCCATTTCTCATGTTCTTGCAACCTAGTCATCCTCAAGTCCAGACTGCCTGAACTCGGGGACTCTTGGTTCCTGAATGGACAAGGAAGTAAGACACCCCAGGAATAGGATCTAACCAGGCCCCAGGCAAGCCAGCAGTCTTGACCAAGCTGCAGACAGCTACCGGTGTGCTCTCTCATTCTCAGCGACAAAGGCTGGAAGGGAGGGCAGGCAGGGAAGCTGGTGCATTTTTGTGATTTTTTTTTTTTAAAGGAATCCACACTGGATTCAAAAGAAACGCACTATAAAACACCACCCATTAGGCTACACACGTCCAGCACGTTCAGATCATTCAAATATAGTGTTCCTATTCTTTGGCAATGCTTCGAGATACCCTTGTAAATAACAAAAGTTAAGTAGAATCAAGAAAGTGTTTCTCATAAAATAAATCCCTTTTCCTTGTCTGCCCCAGAGGGCCAAAAATACCAGGGTCTTTCATTGGTATATCGGTACTACTGTCAAGAATTTTTTCTTTTGTGCTGGAAACATATGAAGCAATTTTGGTGAAGTTCGGCAGCTGTAATCAGGAGCTGAGAGCAGCCCAGGGCTGCAGCTGTGCTTGGTTTCTGTACTGCCTTTAACTTACACGGGAGCTGAAGACCTGTGCAACAAGACCGTCTCCTAACAAAGCTTGGAAGACTTGGGAGAAGCTAGTTTAAAGGAAAACGGTTCCGAACAGAGTTGGGAGGTAAAAATGTCTCCCTTTTCATGTAAGGAACTTGGCCCCACTGTTTAATTAAGAGGCTGTTGTACAGACAAGTCTTTCTAATGAGTACTCTTCCTGACAGCCTTGGAAATACCTTTGGACCGACCTCATTCACTCCGTGGTGAACAGCGCAGGCTCTGGTGCTAGCAAACCTGGGTCTGCGTCCCCTCTATTCCTAGGGAGGCTGTGGGAGCTCAGGCAAGTGACTTAAGCTTCTTGGGTCTCCGTTTCCCCAATTATAAAAAGAGGATACCAGTACCCACGAATTGTGTTGATGTGAAGAGGGCGGACAATAAGGCTTGTCAAATACTTAGCCTCATGTGGGGCTCATACCAACCATTATGGTTATCAAATCAAACATTCTTTAGGTCAATTGTATGCCAAGTGTTGCACAAGGAGGTGGGACTTCAGAAATTAATAAAATAAACATTCTGACTTAAGGTCTTTACAACCTAAAGGTGCTGGGTGGTGAACAGATGCACAGAAACTTACATTGGGACATCACGTGGCATGGAAAAAGAGGCTATTTGCATTTGTGTTGAATTCTGAAGCATGGGTAGAAATTGTCCAGGTAGAGAAGGTGAAAAGGCATTCCAAGATTGCTCAAGTCACCATGTACCTAGATGAGTCGAAAAAGATGATGACTTTAAAAAGTAGAACTCACATAGTGTTATGTTAGTTTCAGGTGTACAGAATAGTGATCGAACAGTTGGATCCATTTCTCAGTGCGAATCATGACAAATGCCCTCCTAGTCCTGTTTATCTAATTCACCCATCCCCCCCCCACCTCCCCTCTGGCAACCATCAGTTTGTTCTCTGTATTTAAGAGTGTTTCTTACCTCTTTTTTGTTTTTTTTTTTTTAAACTTACATATCAGTAAAATCATAGTGTATTTGTCTTTCTCTGACTGGCTTATTTTATTTACCATCATACTCTCTAGATCCATCCATGTTGTCGCAAAAGGCAAGATTTCATTTTTTATGGCTGAATAATATTCCTGTGTGTGTGTGTACACACACACCACATCTTCTTTATCCTTCTGTCTATCAGTGAATTAGGGTTTTCATTTTCTTGGGTAAATATCGACTAGTGGACTTACAGGATCATATGGTAGTTCTATTTTTAATTTTTTGAAGAACTTCCATGCTGTTGTCCACACTGGGTGCAGCAATTTTCCTTCCCATCAACCTTGCATGAAGGTTCCTTTTTCTCCACATCCTCACCAACACCTGTTGTTTCTTGTGTTGTTGATTTTAGCCATTCTGGCAGGTGTGAAGTGATATCTCATTGTGGTTTTGATTTGCATTTCCCTGATGATGAATAATGTTGAGCATCTTTTCACAAGTCCATTGGCCATAGGGATGTCTTCTCTGCAGAAATGTCTATTCAGGTCCTCTGCCTATTTTTAATCAGGTTATTAGCTCTGGGGTATTGAGTTGTAGAAGTTCTTTATATATTTTGGATAATAATCCCTTATAACTTATATCATTTGCAAATATCTTTTCCCATTCTGTAGGTTACCTTTTCGTTTTGTGGATGGTTTCTTTCACTATGCAAAACTTTAATTTTGATGTAGTCCCAATAGTTTTTTGCTTTTGTTTCCCTTGCCAGAAAAACTTTTCTGTGACTGATGACAAAGAAATTACTGTCTATGTTTTCTTCTAGAGATTTTTATGGTTTCAAGTCTCACTTTTAGGTCTTTAATCCATTTTGAGTTTATTTTTGTGGGTGGCATAAGAAAGTGGTCCAGTCTCATTCTTTTGCATGTTACTGTCCACTTTTCCCAACACCTTTTGTTCAACAGACTTTTTCCCATTATATAAACTTGTTTTGGTTCTAGCCTGATTTTCACAGAATAGATTATGATTCATTTAAAAGGGTAAAATTAAGACCATTGTTTATAAATTTTATTCTCCTCCCTCCCAAAGCAAGAAGAACTAGGGACTTTGTGGTATCAAGAGGCTCAGTTGGTCAAAAGAGCACATTTCCCTGAGGTCTGAGCTATCCAGTCTTCTCTCATCCAGGTCTCAGCCCAGCTCTGCCCAGAACATTGCTAGGTGGCTGGAGTGGCCTATGATGGACCAGTTCTCCAAAGTGCTTTCCAAATTCCCTCGGACAAGCACAGAAAGATTTTTGCATCAGAAGTTTCAGTACAAACCCCAGAAACCAGCGTTCTGTAGAAGACTCCCTTGGGCATGTCCATAATTGGGTTTCCTACCCCACAACCTGATCACAGGCTACCACTGACACCTCACAAAAACCATGGCCTTGGCAGAGATACTCATAGAACTAGGAAGGACAGGTGAGCTTGTCCACAGCATATTTAAATGTTTCAGCTGGAGCTCCTGAGTGGCTCAGTCGGTGGAGGGTCTGACTTTGGCTGGGGTCATGGTCTCAAGGTGCTGGGCATGAGCCCCGCATCTGGCTCTGTGCTCAGCGGGGAGTCTACTTGTCCCCTTGTCCCTCTGTTCCTCTCCCTGTTCATGCTCTCTCTTTCCCCCTCAAAAAATAAAGAAGATCTTTAAGGGGTCCTGGGTGGTTCAGTGGGTTAAATAAACCATTGCCTTTGGCTCAGGTCCTGGGATCAAGCTCCGTGTCAGGCTCTCTGCTCAGCGGGGAGCCTGCTTCCCCTTCTCTCTGCCTGCCTCTCTGCCTACTTGTGATCTCTCTATCTCTCTCTCTCTGTCAAATAAATAAATAAAATCTTAAAAAAAAAAAAAAGAATATCTTTAAGGGGTTCTGGGAGGTTCAGTGGGTTAAACCATTGCCTTTGGCTCAGGTCACGATCTCAGGGTCCTGGGATCGAGCCCCGCATCGGGCTCTCTGCTCAGCGGGGAGCCTGCTTCCCCCTCTCTCTGCCTGCCTTGTGATCTCTTTATCTATCTCTCTCTCAAATAAATAAATAAAATCTTAAAAAAATAATAAAGAATATCTTTTTAAAGAGTCTCAGCTGGTGAGGTCCTAGGCTTCAGGAGACCTAGAGAAGCTGCTTTAGGTTGAATAAAACTGGTTGTTTCAGAGATCTCCCCCCACCCCGAAAAAAGTGGCAGGGCAGAGGGACCATGAGGGTGAGGAGCAGGCAAAGGCGAGCTATCAAACAAAATTGTAGAGTGGGTAGCTTGGTAACCCACAAGGGAGCCTAGAGTCAGCGTAGGCCCCTTTCCAAAGCTATCCTGGAGGGGTAACACAGGAGCTGCAGTATTTATACCCCTGAATCTGCCAGCCATTCTTCAGCGCTGCTCACAGGGAACATCCATTCTTAAGCAGCACCCATGCATAGAGGCAAATGGATTCCTACAGCCTGAGCCCGGTCCACCAACAAAGAGACACTACTTCTGGCCTGAAGAAACAGGAGCACACAGGCAGAGATCAGTGCAAAATGAAAACAGCCACCCCTTTACTTAAAAAGCAAGAGAAAGATGCCATTAAAGGTACTAAAATAAAAGCTTTTTCTTTCATTCAGTCTCTCTCTTCACTTGTCATGGCTTGTTTTTTTTTTGGTGTGTGTGTGTGTGTGTTTTTAATTTGCTATTTTGTGCCACTCTAAGTAAAAGAAAATTTAAATTTTAAATTATTAGCATGAATCTTACCTTTCATCTCTACATTGTGCTGTGCTGGTTTTAAATGCAAATACGAGAGCATTTAACTCATATGCTAATCACCAAAATTACACAATTTGCATATTCTGTTCTTACCATAATAGTGGAAAAGATGCACAACACGAACTCAGCTGCTTTTATGTCATTTCTTGATCGTGACATTGTACCGGCAGTCTCTGCCTTTGGCTCAGACGTGAGTAAGGATGGATGCGAGGGCAGGGAGCTCGCGCGGCTGGCTAGTGCGGAGAAGCAACAGCAGTAGGAGAGAACAAAGCATTTCTTGGTCGTTGGCGCTTCTTAGCATGCCATCGCTTCCTTTCTGTGTTTGAAGCAAGTTTTGGTTCATAAGGAAACATGGCCTCTGGGGGCCATCAGGGTCCCTCCCCTGCCCCAGCTTATCCGGTGGTAGACAAAACACACTTACCTTGTAATGGCTTTGAATCTCCCTGAACTGCCACATTTACTGGGTCCGCTGGCATCCTGTGCTATGGCGAATGCCCTACAAGAATGCAATGGTGAGAAAAGGGAGACACGCTTATTGTATGTGCTTTTTCTGCTCTTGTGCACGCTCTGCTGTGCCATCAGAATTCATTCACAAAATACAAGTTCAAAGAAGAAACTATTAAGAATTTTAAAGGGCATCTTGGTGGTTCAGCTGGTTAAGTGTCTCCCTTCAGGTCAGGTCATGATCCCAGGGTCTTGGGATCGAGTCCCACATTGGGCTCTCTGCTCAGCAGAAGGCTGCTTCTCTCTCCTGCCTGCCACTCTGCCTGTTTGTGCTCTCTCTCTCTCTCTCTCTCTGAAATAAATAAATAAAATCTTTAAAAAAAGAAAAAAAAAAAAAAGAATTTCAAGATGGTGACAGCAGATCCTTTAAACCCAGCCTGGGTCTTTCTGAGCGTGGTGGTTCAAAACACGATGATGACCCTGAGAGCAGGAAGGCAGCCTGCAAAAGACACTAAAGAGATCCCAGGGGACGTGGTTGGAGCAGAGAGAAAACAAAACAAAACAAAATTAGGAAGCCAGGCTGGTGCAGAGGGGGGCCTGTACAGGAGGAGTCCAGGACAACCAAAGAGATTGGTTCCCAGAGGTTATAGCCCCAGGGCACAAGCTATGTCAGGAAAGAAGAGACCCAAAGAGACAGAGTTAAATGGGGGGTGGGGGTGGGGGATAAAGCCAGAGAGCTGGTTAACCAAGACACTAAACGGGAAGCAGCAGGAGATGTCCATGGGACCACGCCAAGGATCACAAAGGGGAGCAAGATACAGGCAAAGCATAAGCGTAAACCAATGGCCACTTGGATCTGATCGCATCCCTGAATGCTGAGTGCCCCCATGACATCCCTCTAAGCCTGGGACGTGCTTCAGATGGCAACACCTTCTCCTTCTCCAAAGCTCTAGCAATGCTTTTCCCAATCATTCCGTTGTGGAAAGGAGTAGGAAACTGGCTCTGTTGCCCATGAGACATGGGAAGTGGTCAATGGTGACCCCCCCAACTTGCAGGACACTAGGTCCTGTCGTACATCCGTAAGACTTTGCAAGACAGCAAAGACTTTGCAAGACAACAGTGAGAGGCTATCACTTGGGAGGTGTTTAACTGCCTGGAGGTCTCCTTCTATCACCAGTGACTCAGTCTTCTGCGTTCACTAAGCAGGATTTCTAAACGGGGGCACTATTCACATTTTGAGCTAGATCATTCTCTGTGTGAGAAACTGCCCTACGCACCGTGAAGGGATTAGCAACATCCCTGGCCTCTGCCCCCCGGAAATGAGTAGTTTCTCCCAGTCGCGACAATCAAAAATGTCTGCAGACATTGGCCAGGGTCTCCCGGGGGGCATAACTGTCCTTGGTGAGTCAGTGCTTTAGAGTACGTGGCCCCCACTGAGCAACACTCCTATAACGGCAGGACTTTCACCCTCTGCTCTTAGCTGACTTATTCGACTTTTATATTAGCCTGTAGCTGCTTTCCTGAAAGTGCCTTATGTGTCATCTTGTCTTCCCCATAGCACGATATCCCGCAGTCCTGGGTATGTGAGGAGGGCTTTCGCAGGTAGTAAAGCCACTTAGTGGGTAAGTCTCCTTATTCTGTTTCCATCCAAGAGGAGTTACAAGAGCCTCTGAAAATTGCTGCAAAACATATCCATCTCAAGTTCTGCAAAGATTGCTTGAGCTCACTACCCTTTTTCTCTCTCCTAGGGTGCACTGCACTAATATCTAGCAAGAGCTCAGTATTTGCCAGCCTTGGCAAATATATAACTCTTGTAAGATAACATGTCCATTTTTACAGATGGGAAATGAGGCTGGTAGTTAGTAAGTACCTTGTCCAAAACCATCCCAGTAGTAAATGGATTTGAACTCCAGCTCTTTGGCTGCTAATCCAAGACTTCTACCCATGCCTTCTAACTTTAGTGCACACAGGAATCACCTGGAATGGGGTGGGGGGGTGCGGGGAGAAGCTGTGAACAATGCAGTTTCCCAGGTCTCCCCCATACAGACTCAGTAGATAATTCTAGAAAAGGTCCCAAGAATCAGGATTTTGAACAGGGGTTTCGAGTGATTCTAATGCAGGTGGTCTAACTTCCTGATCTTCCCTGGAAGATTTGCCTACCCCGGCTAGATCATGAAAAACCCGGATCAGCCCCAAAGTTGGGTGTCTGCATACTTCAGCTTTCAAACAGTCAGGGAAAACATAGAGTGTAAGACATCTCACTATGATGTGTTTCCAGGAAAAAAAAAAAAAAAAATGAGAGCAAATCCTAAGAAGAAAAATATGCGGAGTGCTCGGTTCCCATTAGAATTCAGCAAATATCCCAGTAGATCTCCTGAGGTTCAGATCTAGTGGGGGGAGGGACGGTGGGGGACTGGAGACACAGGTTAGAGTTTCAGACTTGAATTTCTCCCAGCTCCCTGGAGAGACCCAAAGAAAACCTGCAGAGAAACATAAAACGCGGCTCATTGTGTCCACCATTTGTTTGCAAGCAATTGTATGTCTGCCCTACAAACCTCAACTGGGTTCATGCTACTTTAAAATCAGTCTCTGTGATGCAACCTACCCAGCCATGCCCCCACAGCAGACATGGAAAAGTCAGTGCCTCTGAGTCATGGCTTCAGTGGTCGCCCGTCTCTGCTCAAACCCTTGCTGCTGCTACCTTTGGCTTTTCTTTAGTGTGCTGCAGCTTCAGGAAAGAGCCAGAGTCCATTCCTTCATGGTGGCCCTGATTCAGGCACCCTGTTGTCTTTCATTGTTCTCCCATGAGCCCAGCTCTTCCAGAAAGCCAAACCCTATTTGCAATGTGCCTCCAATCTACGGATGATTCAGAAGACAGACAGTCAGCTCACCAAGAGCTTGTACCCCGGGAGGAGCAAGGTTCAGAGAAGACAGGTTTGCCCTTGGTGGAGTGTCCACACCCTTTGTCCTTGGGACGCGGGGTGCTGGGAAATGGTGTTTTCCGTCACTGCGTCATCAGTCATTGTGTGTGCTGTAATCAGAGCTGGCTGCACATGGAGACCCCATGTAACCCAAGGGCCAACAATGCAATGGTCTTTCCATGGCAAGTCTTTCCTCTTTGACAGGGAAGGAACCTGAGCAGTGTTCCATGAGCATGATCTGCGCCCCAGGTCCATAAAGGGCAGATTAAAAGCTGACTTACCTTTGAAGGGAGACTTGCTCTCTTTCTCTGTCAGGGGGCATAGCACCTGAGCCTTCCACCTCCTCCCCGGAAAGATGGTCTCTGCAGCGTCATGAGAGTCCTTTCCCCTTTGCCGTTACTTCATGCTCACCAAGCGACTGCCACCTTCCAGGCTAACGTGACATTGGAAGGGGCTGCCCAGAACGTACACGACTCTTAGAAGATTTCTTCACTCAGCTTAATACACGGTCACTCTGTAGCTGTGAATCATGAGAGCAGGCAGGCCAGACGGGAAAATTTGGAAGATCAGCACTAATCCATATTTTCCGTTAAAAACATGAAGCCAAAGTCCTTCTGATGACAGAGTAATACAGGTCTCCTGTCTGTAGTGAAGAAGGCACTGGTGTCTCATCTGTGGGACACGGGGCAGCCGTGTAGGACTGGATGTTATCTTTCTGTTAGGACCAGACATGGCAGACAAAACCTGAGGCGGACGCCATGTTTGGAACCGGGAGTCAGGAGCATCTGACTGGCTCTTGGAGGAGGGGGTGTTTGCTTATCATTTCCTTAAGATGACAAGAACAAACAGGCCTTTCCCATCTGTTCATTAAACCTTGGAGGCCAGAGCTTCCACTCCTGCAGGCCAGTCCCCAGGGCCATCTTAAAGGATTTAACAAAATAAAAACACAAGACACCCAGTTAAGGTTGAATGTCATGCGACCAATGAATAATTCTGAGCATAGTGTGTAGTATATATTTTTGGTATACACATTATTTATTATTTATCTGAAATTCAAATATAACTAGATGTCCTAAATTTTATCTGCCATCACTGCCTGGGGCAGTCCCAAATTACCCTGTACACTGTTTTCTCCAGGCCCCATCATGTGTACTGATACTGAGAAACCCACTCTCTTATGAACATCTATTTTATTTATTTTATTTTTCTTTTTTTTTCAATTTATTTATTTTCAGAAAAACATTATTCATTATTTTTTCACCACACCCAGTGCTCCATGCAAGCCGTGCCCTCTATAATACCCACCACCTGGTACCCCAACCTCCCACCCCCCACCACTTCAAACCCCTCAGATTGTTTTTCAGAGTCCATAGTCTCTCATGGTTCACCTCTTCTTCCAATTTACCCAAATTCCCTACTCCTCTCGAACATCTATTTTAAAGGAAAGAGCAGTTTAAGGTTTCTATACCTTAGGGTGCGTTTTGAATCACTGTTTTCTCTTTCTCTCTCAGACACAGTGATATTTTAAGCCTGTTCTCCATGGCCGAACGTGGAGGAAGAGTAGACTTTATCCACAGGGAAGGAACTTCCTGGCTCATTCCAATCAGGTTCCACAGAGTTCCGAGTTCCTCTCATTCGTTAATGGAAAAGCTGTTGTTTAAGGTGGTTGTAGCTGGAAATGGTGGAGATTCTCGGTCTGCCGTGATTCCTGACCTTGGGGGATTCTAGGGAGTGATGAGAGAGAAAACCATGCTACGGCCACTGTCGGGCCTTGTCCCTAAGTGTCAGTGGGTTGGTTTTTTGGTTTTGTTTGTTTGTTTGTTTGTTTGTTTTTCCTCAAGAGGACACAGTTCCAAATATATTCTTTACAAAGTTAGAATAACCAGCTGAGAGTCTGATGCATATAAAAGTTGGTCTCTGTTGACAGCCAGGGACTGTCTTCCTTCTCTCCCTTCACCTCCTCATCCGCTCTTTCTTCCTCCTCCTCCTCTATCTTTCTTTTGCATAGTTGACAAACATAGGATAGCACCGTTTTAAAACCTTATAAGGGGGCACCTGGGTGGCTCAGTGGGTTAAGCCTCTGCCTTCAGCTCAGGTCATGATCTCAGGGTCCTGGGATCGAGCCCCGCATCAGGCTCTCTGCTCAGCAGGGAGCCTGCTTCCTCCTCTCTCTCTGCCCGCCTCTCTGCCTACTTGTGATCTCTGTCTGTCAAGTAAATAAATAAAATCTTAAAAAAAAAAAAAAACTCATAAGAAGTATGCACTTAACATGCCCTTCCAACTCCCATCTCCTACCTAAACTGCCCACTTCCCCGTACCCCTGCCACACACACAATCATATGCACAAGTAAACCACCGGTACTCTTTCCATGGTTCTTTTTCAATGTGTACACACATGGGCAAATCTGAAGAGAAATCATCACCCCCCAAATGATAACCTGGGAAACCCACGGGTCTGCACCTTGCTTTGTTCACTTACCGTCATATCTTAGAGCCCTTTCCCTACATGAACACCATATTCATTTTCTTATGTCAAATAGCCCAGTTGTGTAGGTTCACATAATTTACTTAACCAATTCTACATCAACACCAATTTAGGTTGTTTCTGATATTTTGCTCTTCCCAACAATGCGTTACCAAGTACCCTTGTGCTAGGTCTTTCTGCACCTGGGCAAGGATTATCTGTATCCATTTTTCGGTACAAGCGTACCTGGAGCATAAATTCCTACAAATGGCATTGTTGGGAGTAGATATAGGCCCGTGTCATCCTGACAGATTCAGACAAATTGCCCGTCGTAAGCACGGCGCTAACCACACTCCACCAACAAAAGCGTGTGGTGGTCACCGTCGTCATCAGCTGCTGAGGCTTTCCTGGGTTGAGGGAGGCGTGAGAGCATCAGTGGTTCTTAGTAAGAGCGTTGAGTTTCCCGCTTCACTGTCCATGACTCTTATCATCAAAATTCTTAAACTTGAGGGTTTTTTTTTTAATGTTTATTTATTTATTTGAGAGAGAGAGAGAGTGAGCTAGTATGAGTCGGGGGAGGGGCAGAGGGAAAGCCAGAAGCAGTGAGAAGAGTGACTCGTGTGTGTGTGTGTGTGTGTGTGTGAAAGACCTTGAGTCCAAACTCCGGTCAGGTGGTCATCCCTGGTCCAGGCAGCCGTGAACTTAGAAAGCATGACTGTGTTGTCCAAACTGAAATCTGGAACCTACCGCTCTCGGTGAGCGGGACACCTAGGGCATCTTTCGGAGCTGGGGAGATGTTTCAGATGGCCCCTGCTATTACCACAGATAAAAGAGTTTATTACTGCCTCTTTAAATAAAACAAAATAAATTCTACATGCCCAATACGTCTCTTATTTAAATCACCTCATTGGTTTCTGAGGCTATCCTGTCACGGGGTCAGAACTAAACTGGGTATGAGCTGGGCTAATTCTCGCCTCGGCCACAGCTTCTAGTCCTCAATCAGTTTCCTAAAAACTGGGTTATCAAAGAAGGTCTTTAGAGTAAAACAAACAAAAAAATTTTTTTTGACTTTTTTTTTTAAAAAACAAAAGCTTCTTTTTCATGAGTATAAAAAAAAAAAAATCACCAGATTTCAGAGCTGGCCTATAAGGCATATTTCAAAGTGATGTGTAATGTCGCTTAAGAAAAGTGAACAGTTTCTTTTTTCAATCTAAAGATAAAATGGCCAGGGAGAAAGCAGCCAAGTCTCTGAGTAATCTTACTGAGCGTTCAGTTTTCTAAGTATGACCTTATGCTAGCAACGGCTCCTAAGTAACAAGAAAACAAGCCACGCTAGGAAGTCCAGCATTTATGAGACAAAACCTCCAAGACAGCAGAGGCTGAAGGCTGATTCTAGTTACATAATCTTGATGAGTCACTGATGCCATCAGACATGACAGACAGTCAGACGGTCACCCGCCCTCTCTCTACGTTTTCAAAGCACGTAGGCTCTCGTGGACTCGCTCATCACACACTTTTCTTTCACTCTCCCTTCCTTCTTTCCAATTTTTTTTCTCTTTTCTCTCACCCTGTGCTATATTAGTCAGCCTCTGGGTCTTCCGTAGAAACAGAAGTAATAATATGAATAGTGTGTGTGTGTGTGTGTGTGCGCGCGCGTGTGTGTATGATTTATTATAAGGAAGTAGCATGTATATATATATATATATATAATATATATATATATATATATATATAGAGAGAGAGAGAGAGAGATGGGCAAGTCCAAAGGTCTGCAGTACTGTACCATATTTATTGAAAAAAATCTACACATAAGGAGAAGGCACTTGGGTGATTCAGTCTGTTAAGCAGCCAGCTGGTGATTTTGGCTCAGGTCATGATCTCAGGGTCTTGGGATCGAGCCCCTTGGCAGGCTCTGTGCTCAGTGTGGAGTCTGCTTGAGATTTTTCTCTTTCTCCCTCTGCCCCTTGCCCCATTCACGCATGCTTTCTCTCTCTCTCAAATAAATAAATACATCTTTTAAAATCTATTTCTATAAGTGAAACTGGGCAGTTAAAACCTGTGTTGTTCAAGCATCAACTAAATACGTAATCACTTATAGATTTTCTCCCTGCATGGCATTCCCCACCTGAAAACGGAACCTAACACGTCACATTAAATTCATTGTTTTCTCACCAGCTTAATTCTTAATTTTGTCTTTCTCAGAACGGTCCTATCATCCACCCAATCCCCTCCACTTCTATCTGCGGGACATTTATTACAAACATTCCCTCTCCTCCGCCTTCTAGTTCCAATCAGATATAGTACTTTACCCACCGACTTGCTAAGTACTTTACCCACCGACTGCCCCTTGCTCTCGTCTTCATCGTTTCTGTCATGGGCTTAATTCAGACCCTCTCATTTCTCATCTGGATCCTGGGCCAGCTTTGTGACGGATTTCTTGGCCCCTCCTTGCCACCCACCTTTCCAATTCATCCACGAGATTCAGTGTGATTTTGTGACAAAGAAATGGGATCGAGTTGCTTCCCAGTCAATACCTTCCAAAGTCTTCCCCATTGCCTTGAGGATAAAGTGGGATTAAAATGTCACTGGTCCAGCGTTCAGACAATGAGTTAAGATGGAGGCAACTGAGATGTGGCCAGATTGGGGGGGAAGAGGAAATAGGGGAGCTGAGAAGCTCAGAAGGACAAGACCCCATCCCCAGTGAGATGTCAGCGGTGAGAATAAATGAAGCTCTGAGAAAACGTCTCCTTGTATTTTCTGACTTGGATGATTGAATAAATCACTGTCCCGTTCCCCGAGACTGGGGACAGAGACCGTTCATTCCCCATGGCAAGTTGCGTGAGCTGGGTGGGGCGACATGTCTGGGGAAGCCCGCCTTCAGGAAACCTGAAGGTTTGGATGTAGATGAGTCAGAGCCTAGTAAAGGGGAAGAAATAAAAATTAATACCAGATGGGGAACGAAGGCACTTGAGAGTCCCCGTAAACAGTCAGCATCCAAGAGCTCCATGGGAGTGGAAGGTGCAGCAAACAATGTCCTCTCTTCTGCTAAGAGATTCCTGAAAATTTGCTGGCAAAGACCAGGAAAAGAAGGAGGGCCCTGAGTTCAGCAAGACATTACCTAAGCTCAGAAGGGTTTTAAGGACTTACGACACTCACTTCCACCCTGGCTTATTTCGTGGTTATTGCCATGCCCTTTTTCTTGGTCAGGGTTTTGGTTGTCATTTGGAATATCTTGATGCTTGCAGACGATCCTAAACAGGGGTGACTTCGTTGCTATGACCCTAGGGCGCACGTTTGCACGTGCCCTTGGATGAAGGGACAGCCCTGCCCATCTCACTCTCTTTAGTGAGTCTTACCCATTTCCAACAAAGGGAAGGCTTGATCTGTAGATCTCTAAAACATACCTGAGGATTTCCAACTCACTTAAAAGCCAGTCCCTTCCAGAGATCATTCTGAAAGAACCAAGGTGGCTTGAAATTTATACCCTGACAACATATCAACTGCTTCTACTGAGCCAAACCACCCAATTTGAATGTTTAGCCAAATTCAAGTGTGCCTGATGCATTAGGGTATTAAATCCCCTACTAATTCTTCTTTGGCATGGCCTGACGAGATCACTGGTGTATATTTACTGCTTTTACACAAATGGAAAATATATATACTGTAACGAAAAAGAAGTTTTTTTTTTCTAACCAGGTAACCTGGTTAGAATCCTGAATGGGGCCCAAGGGGAGGCTGAAGGACACAGTCCTTCTGCCAAAGCACAGTGAAGAATTTGACTTTTTGCTCTGCAAGCAGGTGGCTGATGGACTGTTTTATGAAGAGTTTAATTAACTCTGTCTTTCTGTCTTAGTTACCTACCAAAATAAACTGTGAGAATCCCAGTGAGACAGAAGGCTTCCATCGGCTGGAAAGCAACATCTTAGTAAGCCTCCACAGCCCAGGGAAACATAATTCCCAAGAAAGACAACTTGGGTTTTGGGTTTTGTTTTGTTTTTTGTTTTTTACAGATTTTTACTTATTTATTTGACGCACAGAGAGAGAGATCACAAGTTGGCAGAGCAGCAGGCAGAGTGGGGGAAGGAAGCAGCCTCCTTGCTGAGCAGAGAGCCTGATGCCGGGCTCGATCCCACGACCGTGAGATCACAACCTGAGCAGAAGGCAGAGGCTTAATCCACTGAGCCACCAAGGCGCCCCTCAAGGAAGACAACTTAGTAAGTGTGCAGTTTCACGAGGCCTCTGTTCCAGGGGCCGTCGGCCAGACAGCTGGCGGTCAGCATGCGCCGCTCAGTGCAGTGGTCCCAGACCTAGAACCGCACATAGGAGGACACATCGGGGCACCCAGCTGACTTTAGCCTCCATTCTGCTCCTCCTTCTCCTGGTCTCCTCCTCTGAGGAGACCCTGATGAGGGTCTTTCTGACATCTTTGACCATAAATCAGATCCAGGTCAGGCTTCATTCCCTCAGGACACACCCCAGGTGGTGAAATTGTAACAGCTCTGATGTTAACAACAGTTAAACACTTAGCTTCTAGGCATTTTAAATAACACTGTGATCTCAGCATCCCCTCCAAGGCCTTATCTCAAAGGCACGCAAAGTGGAAACATCCCATAGGATGACAGGGTCAGAGACAGACTGAGAGACAGAGACAGAGAAAGAAAGACACTATTTTTGGCCAATAATGGAACACTGTCCCACCAATTACATATACAGGTGATAACCTGTATGGGATATGGAATTGAGGACACATTTTGTCTGACCCTTCATCGTCCACAGGACAAAACTGGGACCGAGAAATGGCTGAGCTGCCCAAAGTCACACCTGAGACTAGGACCCAAGCCCCCTGATTTCCAGGGCACTTCCAGCCATGAACATGGCCAGTTGCACATGGCAGACTGGGAGACAGAAGAGGTTGGAAAACCTAGTTTATCCTACTAGCTACCCAGATTTTTTTCCCCACTAGGGTCCTTAAAAATGAGGATCAGATACCAACTAGTGAAATATCCAGGGAGAAATAAGGAAAATGTAGGCTCAGTGGTCCACTAAGTCTCTGGGTAGGAAATGAAAGGATTTGCCAGGAAACCAGGAACCTAGACAGATTCTTCTGAGGAGGTCATAGAGCTACGATCCTTCACTGTGCTTATCCCATCCACAGACAACTGTCCCGCAGGCAGAAACGGTGCCATTTTACCCATGCCTTGCTCAAGAACACTGGCCCCTCTTAATCTGTGTTTGTGGATTCTACCCTACTCATCCCTTCCCTTAGAAAGAAGTTCTATTTCTTTCCTATCACCGAGAATTCTCACAGACCTTAAGGGAGTCTCATCCAGTAAGGGCTCACTGAGCCCTACTGTGTACCAGGCACTGATCTAGGTCCCGTGGAAACAAAGACAGAGAAGCCACAGTGATTCTCCACAAGACCTCATCTTCAGAAGGTCCCATTCATGTACAAATCATGCACAAGGTCTCAGAGCCCCAGGTGGACAGCAAGCATATTTCTAAGCCCCAAATTCCAACGTATCATGCCCCAGGAAAAATTAATTTTTTAATATGGGAATGTTTTATATGAGCATCTTTAAAAGGCTCAAAAATTAAATTGCTTTAGTTTGTCTTTTATCAAATTCTCCTTCGCAGGAAAGAAAAATTTATTAAGTTGAGGGGTTTTTTTGAGAAAAATCTGCAATATGTTCATCAAACCCATACACTTTCACTGGCAAAATCTTATAATCATAGTCTATTGAGGTTAGAAAGCATCTGAGATATCACCTAAGCCAGGAGACTTAAATTTTGTATTTTATTTTTTAAACAGTGAAACACTTTTTTTCAGCCAAATATTACCAAGAGTTCCAAACTGTAAAGCTTTTAAAACTGGAACTATTGTGGTCAAAGGAGAGGTGCAGTGCTCAGATCCCCTACCCCCTGCCCCCTATCCCCCTGCCCCGCCCCCCGCTTCTAACTTCCCTCTCCCATCTGCCATCTCTGCTCCCACAGATTTTGGAATTGCCCACCCCAAAAATGACCATCCAATGACTCCTGTGTCCCAAATGAAGAAAGGGAGATCCAGAGAGAGTAAGACTTCATTTTAATTGATTACCCCTTCAGGGACCCTATTTCCAAATAAGGTCACTTTCTGAAATAAAGGAAGCTAGGACTTCAATATAGGAACTTGGTGGGGGCGGGAACCCAACCCAACCCCTAGCGCTGCTTCTTGCCCCGCTTGGATGAGGTTCCTGGCCAAGCTAAGGAAGGTTGGTTCTTAAGGCAGAGACGTGAGCCTATTCGACAACTCCAGGGAGGTAGTGAGGAGAGAAAGAGAGAAGAGAAATATCGAGAGTTGTCCCTGAGTAAGGCGTTGAGGCCAGGTCGAGGGATACACTTGGGCACAAGAGAAGACGCTTCCTTTATTGGAGGCAGGAAGGAGAAAGGAAGGGAGAAAGGAAAGGAAGGAGTCTAGATGCTAAACGAATCCGCAGATGAGGAGGGAAGTCGAGGGGGTCCACGTGAAGCAGCTCTAGCTTTCTTCGAGAAGCAGGAGGAGCGACTGCCCATTGGAGCTGACGGTGGAGTTGGGAAGTAGGGCTCAGTAGAGGGGCCGGTACTAAAAACAGGGACTTGAGGACAGTGGAGATAGTCTGAAACAGCCTGCGCATAACGAACAACAGCCAGTCGTGTCTAGAGTAGACACCATCACATCCTTCCAGGAGAGGATCTATCATTAGACAGGAAAACGGGAGGCTGAGCGCACCAGGGAAGCAGAGAGGGGCTGCCTGACGGTAACAAGAGCCCAGATGGCATGGTGGCCATAAGTATACTTACGGCATTGGTGGCCATAAGTATAGAGTGGGACCGTCTGCAGGGTGTGTGGGTTTTCCAGCAATGCTCCACAGCTGGGAGATTGATGTAGAGAAAGTAAACCGAGAAGCGCATTCAAAACAGGGCTTTGCCTGGGAAGGTGAATTAAAAGGACCAAGGCGCATGGAGATTGAGGATATTAGCAAGAAGAAGGTGAAGGGAGAAAGCTCAGGGACCCAAGTAGGCGAAGAAGAAGGTAGGCAGTGAGGAGGTTGTACTCCTTTCTGCAGAAGAGGCTAGTGCTTGTCCCTTGCTTTCTGTTGACCAGAGCACATGGCTATTGCCACCTTCTAGAGAAACAGGTGCCGTCAGAGATGGCAGGCTAATGAGCTGCAAGCTGATGACCTTCCCCAGCTAATCTCCTTTCTCTAGGGTGGCCCTGACTGGCCCCAGCCAGACAAGTCAGCCGTCTGTGCTCGGCACTGCCACGACAGTCAGTGCGTGCTCTGGGGACATGCATACCTTATGAAAGGAAAAAGTCAATGCCAACTGCATAGCTAGTGTGTTGGGTCACAGTCCCCCCACCCCCACCCCATCCAAGTCTGCTAATCAGCATTATTTTAAAATGCTGTATAGGCCAACCCCATTGCTTTGGATTTTGCTATTGTGAGTCTTCCAAGGCTGTAGATCTTCTCCTGCCATATTTCAAATGGGAAATATAGATGTTATCATAAATAATAATGTTACTATTAGTATATACTTCTACTGATGTTAACGGCAGTCAATTTGAAACTCTAAGTTCCTAGAATCACTTCAGTATCTTCAGACACAAATCACGAAGAGAAAAAGAAGAAAAAAATAGTAGTATACTAGAATATTCTAGTATACTAGAATGGTTAAAACTAAAAAGAAATACAAGCCATTGCCAGGAGCCGTGGGATGTCTCATGCCCTGCTGGCGAGAATATAAATTAGTAAAGCTGCTTTGGAAAACAATTTGGTATATTCCAGGAAAGTTGAAGAAATGCGTATCTATCATCCAGCAAATTCCATTCTTGGGTATATGGAGAACAGAAATAGACAAAGTTCTCCCCAGAAGGACCATTCACAAGAGCCTCATCCTGGAGATAATTCACTTGTCCCTCAGCATTGAAATAGACAGATAGCAACATGATGGAATACTATATGGCAATGAAAATTGCACTCTATAGCTGTCGGCAACAACGTAGATGAGTTTCATGAGCGTGATCCTGGCTGGAGGAACGTAACATAAAAGAATACATACTGTGTGACTCAGAGTTCAAAAACAGGGAAAAGCAACTCTAGCATAGAGGAATGCAGCTGTAAGGGGTAGGGTATAAAGCAAGGCAAGGAGGGGATTGCCATAACGGGGTAGTTGCCTTTAAGCAGGTTCACCCCTAACATTTCCGGGGCTTAAATGGAGAACTGTATATCATAATCATAGACCTAAATATTTTATGTTATTTATTTTATTTTATTTTATTTTATTTTTAAAGGTTTTATTTATTTATTTGACAGAGAAAGACACAGCGAGCGAGCAGGAGGAATGGAACAGGGAGAAGCAGGCTTCCTGCCAAGTAGGGAGCCCAATGCAGGGCTCGATCCCAGGACCCTGGGATCATGACCTGAGCCAAAGGCAGATGCTTAACAACTGAGCCACCCAGGCACCCCAGCCTAAATATTTTACAGGAAATTAAAGTAATGCTGTATTAAATAAAAGATGTTTTATCCTCTTGCCTCACCAAACGCATCTTCATGGCAACCTAGAAGGCCACTTTGGACCCTAGAGTTCTTGGACGGCTTAGAGCTTCTCACTGGAATATGTGGCCCAAGAGGAGGGGCCCCCATCTCACAGGCCGTTGCGTCCATGTATGTTTATCCACAGCCTCGTACAAATAGCTGCTCCTGGACCACCCCTGGGGCAGGTGGACCTGAGGAAGAGGCCGGGAAAGGTCTGGAAGTGGACTCAGAATCATCTGGACAGGGAATTCCAAGGTCATGATACTTGGTGCATGGTTTAGAAAGGGAGGCATGGAGGAACCTGGGTGGCTCAGTGCTTATGCATCTGCCTTCAGCTCAGGTCATGATCCCAGGGCCCCCCATCAGGCTGCCTACTCAGCAGGAAGCCTGCTTCTCCCTCTCCCACTCCCCCTGCTTGTGTTCCCTCTCTCGCTGTGTCTCTCTTTGTCAAATAAATAAATACAATCTTCAGAAAAAAAAAGAAAAGGAGATATGGGTCCTGGATAGACGTGGCCTCTTGGCCTCAAGGATTCCTCTCCTTTTGGAAAGAGGTATCAGTGAAGGAAATCTTAGAAGCCCAAAAGCACAAGGCCCAGCATGGGGCCCCCTGAATGGGACTCACGGCAGTGCTGCTTTTAAAGAAAGGGGTTGTTTTTATTTTTTTTAAAGATTTTATTTATTTATTTGACAGAGAGAAATCACAAGTAGATGGAGAGGCAGGCAGAGAGAGAGAGGGAAGCAGGCTCCCTGCTGAGCAAGAGCCCGATGCGGGACCCGATCCCAGGACCCTGAGATCATGACCTGAGCCGAAGGCAGCGGCTTAACCCACTGAGCCACCCAGGCGCCCCAGGGGTTGTTTTTAGAAGGACAGTTGAAGAACTTCAGGGGTTCCGGTAGTATGTTGTGCCTACATCTGGAAGGCAATTTATGACAACTGATCAGCTCCACATTTGTTTTTTCTATGTGTGTTATCTATCACAATGAAGAGTTAATGTGGGGGCTGGGGGGTTCATTTAGGTTAAGGGTCTGTCTTCGGCTCAGGTCATGATCCCAGAGTTCTGGGATCAAGTTCATCATTGGGCTCCCTGCTCTATGGGGAAACTGCTTCTTCCTCTGCCTCTGTCTCTCTGTCTCTCATGAATAAATAAATAAAATCTTTTAAAAAAGAATTAATGAAATCTATCTATCTATCTATCATTCCTAGTGCTGTTGTTTTTGGGATCCCCATAGACAAATCAGCTCAGAAGACTTGCTTTTAAGCCCAGACAACCTTGGGCAGTTAAAATGCCTCAAGGCAATGAATACCTCAGGGGGAAATGGACTGAATTCTGGAAACAGTAACTCTCACTGGTAGTTTTCTCCACCATCTGCGGCCCAGATATTTGGGCGACCATGGACAAGTTCAGGCAGAGCAAATGAGTCATGGGCCCATGTCCTCTAGCCTAGCCACTGCAAGTGCTTCAGAGGAAAATTCCCTTCTCCCCATCTTAACCAAGATTTTAAATACTGTGTTTATCAAACCGAAATTACAGGAAGCTATTCCCATCCTAGCAGAAGTAAAAGGAGACCAACTCCCAACTACCCTCTGTTTGGAAAGCAGTTCTAAGAAGACTTCTCTTCCCCATAAGGGCAGCTGGGCAAATTCTTTACCTACTTTGCTGAGCTTCTACTATGTGCCAGACACAATCCTTCTTTTTCTGCTCCACATTTTAAAACACCCATTTGGTTTTGATTTCTCATTCTTGATAGGAAAAACACTTTCCTTTGACAAAGATTCAGATTCCTGGTTCTCAGAGAGATGTCTGTGCAGCCCATGTGGTTTAAATATCAGGATTTTTCTAAGAATATGTATTTCAACAATGGTCCATAAGGATACACACACGCATGCGCATGCACGCACACACACACACACACACACACACACACCCCAGAACTGAACTTTATAGCTGTGAGATCATGAAAGGGAAGTGAAAAGCTGGCCTCTACTAACCGACCAAGAGCCCAGTCTGGTTTTTTTCCCCAAAAAATAAAATACTGGGCTTTGCATCTAAGCTGTTTAAAAGCCACATTGCCAAAGCACCAGTTTTTCTCATTTTAGGGAAACAAGAAAAGCATACCGTTGCAGTGCCCTTCTCGAGCCATGGATGAGTAGAATCAGGAACATTTGGTGGTTTCAGAAGGATAAAGCAATAACATAAAGGGGGCAAAGAAGCAGTGGGTGGAAGCGTAGAAAAATAAGTCAAGTCAATGAGCGTCAATGGCAGGACTGAAATTGTAGACTCTGGATAACAAAGGATCGCTCACTTCCACCATTCTGTCCCAGTAAGAAACACCTGGCAAATATGTATTCATCACTCAAGGCACCACCTTCCTTCTGCGTCCTCACCAGATCCACTTCATGTTCTATCAGAAGACCTGTAACATTTCACGGAACTGTATTTTTTTGGTTTGTCCTATTAGACTGTGGGGTCTTTGAGAACAGGATCGTATTTTCTGCATCTTTGCAATTCCAGGTAAACGTGTAGTGAGAGTACCATAAATGTTTTTCTTGGTGGCGTGATTGAATAAATGGATGGATGGATGGGTGGATGGATGGATGAATTAATGAATTAATGAATGAATGATGGGTTCCATTCATGAGACTATGGATTCGGCTTTTCCAGCTGCTACGATGCAGTCCTTAAGTGCTAAAAAGCATCTCAGCCTCTGTCAGCGTTGACCCACTTTCACATTTTAAACGTCTTTTCAGATTCAAGAAGCTGTGAATTCCAGCTATGTCACACCCTGGCCTGAGAAGATCGTGTATTCTTTAAGCCGAGTTATGAGAAGAAAGAAGCTGGTCAGCCGACGAAGACGGGAGTCGTCTTTTTCAAGATCCAGAGCTCCAGCATCCCTTGGCGTCACAGAGCAGAGCACCTGGGAAAATGTGGGGAACGGTGAGTGGTGATGGGAAAAACGTACGTTTCATCCACTTCCCTTTTGTCCAGCTCAATCCAGACTAATTCCTTTGAAACAAGAAACCAAATGGCATTCCACTCGCACTCAGAATTGTAACTAATATTTGGATTTAAAAGGCTGATTTCGGGCCACCACCGAATTTTGCTCTGGTAGGGGAATCTTTTGCGCTGGATATGCTGATGTTCACAGGAAATCCCTTCAATCTCAGGGGAAGCAATCTTCTGGGATAAAGGAAGGATATTCCCCTTAGTACGACTAGTGCTCGAGCAAGTCTGGAAGTTACACTCACAGAACTATTCAGAAGCTGATGCCCTAGGTTACGTTAGCCAGTTCTCCAGTGCCTCCTTTCTCCATCTGCCAATCAGTATTAAACTGTTCCCTTCCCATTCAGCTGTTCCGCAAGAAAGTCAGCTTGGCCTGAGATAGAGGTTAGGGTTAAAATGGCCCATTGTCCTCTCTAACCAAGGCTTTCTGAAGGTTTTGTGGAAGCTAAGTCAAAGAAGGGATGTGTAATGCATCTGTAATTGACCTGTAAGGGAAGCGAACCGCATGGGTGGTGTGGCGGCAGTGGGGGGTCAGGTAGAGCTGGATTTATGTCCCTGAGGCTTAACAGTCGAGTAACCACAAGCCAGTTATTTGGCTCTTTTTAATCTTTGTCCCTGAATTTATAAAATGGAGATAGGAAGATTGTCCTGAAGATGAAATGAGAAAATGCGTATGAAGTAACTTGTGCTCTTAAGAATGGTTAAGGGGCGCCTGGTGGTCCAGGGAGTTAATAAGTACCCTACTCTTGGTTTCAGCTCATGTCGTGATCTCAGGGTTGCGAGATCGGGCCCCGTGTCTGGGCTCCGTGCTTAGAGCAGAGTCTCCTTAAGATTCTCTCTTCTACCTCTTCTTCTCTTCTTCTACCTCTCCCCCCATGCTTGCTTTCTCTCTCTCTCTCTCTCAAATAATTAGATAAGTCTTTTTTTTAAAGGAGAAAAAGAAAGGGTAATTCCCCTATGTGCTGAGATCCACAATTTGTTGTTTCTATCACATGGGAAACTAACCATCAGTCCAAATAAGAAAGCAACGGGGTACCCGTGTCAATCCCAAAAGGGCCCTATTTCATTTGTGGGAGAAAGGTTATAGTTAAGTAAAATGACAAATGTTTTTTAAAACACTTCGATGAGAAATAAAATGATTTGCATGGAAGTCTTTAAAAACCAGATTGCCATATCACTGCAGTGTTTTAAAATAATGACCTCCTTAAAGTCCTCCAAGGCCCAAGATCCCATGAAAAAAAATCTATCGCAGAATTGGGCACGTTAGAAGCTTCAACCACCCCAAATGACACTAATCCCCCGTTAGCTAGGATTTCACTCTACACAGTTTCTGCCACTCGCAGTCAGCTCCATTCTGGACAGATGACCCTCCTTCTGAGTGTCTTCAAGAAGGTCAAAGTCACCTAACCCTATGTCCCAATGCCTACGTCATTCAGCCCACTGCATCTCACGTAGGCATCTGATCATCTCACACCATCACAAGAAGAAGGTGAGCATGGGACGCTATGGGATTGTAATAACTTTTATTACAGTATATTGTTATAGTCGTTCTATTGGGTTCCTGTTGTTTATCTCTTCTTGTGGTTAATTTTGAAATTAAGCTTTATCACAGGCAGGTACGTATGGGAAAATGTATAGCGTGTACTGAGTGCAGTATTCCCTGCATTTCCCAGCATCCCCTGGGGGTCCTGGAATGTATGTTTCACATATAAGGGAGGATCCTGTACAAATTCAAACTGAAGCAAATTACATTTACTATGATTCCTCAAGTCACGCAGCATGAGTGTTAATTTCTTAATGAAGACTGAACCAAAAATAGTCTCTCCTCATTTATTCAGAACTACTCAGCCAGTTTCACTAAATTGAGACAAAAACAAGCAAAACGAAAAGCAAAAACAAACCAAAAAAAAAAAAAAAACCCCAAACAAAAAACTTAGCCTTCTTGAATGCAAACCAATATTTCATTTCATTTGAGTCCCTGCAATGAACATTAGCACTGTGGCATTTTCACTACACGCTGATTCTCAACTTTTGGTATTCTGGATCTGGATCTACAACCTGAAATCTTTCGTTTGCTTTAGAATCGTCTATGTCCAGAGTCCAAGGGTCCTTGGGATCATTAATTCTATCACTTCTGTTTGGGTTTTTCCTTTCTTTTCTTTTCTTTTTTTTTTTCATTATTGAACTCTATCTCAATATTACAGGCACATGCATACACACTTGTGTGTAACTTCACACTAGACTAAGTAGAATGGAAAATTTTGGCAATTATCAGTATCACCTAACAACAAAAAGGAGCATTGATTCCTTGTCATCAGTGGTTTCTAGAGATCATCCCTACTGCCCTCTGGGGGGCCACGTGCTGCTTAAAGATCCAGACCTGAAGCTGTGCTGCCTGATTTGAATCCCGGCCCTGCCACTCACAAGTAGTAGAACCTTGAGCAAGTTATTTAACCTCTCAGTGCCTCAGTTTCTTCATCTATAAAATGGGGTGAGAATAGAACCACTTTGCAGGGGTCATTGTGATGATGAAGTATGCAAATTGCTTACAATTGTGTTTGGCACATTCTAAATGCTCGATAGAGGCTTCCAGTGAAACTCAGAGTCCTAGAGCACATGGGAAGTAAAGTCCACGCAGCTCAGAGAAATCCCTCAAGGCAGAAGATGGGAGAAGCAGAGCGTAAGAAAAGTCCAAGGGGAGAGATTGAGCCTTTAGGAATCTGGGTCAGGCTAGACTGGGTTGCTCTCCTGAGCCATCTGTGCTGTGATTGTCTGGGGTGGGGAGCCGCCATGAAGATGCTGTGAGGTCATGGCCAGGAACATCCTTTGGGGAAACCTGTGCTAAGCATATCAATACTCTTGAAAGCAAGCCCTTTACCAAACGACTCAGCAAGTGAAAGCAAGCCCTGAGCTACCTGTGCAAACACTAATGTGAAGGGAAGGTGGAGAGCCCATGCGCACACTCGGGGGGCCATCGTGAGCTGCAGAGAGGCTGGGCGGCAGGCAGCCTTCCTTTGCAATTCTGTAGGAACCAGTGTTGTGTTGGAGGTAGCTGGTTCTGGCTCCTTAGAGCCGACTGTGCTCATCCTTCCCAGTGAGTTCACACGAGTAACTCAACAGCGGCCACGGTGGGGTTGTTCATATCACGGAAACTGACAGGTGATAATTCAGGGTTGTTCCGTTTTAGAGAGCTGGTCGGTAATTTCCCAGTGCACCCCTGGTGATGGGGCTGGCTCGGAAAAACAAGAATCCTGGGCGGGGGGTGGGGGGGGGAAGCTTTTAAATTGCAAAACTTTTTCTTTGGCATTCCTCACTCCTTGCCTTTATACTAAGGCAGGAAGCTGACAGCTGGACATGGTCTGTGATGGTTCATCTAAAGAAAAAACATCCAGCTGGACTCCTGCTTCACGAATGGCCAAAATGTGTTGACTGACAGGGCTTGCAAACTGTGCCCTTCTTTTCCCATGAAATACAGGTTCACTGTAGGTCCAAAGTGGTCATCGAAGTGTGTATTTACACCTGCTATAGGTTTTTGATGTCCTAAAAGAGGAGATGCAAGGAAGTGGAGGAATTCACATGTTCTTTTCTCAGCACTTAAGCGAATATGACCTATTTTAGGGACTATGAAAACTTTACGCAGGGAGAATTATTACCTCTCCACCATATACTTCAAAGATGATTTATCTTGTTCAGATTTCTAGGTTGTTCCTTGAGAGTAAGGTTGAAAGAATAGAGACTGAAATGAAGGGCATCTCTGAAGTTGCTTTGGTTAGTCTGCTCTGGTGGCCGTAACACATCCTGCAGGCTGATGGCTTAACGGGCATTTGCGTTCTCACAGTTCTAGAGGCTGGAAGTTCAAGATCAAGGTGTGTTGGCAGGTACCGTTTCCCCTGAGACTTGCGAATGGTTGCCTTCTTACTGTCCTCATGTGGTTTTCCCTCCATGCATGTCTCTGTCCTAATCTCTTCTTGTTATAAGGACACCAGTCGTCCTGGATTAGGGCCCACCCACATGACCTCATTTTACCCTAAATGCTCTTTTATTTTATTTTTAGGATTTTTTTTTAATTTATTTAACAGACAGAGATCACAAGTAGGCAGAGAGGCAGGCAGAGAGAGAGGAAGAGAAGCAGGCTTCTCGCTGAGCGGAAAGCCCGATGCAGGGCTCGATCCCAGGACCCTGGGATCATGACCTGAGCCAAAGGCAGAGGCTTTAACCCACTGAGCCACCTAGGTGCCCCCATGAATACTCTTTTAAAGATGCTATAGTCGATCCAACTCCTCAAAGACCAAATAGAGTCACATTCTGAGATACTGTGGGTTAGGACTTGAATGTATGGATGTGGAGGGGGACACAGTTAAGCCCATTATACCACCCATACAGAACCAGAATTTATCCACAAGGGAAATTTGATGGAACAACATCACAGGTCAAGAGAAGCAGACTCTGGAGAAATGGAGACTGGCGTACGGGGGTTATGGGAGATGCTGTCAGGATATCTAACAGCAAGGAAGGCAGAAGGGGAGCTGGACTGCAGTCAGAGTTAAGGCCCAGGCTGACCACATGGTGCTCCATGCATGGGGAGAGTTGTCTGGAATGGAAGTAAGGGCTCTAGACCTTTCTATCCCTGCCTGGACCAGTCATGGGATGACGGGGTGGGGAGGGGGGTTGGTATGACAGGCGTGAAGAGGGTCTCTTCAGCTGAGGACCATCTCAGAAGGACTCAACTGAGAGTCGCCCATCACCCAATCTTTGGAGGCTGACAGATGATTACTCAGTTTCAAGTGAAGTCTCTGGTCAGTGCACTTCCTGTCCATAATATAAGGGAGCAGAAGCTTTCCCAAGTAAATGAAAAGATTCATCTCTTTCTCAAAGATCCATCATCTTACTAAGAAATTTCTCATACAGGGGTGCCTGGGTGGCTCAGTGAGTTAAAGCCTCTGCCTTCGGCTCAGGTCATGGTCTTAGGGTCCTGGGAACAAGCCCCGAGTCGGGCTCTCTGCTCACTGCGGAGCCTGCTTCTCCCTTCCCCGCCTCTTGCTTCTCTGCCTACTTGTGATCTCTCTGTCAAATAAATAAATAAAATCTTTTTAAAAAGAAAAAAAGAAATTTCTCATACTATCACTCAGTAGATTACAGGGTGACCTATTATGAACCCCAAAACATTTGGTCCAACTCTGGGTGCGTAGAAAACGCCCAGCAGAATGGTCGGGGAATGTGGCTTCACAGGAAAGGTAGGCTGGTTGGAGCCAAAGAGATCTGGGTTCAACTCTCTGCCCCAGTATTTACTAATATTTTTTACCCTCTCTGAACCTCCGTCTTCTCTTTTGCAAAATAAGGATAATCGTGCCAATTTTGTCAGACTGTTGGAAAATTTTAAATAATATGTACTTAAGACTGTCAGGCACAATGCCTGACACAAAGAAGGCATCCAAAAAAGCATGAATTTCCTTCCCTTTCTTTCAGCAAATAGTTAATTGGTGGTAACTAATTGCAAACCAGAAACAGAGGATTGATTTCCCAACCTGAAGGAAAATGCTTCTCAAATGCTGGTGTTGATCAGAATCACCAACAAAGACTCTCAAAACAGAACCCTAGACCCCATTCACAGTGAATCTAAATCAGGAGATCTAACGTAAAACCAGGAATTGCCATAATTTTAGCAAGCCCCATGGGGGTTTCTGATAGCCAGAGAATCCGGAGGTCCCTTACTTGAAGCTGTGGGTGCTGTCTCAGTAGGGATGGGTGTCCAGGGCTTGGATGCCTGAGGACATTTCCGCTGTCCTCATTGTCGTTATTTCCGTGGAGGTAGGTATACACATCTCATCGCAAAGACTTCTCCCCTTGCATAAATACTGTGCATTCCAAGACTAAAACATGCATAAATTATGTCAGCTATAGAATCAAACCCATTCTCCTTTTCAAGATGTGGTTTTATTGAGGCATAAATCATGACTACAAGGCAATTTAGGGCACATGGGAATTATCGGGGGGGGTGCAGATCCCCCGAGCTTGTCTGGAAAATGGGAAGTATTTCCAGGGGAGAAATGTCCTACAGGTGTAAGAGCTCTTAGTCCTGCAAAGAAGCACTGTCTGGACCGAGATTTAACTTTCTCATTGAAATAAAGGAAAATTGAAGTTCCCCTGAATGGGATTGCAGAAGGCTTTCTGTGTCTGATTATGGATCACAAAGCCCAGCTGTGCTGCAGAAATGTTACTGTCAAAAAGGCACCTGACCAAGGTCCAGAAAGTAAACAGGAGCTGGAACTCAGAAAGTGACCCCTGAGCAGAGACGGGCTTTTACATCCCTACCAGACTTCCCCTGATGTAACATGGGGCCATGTGGTTTCCCAGCATCTTCTGTGGCTTTTTTTTCCCACAGAATGAGGCCTCGTTTATTCTAAAATATGAAACTTTGGGGGTTTCTTGAAAATGGTACTTTCACTCAGTTAAAAATAAGTCAAGATGAAAACACTATCTGTGGGAATCCATTCTGAAAAAGGATTAAACTGAGAACATGAGAGAAACAGTCTGTTTTGCCCCCCAGATGATCAGCAGCCACACAGATCCTGTCAGTTTCCTTACAATAAAAAACAAAAACAGAAACAAAATCTAGAAGCAGCACCACCAAACTATTCCAATCACCGAGAAGTCCAAGGTGATTCTGTACTCACCGTCTCCATACTAACGCCCCAAGTACAGGAATCAGTGAGCTTTTTCCTGTCCTTAGGCCTACTCTTGAGTTCTTATAGATGAAGGGGGTCTCTGTCCTCAATTCTCCACATGGTGCCTTTATTCTCTTTTAAAAAATATTCCTCTGGGTTTAACCAAGGCCTTGTAACACACACAGAGTCATCATCACAGCAAAGGAACCGTGCACCCCCTAACCTTTAAGTATTACCCAGAGTCCCCTGCTCTTTCCCCTGGACCACATAGAGAAGCAGATTTGAGTATGACCTCCAATTTAATAGTAGGTTTACAACAAGTGCTTCTTTTCTTGTCTTCAGATCTCTTTCTGCCTCGGCCCCGTACTCTGCCATTCCTTAGAAACACGGAACTTTAGGGCTGGAAGTACACATTAGTCAGGGTAGCACCGTGGCGAGCTGCGGCGACAAGCAAAGCCTGTCATCTTGGCACTGTAGCACAATACAGGTGCGTTCTCACTCCTGAAACAGTCAATGGCTCTCTCAGGAAGCTTTCCTCAGGCATCTGGGCTTCTTCCTCCATATGGCCCCACTGTCTCAGGGTCCTTCACTTCTAAGCAGTGTAGATAAAAATAGAGAAGATATGGGACATTTTAGCAAACAAGCCAGGAAAGTGGAGAATTGGTCAACCAGCATTCCACTGACCCGAAGAAGGCTAAGAAATGTCGACAAGTACAAAGATGCTAATAGTGTTTGTCTCAGAGAGTCCTTAGATGCCCCTTGCTTTTAATCCCTTCTAGTGTTTTTTAGTTGAAGTGACTGAGACCCAGAGAACACCAGTTACACAGAGCTAATCAGTGACAGCTCAGTTTACTGCTGGCCAAAAGGCCTCTTGCCCATTCCTAGTAATTCCAATTAATGTACAAAAGGCTCGTAAGATCTCAAGACACAGTTGAAGCATTGTTTCTAGAACTTTCTACCCAGGACTCCAGGGTGAGAAGGACTATGACCACCCTGCTCCAAACCCCACAATTCCGGTGCAATCCTCTCAGTCTAAGAGCTGGACAGATGAATGTTTCAAGGGGCAAGTGCCAGTAGCAAACCCTAATTACGGGAAATGCTTCTTGGCTCCTAAGGATATAAAATTACTTTGTGGAAAGTCAAGAAAAATAGAAACAGAATACCCTGTAATGCTTCATTTGGAGGTCAAAAGTCACCTATTAAGGCTTGCATATTGTGCTTGATTCTGTCAAGATAGCTTATAGGGTGGAGACAGTTGATAAGGAGAGAAATTAGGGATGGTATCAGCCTGGTTTGCAACCAACACACTGGCTTGTGGAAAGCATATCTGAAAGACTGTCCTCCTCATAGTTGAGTTCAAATGTGAGAAGAAGCAGACTTCCAGAAAATACCTAATAAAGGATAAGGAAATGGGTGTGGGCAAGGATGGTTTCCTTGGCAGGTTGAGAACCCTACCAGAAAAAACTCCCGTGTGGGAATCTGGATGAATCTTGGCCACACATCTGACCATCTAGACCATTGTCTGTAGAACATGCAGTTACATACCTTTATTTTTTTTTAATTCTGACTTTACCATCACAAAGGTAATATATCTGGATTTTTTGCCTGAATTTTAAAACTTTCACCTGAAGATCTGACATTGAGTCATTAAAGGCTGCATGTTAGTTTTCTCAGTTTTAGGGACAGAAACGAAATAAAAATAATAATCTACCACTTGGCTGGGAATTAAGGTGCTAATTTAACCTAAATATTTTTATTACATAAAATCAAATAATAATAATAGTAGTAGTAGTAGTAGTAGTAGTAGTAGTAGTAGTAATGGAATTTGGGGCACATGGGTGGCTCAGTCGGTTAAATATCTGCGTCTTGATTTTGGCTCAGGTCATGATCTCAAGGTTATGAGATCTAGTCCCTCATCGGGCTCTGTGCACAACAGGGAGTCTGCTTGAGATTCTCTTCCTCTCCCTCTTCCCCTCCCCTGCTCACATGCTCTCTCTCTCTCTTTCTCTTTCAAACAAATAAATAAATCTTAAAAATAATAATAGAGGGCACCTGGGTGGCTCAGTGGGTTAAGCCTCTGCTTTCAGCTCGGGTCATGATCTCAGGGACCTGGGATCAAGCCTCCCATCAGGCTCTCTGCTCAGCAGGGATCCTGCTTCACTCTCTCTCTCTCTGCGCCTGCCTCTCTGCCTACTTGTGATCTCTCTCCCTCTCTCTGCCAAATAAATAAGTAAAATATTTAAAAATATATAATAATAATAAAGCTATATTTTTAGCATGAGTGCCAAATTATATTATTCATTCAACCAAAACACAATGGCATTTCCTGGATTTACAGATCAGGTATTAAAAAGAGTGCAGAAGGTAATTACACCTGCCCTTATTTTTCAATCTTTCTACCTCACTCTCAGTTTTTCACACTTGGTGCTCCCCCTTTAATAAGAAAAAAAAATTCATCCTTTTCAGTTGGAAAAATATTGTGCCCAACTTATTAACAGCCATATTGAAGACTTGAGTTGAATGGATTTGTTGAATCACATGCTAGATGTATGGCAAATCTTGGACTCAAATCAATGGTCAGCCTGGTAAGCAAGAGAGATGGAGACAGGCTGGTTAGGTATCTCCAAAAAACTTGGAAATAAGGCCGCTCTCAGAGTTCAACTAGTAAAATGCATACAGACTGGTAAAACAGAATGGATATAATTAGCCAGTTGAGGAAGGAAGCCAAGAAACCATCCATATATACATATATACATAAAATAAAAGTGTGTGAAAGTGTGTCCGACTTGGCCTCACTGATCTGGGGGCACAGAAATGAGGGGGATGTGTATGTGATGATAAGTGAGTAAGCAGAAAACTAAGTGGCTGCATTATGCCTGTTGGGAGGAAGGCCATGTGAATGAGACGGTTGGTTGGCTAAAAAATCAGTTAAAAAAAAAAACAGGGGGTCATAGAGGATAGGGGCCCTCTGGATGGTGCAGTCCATCAACATGGAAAAATCTAAAGAAGACTTGATCTTGGCATTGTTGGCCAAAGTGTGACGGTTCCCTTGATGAGACAATCTCTATTATGAGCAGCCGCGCCTCAAGACATTGCCAGTAACATTCTAAGATCAAATGGTCTAACTAAAATTGGTTCTTAGAATGATGAAATCCAAGCCTTTTTTTCCCAATTCTGTGGACATCAAGCAACTCTGAGATAACGTCCCTCCTCATGACAGAGCTGCCTCAATGCTTTCTGGTCCGTTTGCCAGTCGTGTTTATTATTTTAAATTATTGTCATTGTAGCTGGTACTGTGAGCTTGTTCCACCTTCAGCATGCCGACAAAATCACCTTTATTAACTTGACAGACCTTAGACCATGATCTCCTCTTCAAGGTCAATACCGCCTTATGGAGTGCTCCTGGGCACGCAGTACTGTTACCTAGCAACAGCTTGGGCTTCACCCGGCCCTTCTTGAACCGTAGCTGAACCAGCCCCATGCAATTTTAACTGAACCCTATATAAAGTCAAGATCAGGATGTTCTAATCACATTATTGCCTTCAGTGATCTGACAAAACGATTGCCGTACTGTAAGCCAGGAGCAGCCCGCCGAAGAAAGGGATGGAAAGAACCTAAACTGTTCCAACAGGCTGTGTGCTGATTTTTCTATTGTATCTGGGACCCCGCCACAGACAGCTTCATCAAGGATACCAAGTAGTTGACAGAGTAATGTTTTCCAGGTTTTTTCACACCTTATCCAATTGCAGTAATTGTTAGGTGATAAATACAGCGACAGCTCATTACAGAATTCAGCTTCCAGAAGCTGAAACGTTAGGTGGCACCTCTCACCTGCTGGGTGATAGGTTAGCATCTTACCGCTGTCCCTTCTGCACTCCCCACCCCACGATTCTGTCTGGAATCTTGTGCACTCAAGGCATTAGATTTCACACGAAGCCTTTTGAAGTGAAAAGAAAGTCGGAAGGCTTTCCTACAGAACCTCAGGAATATAGAAAACTGTTTATAGAGGGCGGGGATGAAGGGAATAAACAGTATGGCCTAAAAACTTGAGAGCATTATCCTGAGTCTCTACAAGTCTTTCGATGTGTGTGTGTGTGTCTATCTGTCTGTCTGTCTCCCTGGTTACCTAGGGAAGGGTTTATATACTCTTGTGCTCTCTCACTGGCTTGTCATACACATATAACCCTATGTTCATAGACATTAATTACTTATTGAGGTATAATTGGCCTACAATAGATTACTCATATTTAAAGTGTGAGTTCTGATAATGTTGACATACATATATACTTATAACATCATCACCACAACCAAGATGGTGAACATATCCATGATTCCCGAACGTTTTCTCATGCTCCTTTATAATCCCACCTTTTGGCCCTTACTCTCCCAACCCATCCCCAGAAAACCATCAATCTGCTTTCTGCCATTATATGTTATTTTTCAATCCATAGAAATTTATATAAATGAAACATACAGCATGTACCCTTTTTTTTTTCCTGGCTTCTTTTACCCATGCTGATACTCATTCATGCTGTGGTGTGTATCAATAGTTCATTCCTTTTCACTAAGTAGTATTCCGTGTTTGAATGGACCACAGTATGTTTATCCATTCATCTATTGATAGTTACTTGGGTTATTCCTAGTTTGGATCAATGAGAAATGAAGTTCTATGAACACTTGCATAAAAGTTTTAGTATAGACATGTGCTTTCTTTTCTCCTGGATAAATTCCTCAGATGGATGAGTAGGTCGTATGGTAGATGTATGCCTAACTTTCTAAGAAACTGACAAACCATTTTCCACAGTGGTTGTACCATTTTATGTGTCCATCAGTAGTATGAGAGCCTTCCAGTTCCTCCATGTCCCTGCCAGCACTACGTATGGTTGGATTTTCCTATCAGTGTTAGCCATCCAAATAGGTGGGCAGTGATATCTTCCCATGACTTCATTTAGCATCTTTTCATGTGCTTGTTCAACATCTGTAAGTCTTCTTTAATAAAATCACTGTTGATATAGTTTGCCCATTATTTTATTGGGTTGTTTTCTTATTGTTGAGTGTTGAGAGTTTCTTATCTATTCTGGATACAATTACTTTCTCAGATGTATGTACTGTGAATATTTTCTTCCAGTTTCTGACTTGTCTTTTCATTCTTTTTTTTTTTTTGTCTTTTCATTCTAATAACATGGTCTTTGGAAGAACAGATATTTTAAATTTTAGTGAAGTCCTATTTATTAATTTTTTTTCTTTTATGGTTTTCAATGTGATAGCTAAGAAATCTTAGCCTAATCCAAGGTTGCAAGCATTTTCTCCTATATTTTCTTCTAAAAGTTTTACAGTTTTAGGGTTTTTATTTATCTCTGACCCATTTTGAGTTAATATTTATATGGATTCAAGTTCATTATTTTATAAATGGATATCCACTTGCACTAACACCATTAATTGGAAGGAACATGTTTTCCCACTAAATTTTCTTTGCACCTTTGTCAAAAACCAGTTGTCCACATATGTTATTTCTGTTCCCTTGACCGTCTGTCTTTAAGCCATTAACACACTGTCTTGATTTGTGTAGCTTTCTAGGAAGTCTTAAAGTCAAGTCTTCAAATTTTATTCTTCTTCTCTAAGATATTTTTTTCTCTTTCTAGTGGCTCCCTCACAAAGATCTCCACGAGGGTCAGATGAGCTTGTTAAACACTTAGAAGTATTCTTGTCATGTGATAAGCAACAAATAAATGTTGGTTTTAGTTTTATCATTAATAGCACTTAACACAGCATCTGCAACTGATAACTGGTATTTTAATTATTAGCTTATTAACAAAGTAGGCTGCTTAGTTAATACTTTCATGCATGCTTCTCATCTGATTTGAATATCACAGGCTGACCTGAATTTGCTGATAGGAGGTTTGTTATTAAAAGAGTTTATCATGGGCGCCTGGGTGGCTCAGTGGGTTAAAGCCTCTGCCTCTGGCTCAGGTCGTGATCTCAGAGTCCTGGGATCGAGACCCGCATCAGGCTCTCTGCTCAGCGGGGATCCTGCTTCCCCCTCTCTCTCTGCCTGCCTCTCTGCCTACTTGTGATCTCTCTTTGTGTGTCAAATAAATAAATAAAGTCTTTAAAAAAAAAAAAAGAGCTGATCATGATACTAAACACAACTCCCCGTTGGACTGTTTGGATGTCATATTCAAGAGCCTGCCTCAGGCACATCTCAACAAGATAGGCAAATCTTCACAATTAGCCTCACTATTGGCTTCCTTAATCTCTCTTCTACCCACTTTGAGATCTAAAAGTCTAGAAGAGGTTATACAAATCACTTTCTCTTATCACTTCCCAAATCATTAGAAAGCTGACTCCCTCTTGAAGAGGCATCCACTCGACCCCTGGCCCTTGCTAAAGGGCAAAGAAGAGTTAAGGTTACATATAGACTGGTTTTATGGTGTGATACGATTTCCAAACCCAGGAAGGCCCTGTGCCCCCTCTCATCACCTCCCAGCACTACCTTCCACCCCTGCACACATGCGTGCGCACACACATACACACACACACACACACACACACAATCTCCCTTCAACCTTGCTGACCACAAATTGCCTGATTGGAGACCCGTCTCTATACTTGCTGACTTTGTTCCCCATAAAATTGCAAAGTAGTTTTGAAAAAAAAAAAAATCATGAGCGTATTCATGTATGGAGGGAACAGTACAAAGTAAAAGAAAGAGCCTTGCCGAAGAGTCAAGGTTTGTGTTCTAATCCTAGCAGTTCCTCTTCCTTCTCTGTAACCTAAGCCTCTGCTTCCGCTCCCCGCCATATTGTAAGGGGATGCTGGCGTTTGAACCGTTCATTCATTTACCACGGCCAGTTGTTGTTTTAAGTGCAGAAGACACAGCAGTGAGCAAAACAAAATCCCTGCTCCCACAGAGTTCATATGCAAGTCAGACACATAATAAGCAGTAAACACATGTGTAATCTATCGTCAAGGAGTGGTGAACTGTGAGAATCGAAATAAAGCAAAGAGACAAGAACGAAAAGGAAAGCTGGTTTAGGTCATGGTAAAGGAAGTTCTTTTGGAGGCAGGGACAGTTCAGCGGAGACCTAAAGAAAGTAAGTGATGTGAATGTGACATGATGCTAGCTGGTGGAAGAACTTTCCAGAATGGGGAGTGGTAAGTGTGGAGGTCATTTTACTTGGCATTGTTTGAGGAAAATAAAGAAGCCCATATGGTTGCAGTAAAGAGTTAGTTGGAGTGCTGTCTAGAGACCAAAATATATGGGGCACTGGAGGCCAGCGTAATGACTCTGGAGTATATGTGCTCTAAGTGACACGGGAAACCACTACAGGGTTTCGAGCAGGGGATTCACAAGGTCTGACTTCTTCTAGAATGCTCACTGCTCGTTCTGTGACATGCTCAGGACAGATTGTTGAGTGTCCAGAGGGGAAACAGGAAGAGCCAGGAAGAGCTGATGCTTCCCTAAGGAGAGAGAGAGAGATTCGTGGCTTAGACTAGAATAGAAGATGGGAAAGAGGTAAGAAACAAACGTTTGGAACATCACATTAAATAATTAGATACACAGTAAGAGTTTCATGCCATGGAATAAGAAAAGAGTAAAGGCTGCCTTCAGTATTCTGGACTGTACAGGAAGAGGATGCCATTAACGGAGATAGAGAAGCCTGGAGAAGAAGGTTTTGAGAGGAAACACCAACATCTTGTTTGGGACATGTTAAGTTAGGGTTGTTCATTGGCTGTGGCAGGGGTAGGTCGAGTGGGCAGTTGCGTATACAGGGCTGGACAGTCAGAGCTAGAGCTATACATTTGGAGTTATGAGTGTCCACATGGTAATGGCATTTATAACATCAGGTAGGGTCACCTGGGTGGTGACTCTTCCTAGAAAAGAGATGAATTCCAACAAGAAAAGGAGGATCCAAACAAAAGATTCCAATCTATTAGTGAATTAAATGAGATGAGTCCCTAGAACAGTGTATTAAGGGTCCTTACGGCTGCAGGCCAAGTACCAGAAACCTCAAGTAAAATTAGCTTGAACAACAAAAATATTTATAATGTAACATAGTTCTGGAACAATAAGAATATTTATAATGTAACAAATTCTGGAATTTATAATATAACATAATTCAGACAGATGTCAACAGCCCACGCACCTCACAGCCGGATGTCAGAGCAAAAGATCTTAAGATTAGTTTAGTCCCTGACCCCAGTGTCCACGGGAGATTGAAGATTAGGGTCTTGACGTATCTTTTCCTACCACAGTAATTCTCAGCCAGGGGCAATTTTACCCTTCAGGAGATACTGGTGATGTCTGGAGATATTTCTCATTGTCACAACTTCAGGGAGGAGGTGTCAAGCCCAGGATGCTACCAAACATCCCACAAGGCACAGGGCATCATCTGCCAGAGAATGCTGTGACCCCAGATGTCCAATGAGAAAGTCAGCAAATGAGAAAGGTCTTCCCCAGGAGCCACAGCCCAAAGTTGCCCCCGCGTACCTGCGCTGAAATCTTTGTTTTCAGGACGAGCTAATAAGAAACAGCATAGGGTCCTCTGAGGGTAGGGAGGGAAGGAGTTAGTGGGAGCAGAGTTGCAGGGGTGAGGTGGGTGAGAGAGGAGAGGCTCTGTGCTCAGCAGGGAATGGTCCTTATTGAATTCCCCTCTGCCTAATAATGGCTAAGAGCGGGGAACGTGAGCCTGCGGCCCCAGTGGACCCACGCCAGCTGCAGGGCTGCGTGCGAGCCACATCACACCCCAACACCCGCTCTTTGCAGGCAAGCATGTAAACAAGAAGGCCAGCCACAAGAACATAAGAAAGAAATAAAAGTTGTTTGGTCTGCCGTCAGGAACAGATTGTTGAAATATTCTAACCCCAGTCCAAAAGGAACAACCAACAATAACAATTAGGAGACCACGTCCGACGTTTAAATAGACGAAGCCTGCATTTTCCTCGTGCCAGGCCCTTTTCCAAGGGGGCCAGCCGCTGGCCCAGCCCTGTGGGCTCTCCATGGCCCGATGAGCCCTCCTCTCTGTGCAGTCACCCACGCTGGGACCAAAACATGTAAAAACGTCACCAGTGACCATGAATTAAGAGCAGGTGAACTTAGCTTTCTGCTAAAGGTCAGCAGGTGTATTTTGGCAGACACTTGCAGGCGTACGTCTGTTTCTCTTTCACTGTAGACGGCAAGTTTATAGATGAATCGAAAATACTGTATGTTCAGTGAGTCTTTCAGACACTCGAAGCTACTCTACTTAAGAACAACCTTACTGATGGAAAATTGGGGGGTTAAAAAAAGGCTTTCTAAAGGATATACACTCTCTTTGTTTCAATAAGCAAAGTATATTGACAATTAATCTATCTTTTAAAGTGACTCAGGGCAATGGTTATAATTTCATAAGAAGAAAACAAGATGTCCTCAGACCTTGGATCACTTTGCGCAGGCAGTAAATGAACCCAGATCGTGCTTTTCTTCCTTTGGTTCTTGTGCAAACTCCCATAACTCCCCTTTATCCTCCCTTTGTCTAGCTCTTAGCTGTACTTTCCAGGTGCAACTTTAGGCCCGTTCACCCATAATGCTTGCTTTCTAGCAACTGCTGCTGAGGGCTAAGGCAGTGGTTCTCAGTTGTTTGCAGCATACTGAAATCCCCTGGGGGCTTAAAAAATTATCTGTGTTTGGGTGTCATCTCCGGAGTTGTGATTTCATTAGTCTGGGGCCTGACCTGGGCATAGGGATAGTTTAAAACGCTCCCAGGTGAGTCTACGGTGCACCCAAAGCGGAGAACCACCGGAATAGGAATATCCTATCTCGTTAGAATTAGGCATGCAATAAGAGTTGATTATGATCTGAGAGATTTTTCTATGAATAAGCTTTAGCATATGGACCTTCCTAGCGTGTATTGCAGTACTCTTTGGGTCTCTCGTTCTCATCCTTAGCCGAACTGCAAGGAAGTGATCAAGGAGGGAGAGAGGTAGGATGTATCCGTGACGAGTGCTGGGCATCCCAAGCTCAGTTGCAAAGGATCAGACCTTGACTCTGCCGTTTACTGTGTGACCTTGGGCAAGTCGCTTTGTCTCTCTGTGCCTCGACCTCATCAGTAAAGTGTTGCAAGGATTCAGTGGGTTAGTGCACACAGAGGACAGAGACTAGTGCCTGGCATCAGAGCTGGGCACAACCCCAGAGACTGAAACGGTAGGAAGCTATCACCAGCCCAGCCTGGAAGGGGCAGGGGAAGTAGTGTTACCAGAATCCCATGAAAGCCAAGTCTGGGGTGGTGACACAGAGCAACTGTCAAAGCCAAAGCAAAGAAGCAAGGAGACAGCAGGGAAGAAATACCCCGACCTCTCTCTCCTTCCAACCTCTGATCTCCTGCTGCTGCTGTGTCTCATGGGCTGAGCCCCTGGGAGAAGCTGGGAGTGGAAGGAGAGCAGCCCTCCAGGTTGGGGGTCAACATCTCAGGGCACAGAGCTAAGCGGGATGGGGGAGAATGAATCAGGGTGGGAGGGGGGGAAGTAAATAGAAGAATAACCCTCACAGTCAGCAGTTACTAATTGTTGGATAAGCTGGGAAGTCAGCAGAGAAAGTCCATCTTGCCCTAGAACATCAGCTGTAGAATCCAGAGACTTTCCCCCTCCAGCCACGCTCGTCCTGAAAGAGAGGTGCCATCACCACAGCACCCAGCAGGGATGGTTCTACACGGCTCTGGGCAAAAGTCCAGTAAGAACACGGGTCCTGAGCTGGCTGGGGATTTCAGGGCTGGCAGAGCCCCTCATCCCCACAGACCAGCCAGGGCTCCCCTCTGAATGTTTACCTCACGTGCTCTCCCCAGCTTCCTTCCCACCCCTGCCTGAATGTATCAGCAACAGCTCAGAGTCCACTTCCCTTGCTCATTGAAACACATTCCTGAGCCTGATTTGCAGCCTGCTTTGGAATTTCTTCCTCCGTCCCTTCCCCGCCCCCAAACACCTCTTCGTTCCTCTCACTTATGAATGTTGACCTTTTGTCCAATAAAGATTCTAGTCTCCCGACCTCCCACTTTCTCCCCAAGGGGCCATTCTCAGCTGTGTTCGCATTTGCCTTACAAAACTGTCCTTGGCGTCTCACTACCTGTCAAGTACCGAGTTACATAAAGTGGAGGCAGACGCCCCTACCTTCCAGCAAGTTCCATTCTAAGTGTGAGGGTTAAGGGGCAGTGCTCAAGGCGACCGCTGGCTTTGCCCACAGACATCTCCACCGTGTGACATTTCCTCCCCATGTTTTGTCACGACACTGTATCGCAAACGAAAACAATCAACTTTTAGGTCCCTGCCGGGTGCCTTGGCAACCTTTTTGTACTGTGCTGATATGCACACTTGGCTGTACAGGGAGCCCTTCTGTGACCCTATCCTCATTTACACCATCAAGCTTTTTCCAGATCCCGTGACTAGATGTTCCTTTACCAGATTTAATTGAACTATTCATCCTTATTACTCCATTATGTGCATTCCAAATTCCTTTGGATTCATGCTTTCCATCACATACACGTTGTGCTATCCTAACAGCCATCACTGGGCTCTGTTCCCCCTCACGAGCCTGGCAGATGTTACTACCCGGCTCTTCTGAGGAAAGAGAGAAGAGTTCTGCTCCCACTAACTCCTTCCTTCCTTAAGGACGTAGGAGCCCTTAAGCAAAAGCATCTTCATGATGTACCAGTGCCCCCCCCCCCCAGAAAACGCTGGGGATTGAAGTGGAGAAGCAGTACCTGCTCGGGTCTGAGTTGGCAGGGTTTGAACTATGGGTTTGGGTTCAACCTGGGCAAAAGCGACAGCAGAAGTAGTAGCGCTCCCTGAACACACAGGCCTTAGAGAGTCGATCCATCCCTGCCCTCAAGGAGCATACATTTTATTTTTATTTATTTCCTTTTGGTAAGTTCTGCACTTTCTTCTTCTTTTTTTTTAATGTAGTTGACACACAATGTTTATGTTAGTTTCAGGTGTACAACTTAGTGGTTGGACAGGTTTATACATTAGGCTGTGTTCACCCCAAGCGTAGCTACTATCTGTCCCATTATGTCGCTATTACAGGATCACCAACTGTGTTCCTTACAAAGGAGCTTGCATTTTTAGATAAGGAGAGAGGACACAGCGTGTCTGCACACGCATGTGCACACACGAGTGCACACACGGATATGCACACAACACACTCCTACCCCTAATGATGCAGGCTAGCAAAGGATGAGTGTCAATTAAGTAGCACAAAAATAATAATAACAGATGCATTTGAAAAATCTGTAATACAGGGGTGTCTGGGTGGCTCAGTGGGTTAAAGCCTCTGCCTTCGGCTTGGGTCATGATTGCAGGGTCCTGGGATGGAGTCCCGCATTGGGCTCTCTGCTCAGCAGGGAGCCTGCTTCCCTTCCTCTGTCTCTGCCTGCCTCGCTGCCTACTTGTGATCTCTGTCTGTCAAATAAATACAATCTTTTTTTAAAAATCTGTAATACAGACATTTCCCTTAATCACGACTTATTATCTACTCCCAGTAATTTCCATTTCAGTTATATTGGTGGGATTTCTACTATATTTCTTAATCTGCCTGTTTCCACATGCATAAATTTGGTGGCTGAAAAATTTCTCCCACTTCCACATCCAATGTACTGCTTGACATTTTGAATTCACGACACATCCACAAATTTACTACCAGCTTTTCCATCCATATCTAAAGATGTGTCTTGAGATGATGTGTTAAAATGTAAATACTTTTAAAGTAAAAATTATCTGAAAATAACTCCCCGTCTGGGTAGGTTGAAGTGTATGCTTTATAGCTTCCATTCTCGTTTTTTTCAGAGTGGGTGCTATAACAAAGCCAATACCTCCAAAAACATGCCTCACCACCCCTCCACTGAAATACACATTTGCCCACATGTATCATTAGCAAAGAGAAGACGAAATCCATTACCGAGCAACGAGTGATTTTAAAGAACATCTCAGCTTTCAGCTTATAATGGTGGCGTTATTACAAGTAAGCCATTCATTTCTCAGACTGACACCTGTTCTGTTTGCTTCGATGCTCTGTTTATTTCGATCACAGCACTTCTCAAAGAGGCTGTGCTTGCTGCCTGTGCACACAAAGTCCTCCTCTTACTAGACTGCACACTCCTGGGAAACACAGGGTGGGTTTTGTTCAGCATGGAATGTCCAATATGGAGGTCGGGGCTCTATGTGTAGCCATCCAGGGAAATGGGCATGGGTGAATCGATTGAATAACTGATGAATGGGAATGGGGTCTTATAGGCATGACTACTTCTGGAGAGCAGGAATGGGCCAACGAGTCATTCTGAGAAAGGAACCGTTGTCTACGGGGTCAATCACCTTCCCTGGCAAAAGCACACCCTAGAGTGTAGCCCCATTTGCACTGAGGGTTGATGACTGAGCTGGTGGTTGGCGGGTCCCTTCCTGGTCTAGGAAAGGATCATATTTAAAGGCAAGGCCTTCCTCACCCTTTGGAATGCATGGCGCGAACCCTCCAGACGATGGGGCAGCTCAGACTAGGACCAGCTTACTTGGTCCCTCTATCATGTCCCTTCTTAATAAAATACTCTATCGGGGTGCCTGGGTCACTCAGTGGGTTAAGCCTCTGCCTTCGGCTCAGGTCATGATCTCAGGGTCCTGGGATCGAGCCCCACATCAGGCTCTCTGCTCAGTGGGGAGCCTGCTTCCCTTCCTCTCTCTCTACCTGCCTCTCTGCCTACTTGTGATCTCTGCCTGTCAAATAAATAAATAAAATCTTAAAAAAATACTCTATCATTACTTCTATAAAACTGGGAGACCAGATTGTGTGTAAACTAGGGTATGTTCAAAAAGTTCCTAACAAATAGTTACTCCAATTCTAAACTAGTTCCCAGGTCGGATAGTGGGAGAGAAAAAGAACTTAGTCTCAGAGGGACATTTGGATTATACTTGGAACACATTTCAAGAAAATTGTCCAAGACAATAAGCCCTGTAGTGTTTTGTGATTTAATTTAGCTTGTGGCTAAATCCCATCATGAGGAAAGGGGGGGAAAGGCGCCTTTAGATAGGGAAGTGTCACTGATGTTGTCAGCTTCCTCTCTTGGCTCAACCTGGCAAAATGCTAGTGAAGAAGGAACCCATCCAGCAGCAGCGGTCGGAGCCCGTCGGTGTCCCTGGCCCACACACGGCACTTCTCCCCCCTCAGACATCGGAGTCTCATCTGTGAAGATCAAGTTGTCTAGATGGACAGGGAACAACACCGTATTGAACTACGTGTTAAGAACCACTCACACCGGTTTTATGGGTCGTGGGGTGTCAATTCTCCTCCAGTCACATGAACTATGCCCAGAGTCATTTGAGCCTTGACAATATTGCTTAATACCTCAAATAAATGAAGTCATACTGAGTCACTGGTAGGAGAAATCTACCAGCAGGACAGGAGTACCCTGGTTGACACTATTCGGGGTGTACAAGGCAGTCCAAGCAAACAGACGCAGATAAGCAGGCGTGGCCACGGGATATTCACGCCTTGGCTTTGGTGGCCCTGTGTGACCTATGTCATGACTCAGATTTGCCTTTGCTTTAAACGAGTACAACCTTTAGCATACTTGTTTTTGCAGAAACTAAATTAAAGAGGGATTATTCATTTGTAAACTTTTTTTTCCATGTAATCAGTCTTAAAGAGCACCTCCGTGCATTATAATAATTTTTTAAAAATTTCAATGAAAATACACATTTTCAAGGATCTGTCTATGATAAAGTACATTCCTATAAAGAAAGGTAGATGGGTAATCAAATGACTACTGAATTTACAATCTCATAATCTAGGACACTCCTTCCCATAAAACTTTACCTCGCCTTCCCCAAAGAAACTGCTTCCTTGACTGTGTTAACTGAGACAACAATTAAGCAATGGGGATGTCTTCTCTTCAGACCCCAGCACAAAGCCAACAGCCCCGCTGATGACTGCTTGCTAACAAAGACTAGAAAACAAGGAGTCCTGTGTGATAGATCTATTCATTCACCAGGCCTCAGCGCTGTGGGAGTCAGCATGTTGGCATGAACAGGCCAATGGCTTCAGGGTCAAGAGAGAAGCAATTAATCAAACCAGGAGGAAGAGAAATGAAAATCAAGCAGACAGTTATGAAGACCAGATAAGAGGAACAACAATCCAATATCTGTAGGGGTAAACAATGCTCCCCTTTGCACACTGTGGAATGTGCAATCAAGTGTGAATGGGAGGGGGAGCCAGAAATAAAGAAATGGTACTCTCCACTCCCATTCCCACAGACACGGCTTTTCTCTCCCTAATTTGCAGACCTCTCACTCCCTGGGCTCTGCACCTGGGTTACCCACCTCCAGGTCTGTGGAAGCCAAGGCCAGTGCAAGGATGGGAGCCACGCAGGAAGAGGGAGGAATGAGAAACACACGTTCTGCCGTTAGTGAGAAATGGAACTTTCCCAGTCAGCCATCTTGAAAGTCAATTAATTCCTAGGGCGACGGTGTCCTCCTTCTTTTTGTCCCGTGCTCGCACATCCTAACGCTGCACGATACACAAAGAAGGCAAATCTAGACCAACCTGCCTTCAATTGTGCATGTGGCAAAAAAATAAAATAAAATAAAATAAAATAAACCTTAAAAATAGGAGGTGAGGGTTTTGTTTACATTTCAAAAGCAATCATATCTTTTGTCAAGGGCTTCATATCATTAGGACACCTGTGTCAGCCTTGCCTTCCTCCCACTGGGCTTTGGGGGAAGGGAGGAGCCGCAGCCTGTGACCAATGAAGAAAGACTCCAAGGCGGATGGAGTGACTAGATCTGATTTGTGTTGTGCACAAAACGAGCCATCCGTGAGCCGTGGAGATCCTTTGTCTTCAGCTTCCCGAGAGAAGGGTAAACTGAGTCCTGGGCTCAGGGCCAGGAAAAGAAAACACAGGGAGACTGTCTCCTGGTTTGGCCTGCCAGTTTTCACAGAGCCGTCCTTTGGTAGGACAGCTCCCTTCTGTGGTGGGGCCACCTAAGAAGCACAGGGGGAAATATCTCAATATGAGAACCAGACCCAGACGGAAATATGCTTTCAGGGAAGGGATGTGTCTTGTTGCTCATTGTGGTTTTACAATGCATGAGCCGAGTTTATATAGCAACCGTAAAAATGCGGCTCTGTATAATATTGTCATACTTGAGCTATGTGCATGTTTATTCTTTCCTTACCGACAACAGCTGGAGAAAATGGCTAAGTGGGTTTGGGGGAGAGGGAAGGGAGATGCAGAGAGAATCCAAGCACCAGAATGGACAGCCTACAACTTCCTCGATAATGAAGCTCTAGATACAGTCATATGTCATTGGTGTCAAAGTGTCGGGACTGCATTTTTTCTTCCAAATCCAGAAGTAAGGGTGGATATAAACCAGGGCTGTGAAAATAAAGCAGATGAAGCTCAAGACGTTTTTACCTTGATTTCCGGAAGTTCTATATTTGGCCCCTCTCCCCATGGGGTCCTTGTTTTCTTTTTGCAGGTGCAAACTTGTCATCGCGTAGGATGCATCTATTAACTCTTCTCTTGACTCAAGAAGTGCAAGAGCTCGGATTGCACCTGTTAACTGTTGAGACCCTGGTTCAGCTTTGCTACCAAATCCCTCTGCAACCTGGGGCAGGCCCGTGCTGCCTGAGCAGGTCTTTCTGCCCTGCCAAAGGCCGCTAAAGCAGGATTCTGGGCTCTTAAAGTTATGTCAGGCAAGAGCACTAGCCCCTTGTTCTTTCTCAATATCTTGCCTTTGCTCCCACCATCTCTCTGGCTTGGGATGACCTTCTCCTACCCCCTCCCCATCCACCCCCATTGCCCTCTGTTCCCTAAGTCTCCAACACTCAGCTAAGGTATTGCCTCCTCCAAGAAGCCTTTCCTGAAATCCTTAAGCAGTCCTCTTTCTTTGACTTCCCTCTTTGGAGGCAGGAATGATGGTCTTTCCATCTGTGTGTCCCCCAAACTAGTCACCATGGTGGGCGCTCAGCTAATGCAGAGATGAATAACGTTAATACACATCTGTAGCCACTTCACTACACTGATGCCAGCAAGGGCAGAGTCTGAATTCATCCATCGGTTAGTCCAAGAGCGACCAAGTGGACAGTGGGCCCCAGTCGGGTGCCCCACAAAATATATACAGCACTCAGGAGGGAAGACAGAGCGATAGAAGGAACACTGTAACCTCAGTTTACCATTGGAAAGTCATGTGTTTCATCCCACTCATAGCATGTCAGTAGCATCCTCTTTGGATGAATGGTAAGATACACGTTCATGTCATATAATATATAATATATAATATACAGTATAGTATATTTTATATGTCAAATATGCATATCAAATCTATTTTCTATATCAAATATATTTTCTATATCAAATCTATTTTATAGTATATATAATATATATCAAATATGTTTTATATATTACATATATTATATATAAGTATATTTTATATATCAAATATACTATTATATATATTATATAAATCATATCTATATATTATATGTATTATATCATATGCTATTATAAAGTCTCAGTCCTGTACTAAATTCCACTGGATCCCCTAAAAAACTGAGAGCACCAAAGACAGATGGGCTTCAGGTTATATCCCCTTACTCCTGAGAGTCTGGCAGACTGTTAGGCTGGTGTGACACAGGCGTATTTGGGGGGTTTCTGCAAATCTGTTTATTTCACTACCCGAGTTTAATCGGAATATTCAGCAGAGAAACACACTATAACTTTTTGGTTAAGAGGAACCCCAAAATGCAGAGATGCTGAGAGGGACCCGATGCATTCTGGATGTGCTCTGTTCACAGTTAGACAGACACAGGTCTCTCCCTTGCATAAAATGAACATTGAGGCTAACCGCAGGCGGGGTGAACAAGTCTTTCCTTGTCATCTTATTAGTCAGATTGATTAAGCTCATTGAGTCTCTAGGACCTTCTGAGCTCACGAATGCAGACGTGACACTGTTGCTCTTCAGATAAATTTAAGTGGCCAAGAGTTTCCTGGCTTCGCCACCACATCACTAAAGACTAAGCCATGGCCAAGACCACTCACCACCTGTCCTGAGAGTGACTGTTTATTTAAGGAGGTAAGTGCTGCTGTTACTCCTGTGAGAGTAGGAAATGCCAGAGGTACTGGGGAGCACTGGAAACTCTTTTAAATTAGAACAGTGTAAAAATATATTGGAACCCTTGGTGCATTAAAGCGAGAGAGGGGAGAAGCAACATAGTTTGCTCTGCATTTGGTGATACAGTAATTACAGCTCCCCTTAAGAGCAGTTAATAATCACTTTCCATTTTCTAACCTAAAAGTAATGAGCACTGTAGCTTTACTTGGTAATTGAAGTTGACAGAATGCTAGAAAGAGCCTCATGATAAGCCCCTAACATCAAGGGAGTATTTCCTCTTTGTTTATCATTAAGGGAGTGTTTGTTCATATCTTTATGGCTTATCCCAGGTTTAAAACAGAGGAAGTAAAGGCAATATTCTCAGGAAAACCTTTGGGGTAAAGTTCCAGTCCTTTATCGTATGATTTCAGTACTTAATCTGGCACAAACCCATTAATAAAAATTCCATTTTTTAATTAACACACAATGTATTGTTTCTTTTAGAGGTACAGGTCTGTGATTCATCAGTCTTATATAACACCCAGTACTCCTTATAACACCCTCCCAATGTCCGTCACCCCGTTACCCCAGCCTACCACCCTCCCCCTTCAGCAATCCGCAGTTTGTTTTCTGATTAAGACTCTCTTATGGCTTGTCTCCCTCTCTGGTTTCCTCTTGTTTCCTTTTTCACTCTCTTCCCCTATGATCTTCTGCCCTGTCTCTCAAATTCCACACATCAGTGAGATCATATGATAATTGTCTTTCTCTGATTGACTTATTTTGTTTAGCATAATAGCCTCTAGATCCAACCATGTTGTTGCAAATGGCAAGATTTCACATTTTTGGTGCCTGCATACGATATACCACATCTTCTTTATCCAGTCATCCGTCGATGGACATCTGGGTTCTTTCCATAGTTTGGCTATTATGGACATTGCCGCTATAAACATTCAGGTGCATGGGTCCCTTCGGATCACTACATTTATACCTTTAGGGTAAATACCCGGTAGTGTGATTGCTGGGTCATAGGGTAGCTCTGTTTTCAACTTTCTGAGGAACCTCCATACTGTTTTCCAGAGTGGCTGCACCAGCTTGCATTCCCACCAACAGTGTAGGAGGGTTCCCCTTTCTCTGCATCCTTGCCAACTCCTCTCGTTTCCTGACTCATTAATTTTAGCCATTCGGACTGGTGTGAGGTGGTATCTCATTGTGGTTTTGACTTGTATTTCCCTGATGCCAAGTGATGTGGAGCATTTTTTCAGGTGTCTGTTGGCCATTTGGATGTCTTCTTTGGAGAAATGTTTGCTCGTGTCTTCTGCCCATTTATTGATTAAATTATTTGTTCTTTGGGTAACAACTGATCCATTTTGCCATCATAATCTGAGTGTATCCCTGGGAATTAAAACGGACCAAAACAGGGGCGCCTGGGTGGCTCAGTCAGTTAAGCATCTGCCTTCAGCTCAGGTCATGATCCCAGGGTCCTGGAATGGAAAACTGCCCTGGGCTCCCTGCTCTGTGAAGAGTCTGCTTCTCTCTCTCCCTCTGCCCCTCCTTCCACCTGCTCGTGTTCTCACTCATTCACGTTCTCTCAAATAAGTAAATAAAATATTAAAAAACAAACAAACAAACAAACCCCAAACCAAAAGAAGTGGGACAGCTACAGGGCTCTGGAGCCTCTTCCCAAAGTTCTCACCAGTTCTCCAAAGAGCCTAAGACATCAGAGGTCAGATACTAGCTATTCAAACTATTCCCATCAGGGAATAGAATGCCCATGACCTCAGCAGACAGAGCAGCAGTGGTGGAGGTTCCACCAAAAGTTATTTGGAGACCGAAAGGTCGACTTTGCATTATCATGAGTAACTTCCCCTCCCTCCCCTACCTCCCTACCTCCCAGCCCCAGCCAAAAATCTTCCAAAATCTTCCCCTTGGTGTTGAATGGGTTAGATTTGCTAAATTATAGTTAAATCCGGATGCCCAGGCTTGCACAAAGTATTTGATAAGGAATCTCAGGAATTTGGGCCTTTTCTTTAGTTGGCAAATTCTAATTTCAGTTTTCAACTTTACTGATCTTTGTTATAAACAAGTAAAATTTATTTTCCTAATTTCAAGTAGATTTAAAGGAAACTAAGATACAACATAGTGCTCCCACTTCAGTCAGCTGGAATAAATATAAATGTAGCCTTTTCCTGGAATACTGGAAGATTCTTCATTACCATTAAAAGGCAACAACTTTAACTCAGTCTTATTTTATATGTATGCTCTCTTACTCTTTTTGTGTTAACAATAGGATGTTTTCATATGTGTATTTGCTACAGTTATCCTTGATTGATAGACATCCAGTATTAAAATTGCTACCAGGTAGTTTATAAATCAGAAAATAATTCAATGTAAATCAACTGAAGATCTATTTTAATTTTCTTTTTTTTTTTAAGATTTTTATTTATTTGACAGATTACAAGTAGACAGAGAGGCAGGCAGAGAGAGAGGAGGAAGCAGGCTCCCCACTGAGCAGAGAGTTCGATGAGGGGCTCAATCCCAGGACCCTGAGATCATGACCTGAGCCGAAGGCAGAGGCTTTAATCCACTGAGCCACCCAGGTGCCCCCTATTTTAATTTTCTACCATGTTTTGGCAAACAAAACAACTACTTCCATTGTCATGTACCTCGCAGAGAATGTATCCTCTAGTTTTTTTCCTTTGCCATGTGTTTCTGTTAGAAGTCCAGGAAATAGAGATGCTAATGAGGGGGGAGGAGCCAGACAGAGCAGCCACCTGCCAGGTCTGCAGGTCTAGTCGCCACATTCCAACATATGCTCTTACAAGTCAAGAAAGCAAATTAATTTGATCTCTGTTCCAGCACAAATCTGATCCTTAGGAATTTACTCAGATTAACCAAATGGATAAAAGATTGATGCACCACCTATAGAAATCAGGTGAAAAATACGAGGTGGGAAAGTCAAGTAGAACCCAGTAGAGTTGGTACTTCTAGAAGGAGCTGGTGCTCTGCTTTGAAAACCCAGAAATTTGCTCTTATCTGTGTCCATGGGTGACATCAACCCAAATTCAGATGGCCTTACGGAACCACGAAAGTCAAAAAGTATATTGCTGGTCAGAATGCAAGCTGGTGCAGTCACTCTGGGAAACAGTATCCTCAAACAGTTGAAAATAGAGTTACCCTAAGACCCAGCAATTGCACTACTGCTATTTACCCTAAAGATACAAATGCAGTGATCCGAAGGGATACCTGCACCCCAGGTGTTCATGGTTTTTATGTTTATAGTGTTTATAGTGGCAAGGTCCACAATAGCCAAACCATGAAAAGAGCCTAGATGTCCATCAGCAGATGAATGGATAAAATATATACCACATTTATATACATATACACCACATCAATGGAATATTACACAGCCACCAAAAATTTGAAATCTTGCCATTTGCAATGATGTGGTTGGATCTAGAGGCTAAGCAAAATAAGTCGATCAAAGAAAGACAATTATCATACGATCTCATTGATATGTGGAATTTGAGAGACAAGGCAGAGGATCATAGGGAAAGAGAGCAGAAGTGTGGGATCTCCTGGAAGGTGCCCTAGATTAACTGGAAAATTGGAAACATAAGGTCTCTACCTGAGAGTTAAATTAGAATATCAATATATAGAGTACGGAATACTTAAAAGTATGCTTATATCTGTGTTCTCCAGAGAATGACCAGAATACCTCAAAGATGCCGTGTAAGATTGCCCTCCCCCCAGCTGCTAGGAGAGGAGCTAGAATGGGGCAAGGGGTGATTGCCTAACCTGAGGGCAGGAGCAGTTGTGGGAACAAACAGCAGGGCTGATGGGGGAGTGGCAGGATTGTTCTCTCTCCTTCCCCATTTCCCTGTACCCAGCTACAAAATCAGAGAGCAGGAAGGCCCAGCTGTGAAAATGATTGGTAAACAACAGATCGTTATCCAAATGTAACATGATGAGTGATAGGTGAAGTCTTTATTACTGATAATAAAAAAGACCTGAGGTTCCAACAACGACAAACAATTTACACCTTGAGTATGAAACTAACATTTCTTTGAGGGCGAGTCAGGCCAGAGAGAATGATAATAAATGAGTCCAAATTAAGGATAAAATCAGGAAAGGTGATCCTCTTAGATAATCTAGGGAAAATGTTTGGACTTTCCCATGACCTGGAGTAACTAGGTTTGAGGGCGTTTGGAAGTGTAACGCTAAGGGAGAGTTAAGGAAGTGTGTGGAGGAAGTAGCATTCTGCAATTAGAGGCCAGTACATTGAGTCGCGCCTGGGGAAAGGCTAGTGTGCAAAAGAGTGGTAGACTCCATGGGGTCTGGATGCCGGGAGCAGACGAATGTGCCTGTGTTCACTCATGGGGGCAAGGGAATGTACTGGGCAGAGGGGAAAGTATGCCTTAAGCATTTATCTTAAGATTCCACTCTGAAATATGACTGCAGCATACTAGCCCAGTAGTTTTCAGAACTTTCAAGTATGGAGAAAACTTCGGCGGAGATGGGGTTTCTTTCAGATCTAAGAAAGCCCTAAGTTTCCCCTACAGGTAATATCATTGTTCCTAAAAATTGTATGCAAAATTCCCAACATGAGATTTGTGTCTTCTAAGTGTCCAGTTCTCAAGGAGCCGAAGTTACTATCAAAATGCTTCAGCACAATAGTTGACAATGTATATTCAACATTTCCTGCATGTGCTTTAATTTCATTCTTTCTCATGACAAGCGTCGACTGGAAACTAAGGTTTGCCATTTTGTCTAAAGACTCAATGATACTGGGTAATAGTGTGAACATTTCGTGTATCGCTTTGTTTTCTGCTTCCTTTTATAAAGAGTCAGATTGAAACTGGGGGAAAAAAGGTCAAATAATTGGGGGCACCTGTGTGGCTCAGTGGGTTAAAGCCTCTACCTTCAGCTCAGGTCATGATCCCAGGGTGTTGGGATCGAGCCCCACATCGGGCGGGATCGAGCCCCACATCGGGCTCTCTGCTCAGCGGGGAGCCTGCTTCCTCCTCTCTCTCTGCCTGTCTCTCTGCCTACTTGTGATCTCTGTCTGTCAAGTAAATAAATATAATCTTTAAAAAAAAAGTCAAATAATTGCACAAGTATCAGTGCACAAAGATAAGGACACAAAAACACAACAGCTGACTGTAGGCGATGTCATCTTGCAGTAGCCTAAAATCTACCAGTTGGTTAGCGTCTACACCTAGGGCTCAAAAGACTGTTTAGTAGTGCCAAAATATAATATAGAATAGTAAAGGCCAATCAAAACATACTTTAAGGATCTTCTGCTTGTGAAAAAATTTTAGTAAAAAAACCCCACAAATACAGTAATGTTTTGAAATAAGTTCAGCAACACACATTCACAAACAAGCAGAGCACAGATGTGATACACTGTTCCGTCCCCACATGTGCTGTTCTCGCAGCCCATATGGAATTTGTGATAACATCAGTGCTCTGACTTATTTTGCGGTAATATTTCTCACTCTAAATCAACTTTCATTCTGTCTTCTGAACAGTCTTCTGAGCCTCATCAGCTCAGGAGGAATGGAGAATGTCAGGATTCAGAGCCTGCAGAACTGGGGTCCCCTCCTGCGGTCAAGGGCACTGACTACTGTGAGGCAAAGCCACCGGGGTGGGGTCCCCCTTTTACATTTTACATTTCTCAACTTAAATTCCATCTATGGTCATGGCATATGCTTACAAATAAGCTCTATCATAAGCCCCAGGTAAAACGCTCATACAGAATTCACTTATGGAAAAAAGTTGAAGAAAAGGAATTTATCTCCCCAGACAAGACCCATGTCTCAACAATCATGGATAACAGGTGCATGTTCTTTCTCGTCTTACTAGCTCATCAGTGCTGCATCAACACATCAATGTGCTCTTACCCCCTAGGATTTCTGTCGTAAATTGATAATATACACAGCAATCAGCGTATTTCACTGAAAGTCAATGCTTCTAACAGCTCTGGATGTCCACCTTGCTCCCCAATACGAAAGGTCTCTATATCACAGTAAAGCCAATTCTACGTTTCATAAGCTAGCAAGAGTTAAGTCAAAGTACAAGTGTTAAGGCGTGATGAAAAGGTACTTGAAAACTACATCCTTGAAACCAAGGAAATGGTAGCTTTTTATTTGTACAAAGACAGCTGACCTTATCAAAGCTTCAGACCAAAAATCCAGTTCATTGGTTCACCTGGAATCTAACGAGCACAAGAGTCATTTTTCCTTCTCACGATTAAGTCTGATGATTATGTCATGAGTCAGTTCCAGGTTGAGTCCCTGGAGAAGACACATTTGCAGGAAGCACTGGCCAGAGAGAAATGACTGTGGCTAAAATAAAGTCACTGACATCCAGGAATTCTGACTTGAGGAAGAGGACCTGGAAACAGCCGCCAGAGATGCTCAGAGTTTTGTGCATGAGGGCTGTTTGTAGTCACGGGTCAGACAGCTAATTCCACCAGGTGCAACTTTTCTTGGGTGTGGGCCCCCAAAAACCTGTTGGGCTGAGAGCAAAATGTCTGCTCGACTGAAGCCAACCCTGTTCCCATCCGTTGATGTGTGGTCCTTAAAGTGAATGAGGAGAGGGTAGTTCATTCCCTACACGCTTGTTCACCAGATGGGTCTGCTGGTTCCGGCATGAACTTCCTGCTTCACGCAACCGAGCCAGACCATCTGCTGGTGTCACAGACTTCAGATCTCCTGGCCATCTGTGCTGAGCTAGTAAGAATTATGATCAGAGACCCGACTCTGTCAGGCTGGTAGTGACGGTACCACGGAAAACTTCACCGACCACTCATTAGACTTACAACCCTGATTACAGCTACGGTTTCTCATCCATCGGTGACAAAAGAAATGATACTGTAGTGGAAGCCTAATTAGAGCCCAATAAAAAGCAGAGCAGTTGTTTTTAATGAATGTGTCTGGCTAAGAATTCTAGTGGCCAGAAAGAATAAACTCAGCTTCTTAGAGAGATTTCATCTCCAAGATAGGATCCTCTGCCTCCGGGCTCACTGTTGTGAGTGAATTAATTGTCTATGTAATGGTTTCTTCTCCAAGACTTTAGGGCAGGTTTTCTCTACACTGGTACTATTAACTTTTGGGGCCAGAGCGTTCTTCGTGGTGAGGGCCGTCCTGTGGATTTCTGTTTAGCAGCATCCTTGAACCTCGTCTATTCAATGTCACTCCCCCAACCCCAGCTGTGACAATATAAAATATCCCCTGGAGTGCAAAGGGTTCAAAATCACACCCAGTTGAGAACCACCGGTTGAGGGCTTTATTTAATAAATACGCTTCATCTGTACCAGTAATACCTCTCCCCCAATTCCTTACTCCCAACCCTCCGAAAGAATGATCTCTTGTTCTGTAAAAAGATGACCAGCTTTAGTTGAAATAACTTCCCCATTGACATTACTGGTCATAAGGACACCACATGGACACAAGGACACAAGGACAATGAAGGAATTCATTCAAATTGCTATGCCAGGATACAGTTCTTGGAGACAAGTGTCCCCAATCCACACATCCTAGAAAACTAAAATTGAAAACTCCAAGCAGAGATTTGTTGAAAGAATGAAATCAATTAAAGTCCAGCAAATACTCTCGAAAAATTCAAGTAATAGCAGAAAAAAATTTAGTGACACCTAAAAATCACCCCAAATTTCACCACGCAGAAATAGAACCAGGACTGATAGTTGACATGCATTTTTGCAAACACCTCTCCGTGTACTTCTACAAAGCCTGATGTATACCCGGAAGCTCCTTGACCAGATAACCCAGGATAAATCATCCCATGATTCCACATTAACATTTACAAAAATGAGATGATACGCATGCAATTTTAAATTGAAAGAATTCAACTGCATTTTCAGATGAGGAACTCAAAACTGAAGAAACTGACACATTTCAGACAAATATTTCTTCACCACTAAAGACACGGGTTCTGAGAAGATCTCCTTGAATTAAGAGCTGAAATTATTATTAAACTGCCCCTTTTCAACACGGGGGAATCACTACTGATTCCCTGACAGAGAAAATGAGGAAGGAAGTTATCGTATTTTTTCCCCACCCCTGTTCCTCCCATCCCCAGTCGGATTAGCTGTAATATTTACATGTGACCTTTAAGTTCCATTCTTTAGCCATACTTCCTACGGTTTTTCGGTCTCAGTTCTATTTTAAATGAATCCACAGCCTCTCAGTTCCTGAATTCTTTATTTTGATTCATTTTTTATTTGGCTGGATTGGTTTTCAAGACATAGGTTTTATTTGCAAAAAGGACCCACAGATGCTGTATTTCTTGAGCTTTTCAACCCTTGATGATATCTGCCTGCTGCTTTCATACTCAAAGAATGACTTGGCCAGAGATTCAATTCTTGGGTGACCGTTTCTTGCCCTCAAGCTTTACAGACTCTGCTCCGGGATGGTGGCTGGAGGAGACAGCTGCTTCCCTCCGCGGGAACATCTCAGCCCACGCTGGATGCTGGGGCCTACGGCTCCACCCAGCTCCCTGGTCCCTTCTCTTGGGGAGTCACTCCAGAGGCCACACCTGCTCCTGAGGTGGCCTGTCAGCTGTGGTGCCGTCTCTTCTCTATGCCACTCTGGGAACACAGTCACGTCTTCATCTCTCACAATGACAGCAGAAGCAGACCCTGGTGCCTCTCCCACAGCGCTTCAACCATCTCCAGGGAACGCCGGTGGCCACTCTTTCCCTGCTTCCCAGTCTCTTTCCATGGGATCTAGAAGGTCCAGAGCCATCTCCTCCTCCCCTTTCCCTGAATAAGCCACCATTTCTGTCTCTTCCAGCCTTCTTTCGGCTAAATGTCCCCCCTCAGGATCTGCCACTGAGTTCCACCCTTTGGGCGTAACTTGCTACTCTAAGGGGCACCAAAAAGGCCTCCTTATATACTCTTAATATCCCCACTCATTCCTAAAATAGACCTATGAAATAACCGAGGATTACTTATCCCAGGATTCCACACTGATGTTCTGATGTTAAGCTCTTATCCTTCAAGGCATCAACCCCAACTTCTTCAAGTGTCACCCAGTGTCCTCTTGCCTCCTGTCACCCTCCACCCAAATTTTGACTGAACTTTCAGTCTACTAGACTCATCTGAACACATGAAAGTCCAAAATAGTTACATGGTTAGAGTGTCAGAAAGCCTCTCCAAGGGGCGTCTGGGTGGCTCCGTTGGTTAAGCGTCTGCCCTCAGCTCATATCATAATCTTGGGTTCTTGGGATTGAGACCCAAGTGGGCCTCCGCCCTCGGTGGGGAGTCTGCTTGTTCCTCTCCCTTTCCCCTGGCTGGTACTCTCTCTCTCTTTCAAATAAATATATAAAATCTTTTTAAAAAAATTAGCTCTCAACAGAATACCCTACACATAATAGTATTCAGGAAATATTTGTTGATAAAGGGAATGTATTGAGAACTCTATTAACATATTCCAGGGCTCAGGAAAGAAAGGAGATGTTGTTGTTGTTGTTGTTGTTATGAATAGTAACTTCTCATGTATATGGCAACTACTTTAATCTGTATGTATAAGTGGACTTGGTCAATGTTTACAACAGCCCTAGGAAAAAGTTACTATTATTGTCCCTGTTTTAAAGCTGCAGAAACTGAGGGGTGCCTGGGTGGCTCAGTGGGTTAAAGCCTCTGCCTTCAGCTCGGGTCATGATCTCAGGGTCCTGGGATCGAGCCCCGCATCGGGCTCTCTGCTAGCAGGTAGCCTGCTTCCCCCTCTCTCTCTCTGCCTGCCTCTCTACCTACTTGTGATCTCTGTCTGTCAAATAAATAAATAAAATCTTGAAAGAAAGAAAGAAAGAAAGCTGAGGAAACTGGGACATAGAGAAAGTAAGGAATTTGCTCACGGTCAGAGCTAATAAATGGCAAAGTCTGGCCTTGAACCCGGGAAGAGCAGAGGATGCTCCACATGGATTATTTTGAGGGAAATGGGCTGCTCTTCCTGTTGACTAAGGTCCACAAGGGAATAGGCTTAAGGAACCACAAGTTCAAATTTTGGTGAGAACTCACGAGACTCCTTTCCTTGAAGGAGGTCAGAGGCTTACGGTGTCAATGTCGCAGACAGAAATGCACCTATCCACGTGTGACCTTAAGGCACGCTCTCCCATTCCAACCAAGCGACGGCCTCATGATGTGGAAGGCCGGGAATGCAGGCTGGGGAGGAGGCTATAACCGCCTGCTTTCACTTTCCAAGCACCGGCACGCCAGCCCAAGACGGCTCTCTCTGCTGAGCGGTCTCTGCAGCCCAAGAGGGCCATCCATGTGCCAGACAGATTAAACACTTGGGGAATTTGATACCATCACTCCTGGGAGGGGTTTTTTTCCACTACTCTCTAATCCAGCGACGCCCGGGGTTGGCAAACGCAGTCGAATTGAGAAAGTGACTAAATGTGCAGAGTCCTCGGAGGTTAGAATACAGTCTGTCTACGAGAGGAAGGCATTTTGACTTTAGTCTGTCTGGATTTCTAATATCCACTGCAGACTATTAATCATGCAGACCAGACTCTTGAACTCCTTTGAATTGTTCTATATTTAATCAGAACCACCAGCACCAAACCACCCCCCCAACACCCATACACAAAAGCTTCAAAATCCTGTCTGATTATCCAAGTTAAATGATTTTAAATATTGAAACAATGGTTTTTCTGGAATACATACCCCACACTGAGCATATGTTTAATCATTTGAAAACAACCTCAAAACCCAAAATGCAATTGTTATGCATATCATGAAATCATGAGAATTAAAAATTAGCCCAGGTCTTAAGGTTCATTTCCTCTAGGTTCCCTGCTACACTATTAGTTAGCCTAGATTTTCACCATCAGGAATACTGTGGGGGGAAATAATGGAATAACTTCTTTTCTGTAGGACCATTTCCATCTAATTTTATTGGGTGAGAATCTGGCACAGAGTCTACGCTTTAATGCATAATTCTGTATGTTAAAATGTCACCTGGTTTTACGGGTGACCTTCATATAAAGCTGTCCTGATTTACAAAACCACATCTATCTGAAATTCAGGCCTCTCGCTCTCCCTTGCTCTCCTGCAGACCTCTCACCTGTGCATTTGCGAGGCTTTAAATTACTTTACGCTTTTAACAAATCTATACTGTGTTCAACTCAAGAGTTTTCTATTTTGGTTTTCTGGGCTATGTGGATGGAAATGCTTTTCTCTATCCTGACATAACAATTGAAGCCAAATTGGAAATAAGGCGTGGTAGCCAGGTTCCAGAATAGTCTTCATTCCCCATTCCAACCACACATAAATTCCTAAACTTGCTTCAAGCAGAGAATCTGGGGAGTGAACAAAGTCTATGTTTTCCTTCTTTTACATTCAGAAGGGTAGATTGCGTGTTTCCACCTAAGGGCAGGGAGGGATTCAAGACCCATACGGTCTTGAATGCATGAAGTGGGAAGAAAAAAAAAACAGAGCAAACATTTACCTAGGCCAGAAGAATGTTGCCACAAATCTGTCAGCAACACAGCTGCCAGAAATGTTCAAGGTGCAGAAAAAGTAAATCTTTAAAGCAAAGCCTCTTTGGTTCTTTCTTCCGGGAAGTTTCTCGTTAATTTCCTCTTGCCCTCCGCTGGTCATCTGAGAGCCAGACCTTATGCACCATCCACTCGTGGCAACACAACCTGAACTACCCTGCTTCGAGGCAAAGGGCCTCCTTAAACCACAGCCCTTTGCAAATCTGGTCTAGGCACCTTTTTGCTGCTGAATTTCCATGTTGGGGAATTCTCCAGAACAAGTAAAGTGTTTGATTGTCTATTTCTTTATAAGAAATGCTTCAAGGTCAGAATAAGTTAGGGAATTGGGGAGGTGGTTAAGATGGAGGTGTCTTCCAAAGAGATGAGCTCCAAATTTGACATCCTCGGGGTGAGACAAGAATCTAACATCACACAGCAATGGCGGGTTGGTCTGGAAGCTTCACCTCCGAGCCAGCATGATCTTTCACTGCTTAGACTTTGCCTGTTTGGGGATTTGAGTGAAGCAAAAATAAGGGGAAAGAGAGAAAATGAGGTAAAAAACAAGGCTTAAGTTACCAATAACCACCATATACCCTGAATTTCCCACGACCCGTTCATATAATCTCTCCAGTGGTTCCCATAAAAATAGTCATACTTGCCAGGTAACTTGTCTCTCCATTTTAATTAGGAAAATTAAAATTATAAACTAGGTACTGTTTATAAAAGAAAAGATACAATTCAACTGCTCTTTGAGGGAAGCGATTGTGACACATTTATCTTCGTATTCGTAATGCCCTACATGACATACAGCAAATAAAAAGGGCTCATATAGGTTGATTTCAGAAACAGATAAGCTGTTTTTACCTGTATTAGTGTCTTTTAGTATAAACTAAGCATCCAGAGATCCAGGGTCTCATCCCAGCTCTGCAAAACACTGTTGAGAATGTTACTAAACCTTCTAAAGACTCAGTTTTCCCATCTGTAAAATGGAGCTACTAACTTCCTTTACTTAGCTTATGTTACAGAGTTGTTATACAGACCGACTGAGTGTGTTAGGAGACCTGAAAAGATGAATGCAAATGTAAGTTTTTTATCATCCTTTTTAAGGATTTTTATCCTTACTTTTCATGATTGTGATTAATAATCACCTAGTACTCTCGGTTGCTCAGGCATCTCAAATCTTGTCAAAAAGGAAACTGCCAGGAGCCACAACAGATCTCACGCTACATCTGAGCTTCCTTTCCAGATCGGCTTAGTTCTTATAATAATTAAAAAATTACTCATAACAGTGCATGCTTTGTGCCCTTAGTGAGCCAACTGGGTCATAATCAAATTCTGGAAATTATCTAGCACCAACCCCAAAAGAATTCATCAGCAAAACACACACACACACACACACACACACACACACTCTCTTCAGCATGGAGAAGATGGATCCATACATCTTCGATGGAAGGTGTGAAGAAAACCCGTCCCCAGAAAAACTGAGAAATAGTTTGTCTTCCGTGATTAGCCAACTGTATCTTCTTCCTCCTCCCACCTCCAGATGCCCAGGATCCTCAAGGCATCTAGGACCTGCCAAACATGTTCCTACACGTGTGCTCCCCTGGCCTGTCAGCCCTTTGCTTCAAGGCCATGGCTGGGCTGGCCAGGAGTGGGGCAAGAAATCATCATCTTCTCTGTCTCTGCAATCTTCATCATGTGTTGAATATTTACTGTGAGGCTTTACATTCATCATCAATTTGTTAGCACTTTTTTTTTTTTGGAGAGATAGAGAGAGAGAGAACACACATGAGCGAGAGGAGGGCCAGAGGATGA